>NC_091798.1:7500-311111 GCF_041296235.1 Equus asinus | reverse complement strand
GGGTTAGGGTTAGGGCCCGGCAGGTGGTTCCGGCGAGCCGAGCAGGTGGCTCCGGCGCGCCCGGCAGGTGGTTCCGGCGAGGCGAGCAGGTGGCTCCGGCGCGCTCGGCAAGTGCTTCCGCTGGGCCCGGCAGGTGGTTCCGGTGAGGCGAGCAGGTGGCTCCGGCGCTCCCGGCAGCTGCTTCCGCTGCGCCCGGCAGGTGGTTCCGGCGAGTCGAGCAGGTTGTTCCTGCGTGCTCGGCAGGTGGTTCAGTTGGGTCTGGCAGGTGGTTTCGGTCTGTTCGGGGTGTGGTTCCAGCATCTCAGGCACATGGTTCTGGCACGTCTGAGAGGTGGTTCCGGCTGGCCCAACAGGTGTTTCTGGAGTCTCCGCCAAGTGGTTCTGGCGTAGCTGGCAGGTGATGTTGGCGTGACTGGCAGGTGGTTCCAGCCAGCCCGGCAGGTGTTTCCGGAGTTTTCACCAACTGGCTGTGGCGTAGCCGGCAGGTGATTTTGGCGTGTCCGACAGGTGGTTCTGGCGAGTCGAGCAGGTGCTTCCGGCATGCTCGGCAGGTGCTTCCGGTGTCATTGGCATGTGGTTCTGGCATGTCTGAGAGGTGGTTCCGGCATGCCTGACAGGTGATTCCGGAGTGTTCGCCAAGCGGTTCTGGCATAGGCGGCAGGTGATTTTGCCATGTCCAGAATGTGGTTCCAGCGAGTCGAACATGTGGTTCCGGCGTGTCCGGCAGGTGTTTCCGGTCTGTCCAGCAGGTGGTTCTGGGGTGTCCGGCATGAGGTTCTGGCACGTCTGAGAGGTGGTTCCGGCCGGCCCGACATGCGTTTCCGGAGTGTCCGCCACGTGGTTCAGGCACGTCTGAGAGGTGGTTCCAGCATGCCCGGCAGGTTTTCCCGGAGAGTCCTCCAAGTGGTTCTGGCGTAGCCCGCAGGTGATTTTGGTGTGTCCGGCAGGTTGTTCCGTTCTGTCCGTTAGGTTGTTCCGGCATGTCCAGCACGTGCTTCTGGCACTTCTGAGAGGTGGTTCTGGCATGCCGGGCAGGTTATTCCGGAGTGTCCGGTAAGTGGTTCTGGTGTAGCCGGCAGTTCATTTTGGCGTGTCTGGCACATGGGTCCTGCGAGTCGAGCAGGTGGTTCCGGCGTGCTCGGCAGGTGGTCCAGGCATGTCCGGCAGGTGGTTCCAGTCTGTCCAGGACGTGGTTCCAGCGTGTCCGGCACGTGGTTCTCTTACGTCTGAGAGGTGGTGCCTGCATGCCTGGCAGGTTATTGCGGATTGTCTGCCAGGTGGTTCTCTCATAGCCAGCTGTTGATTTTGGCCTGTCAGGCAGGTGGTTCTGGTGAGTCCAGCAGGTGGCTCCGGCGTGCTCGGCAGGTGGTTCTGGCATGTCTGGCAGGTGGTTCCGGCGAGTTGAGCAGCTGGTTCCAGCCTGTCCGTCAGGTTAGGGTTAGGGATAGGGTTAGGGTTACGGTTAGGGTTAGGGTTTAGGGTTTGGGGTTAGGGGTTAGGGTTAGGGGTAGGGTTAGGGTTAGGGTTACGGTTGGGTTAGGGTTTAGGGTTAGGCTTAGGGTTAGGGGTTAGGGTTAGGGTTAGGGTTTGGGGATAGGGTTAGGGTTAGGGTTAGGGTTAGGGCCCGGCAGGTGGTTCCGGCGAGCCGAGCAGGTGGCTCCGGCGCGCCCGGCAGGTGGTTCCGGCGAGGCGAGCAGGTGGCTCCGGCGCGCTCGGCAAGTGCTTCCGCTGGGCCCGGCAGGTGGTTCCGGTGAGGCGAGCAGGTGGCTCCGGCGCTCCCGGCAGCTGCTTCCGCTGCGCCCGGCAGGTGGTTCCGGCGAGTCGAGCAGGTTGTTCCTGCGTGCTCGGCAGGTGGTTCAGTTGGGTCTGGCAGGTGGTTTCGGTCTGTTCGGGGTGTGGTTCCAGCATCTCAGGCACATGGTTCTGGCACGTCTGAGAGGTGGTTCCGGCTGGCCCAACAGGTGTTTCTGGAGTCTCCGCCAAGTGGTTCTGGCGTAGCTGGCAGGTGATGTTGGCGTGACTGGCAGGTGGTTCCAGCCAGCCCGGCAGGTGTTTCCGGAGTGTTCACCAACTGGCTGTGGCGTAGCCGGCAGGTGATTTTGGCGTGTCCGACAGGTGGTTCTGGCGAGTCGAGCAGGTGCTTCCGGCATGCTCGGCAGGTGCTTCCGGTGTCATTGGCATGTGGTTCTGGCATGTCTGAGAGGTGGTTCCGGCATGCCTGACAGGTGATTCCGGAGTGTTCGCCAAGCGGTTCTGGCATAGGCGGCAGGTGATTTTGCCATGTCCAGAATGTGGTTCCAGCGAGTCGAACATGTGGTTCCGGCGTGTCCGGCAGGTGTTTCCGGTCTGTCCAGCAGGTGGTTCTGGGGTGTCCGGCATGAGGTTCTGGCACGTCTGAGAGGTGGTTCCGGCCGGCCCGACATGCGTTTCCGGAGTGTCCGCCACGTGGTTCAGGCACGTCTGAGAGGTGGTTCCAGCATGCCCGGCAGGTTTTCCCGGAGAGTCCTCCAAGTGGTTCTGGCGTAGCCCGCAGGTGATTTTGGTGTGTCCGGCAGGTTGTTCCGTTCTGTCCGTTAGGTTGTTCCGGCATGTCCAGCACGTGCTTCTGGCACTTCTGAGAGGTGGTTCTGGCATGCCGGGCAGGTTATTCCGGAGTGTCCGGTAAGTGGTTCTGGTGTAGCCGGCAGTTCATTTTGGCGTGTCTGGCACATGGGTCCTGCGAGTCGAGCAGGTGGTTCCGGCGTGCTCGGCAGGTGGTCCAGGCATGTCCGGCAGGTGGTTCCAGTCTGTCCAGGACGTGGTTCCAGCGTGTCCGGCACGTGGTTCTCTTACGTCTGAGAGGTGGTTCCTGCATGCCTGGCAGGTTATTGCGGATTGTCTGCCAGGTGGTTCTCTCATAGCCAGCTGTTGATTTTGGCCTGTCAGGCAGGTGGTTCTGGTGAGTCCAGCAGATGGCTCCGGCGTGCTCGGCAGGTGGTTCTGGCATGTCTGGCAGGTGGTTCCGGCGAGTTGAGCAGCTGGTTCCAGCCTGTCCGTCAGGTTAGGGTTAGGGTTAGGGTTAGGGTTACGGTTGGGTTAGGGTTTAGGGTTAGGCTTAGGGTTAGGGGTTAGGGTTAGGGTTAGGGTTTGGGAATAGGGTTAGGGTTAGGGTTAGGGTTAGGGCCCGGCAGGTGGTTCCGGCGAGCCGAGCAGGTGGCTCCGGCGCGCCCGGCAGGTGCTTCCGCTGCGCCCGGCAGGTGGTTCCGGCGAGGCGAGCAGGTGGCTCCGGCGCGCCCGGCAGGTGGTTCCGGCGAGGCGAGCAGGTGGCTCCGGCGCGCTCGGCAAGTGCTTCCGCTGGGCCCGGCAGGTGGTTCCGGTGAGGCGAGCAGGTGGCTCCGGCGCTCCCGGCAGCTGCTTCCGCTGCGCCCGGCAGGTGGTTCCGGCGAGTCGAGCAGGTTGTTCCTGCGTGCTCGGCAGGTGGTTCAGTTGGGTCTGGCAGGTGGTTTCGGTCTGTTCGGGGTGTGGTTCCAGCATCTCAGGCACATGGTTCTGGCACGTCTGAGAGGTGGTTCCGGCTGGCCCAACAGGTGTTTCTGGAGTCTCCGCCAAGTGGTTCTGGCGTAGCTGGCAGGTGATGTTGGCGTGACTGGCAGGTGGTTCCAGCCAGCCCGGCAGGTGTTTCCGGAGTGTTCACCAACTGGCTGTGGCGTAGCCGGCAGGTGATTTTGGCGTGTCCGACAGGTGGTTCTGGCGAGTCGAGCAGGTGCTTCCGGCATGCTCGGCAGGTGCTTCCGGTGTCATTGGCATGTGGTTCTGGCATGTCTGAGAGGTGGTTCCGGCATGCCTGACAGGTGATTCCGGAGTGTTCGCCAAGCGGTTCTGGCATAGGCGGCAGGTGATTTTGCCATGTCCAGAATGTGGTTCCAGCGAGTCGAACATGTGGTTCCGGCGTGTCCGGCAGGTGTTTCCGGTCTGTCCAGCAGGTGGTTCTGGGGTGTCCGGCATGAGGTTCTGGCACGTCTGAGAGGTGGTTCCGGCCGGCCCGACATGCGTTTCCGGAGTGTCCGCCACGTGGTTCAGGCACGTCTGAGAGGTGGTTCCAGCATGCCCGGCAGGTTTTCCCGGAGAGTCCTCCAAGTGGTTCTGGCGTAGCCCGCAGGTGATTTTGGTGTGTCCGGCAGGTTGTTCCGTTCTGTCCGTTAGGTTGTTCCGGCATGTCCAGCACGTGCTTCTGGCACTTCTGAGAGGTGGCTCTGGCATGCCGGGCAGGTTATTCCGGAGTGTCAGGTAAGTGGTTCTGGTGTAGCCGGCAGTTCATTTTGGCGTGTCTGGCACATGGGTCCTGCGAGTCGAGCAGGTGGTTCCGGCGTGCTCGGCAGGTGGTCCAGGCATGTCCGGCAGGTGGTTCCAGTCTGTCCAGGACGTGGTTCCAGCGTGTCCGGCACGTGGTTCTCTTACGTCTGAGAGGTGGTTCCTGCATGCCTGGCAGGTTATTGCGGATTGTCTGCCAGGTGGTTCTCTCATAGCCAGCTGTTGATTTTGGCCTGTCAGGCAGGTGGTTCTGGTGAGTCCAGCAGATGGCTCCGGCGTGCTCGGCAGGTGGTTCTGGCATGTCTGGCAGGTGGTTCCGGCGAGTTGAGCAGCTGGTTCCAGCCTGTCCGTCAGGTTAGGGTTAGGGTTAGGGTTAGGGTTACGGTTGGGTTAGGGTTTAGGGTTAGGCTTAGGGTTAGGGGTTAGGGTTAGGGTTAGGGTTTGGGAATAGGGTTAGGGTTAGGGTTAGGGTTAGGGCCCGGCAGGTGGTTCCGGCGAGCCGAGCAGGTGGCTCCGGCGCGCCCGGCAGGTGCTTCCGCTGCGCCCGGCAGGTGGTTCCGGCGAGGCGAGCAGGTGGCTCCGGCGCGCTCGGCAGGTGCTTCCGCTGGGCCCGGCAGGTGGTTCCGGTGAGGCGAGAAGGTGTCTCCGGCGCTCCCGGCAGCTGCTTCCGCTGCGCCCGGCAGGTGGTTCCGGCGAGTCGAGCAGGTGGCTCCGGCGCGCTCGGCAGGTGCTTCTGCTGGGCCCGGCAGTTGGTTCCAGCGAGGCGAGCGGGTGGCTCCGGCGCGCTCGGCAGGTGCTTCCGCTGCGCCCGGCAGGTGGTTCCGGCAAGTCGAGCAGGTTGTTCCTGCGTGCTCGGCAGGTGGTTCAGTTGGGTCTGGCAGGTGGTTTCGGTCTGTTCGGGGTGTGGTTCCAGCATCTCAGGCACATGGTTCTGGCACGTCTGAGAGGTGGTTCCGGCTGGCCCAACAGGTGTTTCTGGAGTCTCCGCCAAGTGGTTCTGGCGTAGCTGGCAGGTGATGTTGGCGTGACTGGCAGGTGGTTCCAGCCAGCCCGGCAGGTGTTTCCGGAGTGTTCACCAACTGGCTGTGGCGTAGCCGGCAGGTGATTTTGGCGTGTCCGACAGGTGGTTCTGGCGAGTCGAGCAGGTGCTTCCGGCATGCTCGGCAGGTGCTTCCGGTGTCATTGGCATGTGGTTCTGGCATGTCTGAGAGGTGGTTCCGGCATGCCTGACAGGTGATTCCGGAGTGTTCGCCAAGCGGTTCTGGCATAGGCGGCAGGTGATTTTGCCATGTCCAGAATGTGGTTCCAGCGAGTCGAACATGTGGTTCCGGCGTGTCCGGCAGGTGTTTCCGGTCTGTCCAGCAGGTGGTTCTGGGGTGTCCGGCATGAGGTTCTGGCACGTCTGAGAGGTGGTTCCGGCCGGCCCGACATGCGTTTCCGGAGTGTCCGCCACGTGGTTCAGGCACGTCTGAGAGGTGGTTCCAGCATGCCCGGCAGGTTTTCCCGGAGAGTCCTCCAAGTGGTTCTGGCGTAGCCCGCAGGTGATTTTGGTGTGTCCGGCAGGTTGTTCCGTTCTGTCCGTTAGGTTGTTCCGGCATGTCCAGCACGTGCTTCTGGCACTTCTGAGAGGTGGTTCTGGCATGCCGGGCAGGTTATTCCGGAGTGTCCGGTAAGTGGTTCTGGTGTAGCCGGCAGTTCATTTTGGCGTGTCTGGCACATGGGTCCTGCGAGTCGAGCAGGTGGTTCCGGCGTGCTCGGCAGGTGGTCCAGGCATGTCCGGCAGGTGGTTCCAGTCTGTCCAGGACGTGGTTCCAGCGTGTCCGGCACGTGGTTCTCTTACGTCTGAGAGGTGGTTCCTGCATGCCTGGCAGGTTATTGCGGATTGTCTGCCAGGTGGTTCTCTCATAGCCAGCTGTTGATTTTGGCCTGTCAGGCAGGTGGTTCTGGTGAGTCCAGCAGGTGGCTCCGGCGTGCTCGGCAGGTGGTTCTGGCATGTCTGGCAGGTGGTTCCGGCAAGTTGAGCAGCTGGTTCCAGCCTGTCCGTCAGGTTAGGGTTAGGGATAGGGTTAGGGTTACGGTTAGGGTTAGGGTTTAGGGTTTGGGGTTAGGGGTTAGGGTTAGGGGTAGGGTTAGGGTTAGGGTTACGGTTGGGTTAGGGTTTAGGGTTAGGCTTAGGGTTAGGGGTTAGGGTTAGGGTTAGGGTTTGGGGATAGGGTTAGGGTTAGGGTTAGGGTTAGGGCCCGGCAGGTGGTTCCGGCGAGCCGAGCAGGTGGCTCCGGCGCGCCCGGCAGGTGCTTCCGCTGCGCCCGGCAGGTGGTTCCGGCGAGGCGAGCAGGTGGCTCCGGCGCGCTCGGCAGTTGCTTCCGCTGGGCCCGGCAGGTGGTTCCGGTGAGGCGAGCAGGTGTCTCCGGCGCTCCCGGCAGCTGCTTCCGCTGCGCCCGGCAGGTGGTTCCGGCGAGTCGAGCAGGTGGCTCCGGCGCGCTCGGCAGGTGCTTCTGCTGGGCCCGGCAGGTGGTTCCAGCGAGGCGAGCGGGTGGCTCCGGCGCGCTCGGCAGGTGCTTCCGCTGCGCCCGGCAGGTGGTTCCGGCGAGTCGAGCAGGTTGTTCCTGCGTGCTCAGCAGGTGGTTCAGTTGGGTCTGGCAGGTGGTTTCGGTCTGTTCGGGGTGTGGTTCCAGCATCTCAGGCACATGGTTCTGGCACGTCTGAGAGGTGGTTCCGGCTGGCCCAACAGGTGTTTCTGGAGTCTCCGCCAAGTGGTTCTGGCGTAGCTGGCAGGTGATGTTGGCGTGACTGGCAGGTGGTTCCAGCCAGCCCGGCAGGTGTTTCCGGAGTGTTCACCAACTGGCTGTGGCGTAGCCGGCAGGTGATTTTGGCGTGTCCGACAGGTGGTTCTGGCGAGTCGAGCAGGTGCTTCCGGCATGCTCGGCAGGTGCTTCCGGTGTCATTGGCATGTGGTTCTGGCATGTCTGAGAGGTGGTTCCGGCATGCCTGACAGGTGATTCCGGAGTGTTCGCCAAGCGGTTCTGGCATAGGCGGCAGGTGATTTTGCCATGTCCAGAATGTGGTTCCAGCGAGTCGAACATGTGGTTCCGGCGTGTCCGGCAGGTGTTTCCGGTCTGTCCAGCAGGTGGTTCTGGGGTGTCCGGCATGAGGTTCTGGCACGTCTGAGAGGTGGTTCCGGCCGGCCCGACATGCGTTTCCGGAGTGTCCGCCACGTGGTTCAGGCACGTCTGAGAGGTGGTTCCAGCATGCCCGGCAGGTTTTCCCGGAGAGTCCTCCAAGTGGTTCTGG
Source organism: Equus asinus (assembly GCF_041296235.1). Taxonomy (NCBI): domain Eukaryota; kingdom Metazoa; phylum Chordata; class Mammalia; order Perissodactyla; family Equidae; genus Equus; species Equus asinus. The sequence goes on along the minus strand of NC_091798.1, from coordinate 303,530 downwards.
CGTAGCCCGCAGGTGATTTTGGTGTGTCCGGCAGGTTGTTCCGTTCTGTCCGATAGGTTGTTCCGGCATGTCCAGCACGTGCTTCTGGCACTTCTGAGAGGTGGTTCTGGCATGCCGGGCAGGTTATTCCGGAGTGTCCGGTAAGTGGTTCTGGTGTAGCCGGCAGTTCATTTTGGCGTGTCTGGCACATGGGTCCTGCGAGTCGAGCAGGTGGTTCCGGCGTGCTCGGCAGGTGGTCCAGGCATGTCCGGCAGGTGGTTCCAGTCTGTCCAGGACGTGGTTCCAGCGTGTCCGGCACGTGGTTCCTTTACGTCTGAGAGGTGTTGCCTGCATGCCTGGCAGGTTATTTCGGATTGTCTGCCAGGTGGTTCTCTCATAGCCAGCTGTTGATTTTGGCCTGTCAGGCAGGTGGTTCTGGTGAGTCCAGCAGGTGGCTCCGGCGTGCTCGGCAGGTGGTTCTGGCATGTCTGGCAGGTGGTTCCGGCGAGTTGAGCAGCTGGTTCCAGCCTGTCCGTCAGGTTAGGGTTAGGGATAGGGTTAGGGTTACGGTTAGGGTTAGGGTTTAGGGTTTGGGGTTAGGGGTTAGGGTTAGGGGTAGAATTAGGGTTAGGGTTACGGTTGGGTTAGGGTTTAGGGTTAGGCTTAGGGTTAGGGGTTAGGGTTAGGGTTAGGGTTTGGGGATAGGGTTAGGGTTAGGGTTCGGGTTAGGGCCCGGCAGGTGGTTCCGGCGAGCCGAGCAGGTGGCTCCGGCGCGCCCGGCAGGTGCTTCCGCTGCGCCCGGCAGGTGGTTCCGGCGAGTCGAGCAGGTTGTTCCTGCGTGCTCGGCAGGTGGTTCAGTTGGGTCTGGCAGGTGGTTTCGGTCTGTTCGGGGTGTGGTTCCAGCATCTCAGGCACATGGTTCTGGCACGTCTGAGAGGTGGTTCCGGCTGGCCCAACAGGTGTTTCTGGAGTCTCCGCCAAGTGGTTCTGGCGTAGCTGGCAGGTGATGTTGGCGTGACTGGCAGGTGGTTCCAGCCAGCCCGGCAGGTGTTTCCGGAGTGTTCACCAACTGGCTGTGGCGTAGCCGGCAGGTGATTTTGGCGTGTCCGACAGGTGGTTCTGGCGAGTCGAGCAGGTGCTTCCGGCATGCTCGGCAGGTGCTTCCGGTGTCATTGGCATGTGGTTCTGGCATGTCTGAGAGGTGGTTCCGGCATGCCTGACAGGTGATTCCGGAGTGTTCGCCAAGCGGTTCTGGCATAGGCGGCAGGTGATTTTGCCATGTCCAGAATGTGGTTCCAGCGAGTCGAACATGTGGTTCCGGCGTGTCCGGCAGGTGTTTCCGGTCTGTCCAGCAGGTGGTTCTGGGGTGTCCGGCATGAGGTTCTGGCACGTCTGAGAGGTGGTTCCGGCCGGCCCGACATGCGTTTCCGGAGTGTCCGCCACGTGGTTCAGGCACGTCTGAGAGGTGGTTCCAGCATGCCCGGCAGGTTTTCCCGGAGAGTCCTCCAAGTGGTTCTGGCGTAGCCCGCAGGTGATTTTGGTGTGTCCGGCAGGTTGTTCCGTTCTGTCCATTAGGTTGTTCCGGCATGTCCAGCACGTGCTTCTGGCACTTCTGAGAGGTGGTTCTGGCATGCCGGGCAGGTTATTCCGGAGTGTCCGGTAAGTGGTTCTGGTGTAGCCGGCAGTTCATTTTGGCGTGTCTGGCACATGGGTCCTGCGAGTCGAGCAGGTGGTTCCGGCGTGCTCGGCAGGTGGTCCAGGCATGTCCGGCAGGTGGTTCCAGTCTGTCCAGGACGTGGTTCCAGCGTGTCCGGCACGTGGTTCTCTTACGTCTGAGAGGTGGTTCCTGCATGCCTGGCAGGTTATTGCGGATTGTCTGCCAGGTGGTTCTCTCATAGCCAGCTGTTGATTTTGGCCTGTCAGGCAGGTGGTTCTGGTGAGTCCAGCAGGTGGCTCCGGCGTGCTCGGCAGGTGGTTCTGGCATGTCTGGCAGGTGGTTCCGGCGAGTTGAGCAGCTGGTTCCAGCCTGTCCGTCAGGTTAGGGTTAGGGATAGGGTTAGGGTTACGGTTAGGGTTAGGGTTTAGGGTTTGGGGTTAGGGGTTAGGGTTAGGGGTAGGGTTAGGGTTAGGGTTACGGTTGGGTTAGGGTTTAGGGTTAGGCTTAGGGTTAGGGGTTAGGGTTAGGGTTAGGGTTTGGGGATAGGGTTAGGGTTAGGGTTAGGGTTAGGGCCCGGCAGGTGGTTCCGGCGAGCCGAGCAGGTGGCTCCGGCGCGCCCGGCAGGTGCTTCCGCTGCGCCCGGCAGGTGGTTCCGGCGAGGCGAGCAGGTGGCTCCGGCGCGCTCGGCAAGTGCTTCCGCTGGGCCCGGCAGGTGGTTCCGGTGAGGCGAGCAGGTGGCTCCGGCGCTCCCGGCAGCTGCTTCCGCTGCGCCCGGCAGGTGGTTCCGGCGAGTCGAGCAGGTTGTTCCTGCGTGCTCGGCAGGTGGTTCAGTTGGGTCTGGCAGGTGGTTTCGGTCTGTTCGGGGTGTGGTTCCAGCATCTCAGGCACATGGTTCTGGCACGTCTGAGAGGTGGTTCCGGCTGGCCCAACAGGTGTTTCTGGAGTCTCCGCCAAGTGGTTCTGGCGTAGCTGGCAGGTGATGTTGGCGTGACTGGCAGGTGGTTCCAGCCAGCCCGGCAGGTGTTTCCGGAGTGTTCACCAACTGGCTGTGGCGTAGCCGGCAGGTGATTTTGGCGTGTCCGACAGGTGGTTCTGGCGAGTCGAGCAGGTGCTTCCGGCATGCTCGGCAGGTGCTTCCGGTGTCATTGGCATGTGGTTCTGGCATGTCTGAGAGGTGGTTCCGGCATGCCTGACAGGTGATTCCGGAGTGTTCGCCAAGCGGTTCTGGCATAGGCGGCAGGTGATTTTGCCATGTCCAGAATGTGGTTCCAGCGAGTCGAACATGTGGTTCCGGCGTGTCCGGCAGGTGTTTCCGGTCTGTCCAGCAGGTGGTTCTGGGGTGTCCGGCATGAGGTTCTGGCACGTCTGAGAGGTGGTTCCGGCCGGCCCGACATGCGTTTCCGGAGTGTCCGCCACGTGGTTCAGGCACGTCTGAGAGGTGGTTCCAGCATGCCCGGCAGGTTTTCCCGGAGAGTCCTCCAAGTGGTTCTGGCGTAGCCCGCAGGTGATTTTGGTGTGTCCGGCAGGTTGTTCCGTTCTGTCCGTTAGGTTGTTCCGGCATGTCCAGCACGTGCTTCTGGCACTTCTGAGAGGTGGTTCTGGCATGCCGGGCAGGTTATTCCGGAGTGTCCGGTAAGTGGTTCTGGTGTAGCCGGCAGTTCATTTTGGCGTGTCTGGCACATGGGTCCTGCGAGTCGAGCAGGTGGTTCCGGCGTGCTCGGCAGGTGGTCCAGGCATGTCCGGCAGGTGGTTCCAGTCTGTCCAGGACGTGGTTCCAGCGTGTCCGGCACGTGGTTCTCTTACGTCTGAGAGGTGGTTCCTGCATGCCTGGCAGGTTATTGCGGATTGTCTGCCAGGTGGTTCTCTCATAGCCAGCTGTTGATTTTGGCCTGTCAGGCAGGTGGTTCTGGTGAGTCCAGCAGATGGCTCCGGCGTGCTCGGCAGGTGGTTCTGGCATGTCTGGCAGGTGGTTCCGGCGAGTTGAGCAGCTGGTTCCAGCCTGTCCGTCAGGTTAGGGTTAGGGTTAGGGTTAGGGTTACGGTTGGGTTAGGGTTTAGGGTTAGGCTTAGGGTTAGGGGTTAGGGTTAGGGTTAGGGTTTGGGAATAGGGTTAGGGTTAGGGTTAGGGTTAGGGCCCGGCAGGTGGTTCCGGCGAGCCGAGCAGGTGGCTCCGGCGCGCCCGGCAGGTGCTTCCGCTGCGCCCGGCAGGTGGTTCCGGCGAGGCGAGCAGGTGGCTCCGGCGCGCTCGGCAGGTGCTTCCGCTGGGCCCGGCAGGTGGTTCCGGTGAGGCGAGCAGGTGTCTCCGGCGCTCCCGGCAGCTGCTTCCGCTGCGCCCGGCAGGTGGTTCCGGCGAGTCGAGCAGGTGGCTCCGGCGCGCTCGGCAGGTGCTTCTGCTGGGCCCGGCAGGTGGTTCCAGCGAGGCGAGCGGGTGGCTCCGGCGCGCTCGGCAGGTGCTTCCGCTGCGCCCGGCAGGTGGTTCCGGCAAGTCGAGCAGGTTGTTCCTGCGTGCTCGGCAGGTGGTTCACTTGGGTCTGGCAGGTGGTTTCGGTCTGTTCGGGGTGTGGTTCCAGCATCTCAGGCACATGGTTCTGGCACGTCTGAGAGGTGGTTCCGGCTGGCCCAACAGGTGTTTCTGGAGTCTCCGCCAAGTGGTTCTGGCGTAGCTGGCAGGTGATGTGGGCGTGACTGGCAGGTGGTTCCAGCCAGCCCGGCAGGTGTTTCCGGAGTGTTCACCAACTGGCTGTGGCGTAGCCGGCAGGTGATTTTGGCGTGTCCGACAGGTGGTTCTGGCGAGTCGAGCAGGTGCTTCCGGCATGCTCGGCAGGTGCTTCCGGTGTCATTGGCATGTGGTTCTGGCATGTCTGAGAGGTGGTTCCGGCATGCCTGACAGGTGATTCCGGAGTGTTCGCCAAGCGGTTCTGGCATAGGCGGCAGGTGATTTTGCCATGTCCAGAATGTGGTTCCAGCGAGTCGAACATGTGGTTCCGGCGTGTCCGGCAGGTGTTTCCGGTCTGTCCAGCAGGTGGTTCTGGGGTGTCCGGCATGAGGTTCTGGCACGTCTGAGAGGTGGTTCCGGCCGGCCCGACATGCGTTTCCGGAGTGTCCGCCACGTGGTTCAGGCACGTCTGAGAGGTGGTTCCAGCATGCCCGGCAGGTTTTCCCGGAGAGTCCTCCAAGTGGTTCTGGCGTAGCCCGCAGGTGATTTTGGTGTGTCCGGCAGGTTGTTCCGTTCTGTCCGTTAGGTTGTTCCGGCATGTCCAGCACGTGCTTCTGGCACTTCTGAGAGGTGGTTCTGGCATGCCGGGCAGGTTATTCCGGAGTGTCCGGTAAGTGGTTCTGGTGTAGCCGGCAGTTCATTTTGGCGTGTCTGGCACATGGGTCCTGCGAGTCGAGCAGGTGGTTCCGGCGTGCTCGGCAGGTGGTCCAGGCATGTCCGGCAGGTGGTTCCAGTCTGTCCAGGACGTGGTTCCAGCGTGTCCGGCACGTGGTTCTCTTACGTCTGAGAGGTGGTGCCTGCATGCCTGGCAGGTTATTGCGGATTGTCTGCCAGGTGGTTCTCTCATAGCCAGCTGTTGATTTTGGCCTGTCAGGCAGGTGGTTCTGGTGAGTCCAGCAGGTGGCTCCGGCGTGCTCGGCAGGTGGTTCTGGCATGTCTGGCAGGTGGTTCCGGCGAGTTGAGCAGCTGGTTCCAGCCTGTCCGTCAGGTTAGGGTTAGGGATAGGGTTAGGGTTACGGTTAGGGTTAGGGTTTAGGGTTTGGGGTTAGGGGTTAGGGTTAGGGGTAGGGTTAGGGTTAGGGTTACGGTTGGGTTAGGGTTTAGGGTTAGGCTTAGGGTTAGGGGTTAGGGTTAGGGTTAGGGTTTGGGGATAGGGTTAGGGTTAGGGTTAGGGTTAGGGCCCGGCAGGTGGTTCCGGCGAGCCGAGCAGGTGGCTCCGGCGCGCCCGGCAGGTGGTTCCGGCGAGGCGAGCAGGTGGCTCCGGCGCGCTCGGCAAGTGCTTCCGCTGGGCCCGGCAGGTGGTTCCGGTGAGGCGAGCAGGTGGCTCCGGCGCTCCCGGCAGCTGCTTCCGCTGCGCCCGGCAGGTGGTTCCGGCGAGTCGAGCAGGTTGTTCCTGCGTGCTCGGCAGGTGGTTCAGTTGGGTCTGGCAGGTGGTTTCGGTCTGTTCGGGGTGTGGTTCCAGCATCTCAGGCACATGGTTCTGGCACGTCTGAGAGGTGGTTCCGGCTGGCCCAACAGGTGTTTCTGGAGTCTCCGCCAAGTGGTTCTGGCGTAGCTGGCAGGTGATGTTGGCGTGACTGGCAGGTGGTTCCAGCCAGCCCGGCAGGTGTTTCCGGAGTGTTCACCAACTGGCTGTGGCGTAGCCGGCAGGTGATTTTGGCGTGTCCGACAGGTGGTTCTGGCGAGTCGAGCAGGTGCTTCCGGCATGCTCGGCAGGTGCTTCCGGTGTCATTGGCATGTGGTTCTGGCATGTCTGAGAGGTGGTTCCGGCATGCCTGACAGGTGATTCCGGAGTGTTCGCCAAGCGGTTCTGGCATAGGCGGCAGGTGATTTTGCCATGTCCAGAATGTGGTTCCAGCGAGTCGAACATGTGGTTCCGGCGTGTCCGGCAGGTGTTTCCGGTCTGTCCAGCAGGTGGTTCTGGGGTGTCCGGCATGAGGTTCTGGCACGTCTGAGAGGTGGTTCCGGCCGGCCCGACATGCGTTTCCGGAGTGTCCGCCACGTGGTTCAGGCACGTCTGAGAGGTGGTTCCAGCATGCCCGGCAGGTTTTCCCGGAGAGTCCTCCAAGTGGTTCTGGCGTAGCCCGCAGGTGATTTTGGTGTGTCCGGCAGGTTGTTCCGTTCTGTCCGTTAGGTTGTTCCGGCATGTCCAGCACGTGCTTCTGGCACTTCTGAGAGGTGGTTCTGGCATGCCGGGCAGGTTATTCCGGAGTGTCCGGTAAGTGGTTCTGGTGTAGCCGGCAGTTCATTTTGGCGTGTCTGGCACATGGGTCCTGCGAGTCGAGCAGGTGGTTCCGGCGTGCTCGGCAGGTGGTCCAGGCATGTCCGGCAGGTGGTTCCAGTCTGTCCAGGACGTGGTTCCAGCGTGTCCGGCACGTGGTTCTCTTACGTCTGAGAGGTGGTGCCTGCATGCCTGGCAGGTTATTGCGGATTGTCTGCCAGGTGGTTCTCTCATAGCCAGCTGTTGATTTTGGCCTGTCAGGCAGGTGGTTCTGGTGAGTCCAGCAGGTGGCTCCGGCGTGCTCGGCAGGTGGTTCTGGCATGTCTGGCAGGTGGTTCCGGCGAGTTGAGCAGCTGGTTCCAGCCTGTCCGTCAGGTTAGGGTTAGGGATAGGGTTAGGGTTACGGTTAGGGTTAGGGTTTAGGGTTTGGGGTTAGGGGTTAGGGTTAGGGGTAGGGTTAGGGTTAGGGTTACGGTTGGGTTAGGGTTTAGGGTTAGGCTTAGGGTTAGGGGTTAGGGTTAGGGTTAGGGTTTGGGGATAGGGTTAGGGTTAGGGTTAGGGTTAGGGCCCGGCAGGTGGTTCCGGCGAGCCGAGCAGGTGGCTCCGGCGCGCCCGGCAGGTGGTTCCGGCGAGGCGAGCAGGTGGCTCCGGCGCGCTCGGCAAGTGCTTCCGCTGGGCCCGGCAGGTGGTTCCGGTGAGGCGAGCAGGTGGCTCCGGCGCTCCCGGCAGCTGCTTCCGCTGCGCCCGGCAGGTGGTTCCGGCGAGTCGAGCAGGTTGTTCCTGCGTGCTCGGCAGGTGGTTCAGTTGGGTCTGGCAGGTGGTTTCGGTCTGTTCGGGGTGTGGTTCCAGCATCTCAGGCACATGGTTCTGGCACGTCTGAGAGGTGGTTCCGGCTGGCCCAACAGGTGTTTCTGGAGTCTCCGCCAAGTGGTTCTGGCGTAGCTGGCAGGTGATGTTGGCGTGACTGGCAGGTGGTTCCAGCCAGCCCGGCAGGTGTTTCCGGAGTGTTCACCAACTGGCTGTGGCGTAGCCGGCAGGTGATTTTGGCGTGTCCGACAGGTGGTTCCGGCGAGCCAAGCAGGTGGCTCCGGCGCGCCCGGCAGGTGCTTCCGCTGCGCCCGGCAGGTGGTTCCGGCGAGGCGAGCAGGTGGCTCCGGCGCGCTCGGCAGGTGCTTCCGCTGGGCCCGGCAGGTGGTTCCGGTGAGGCGAGCAGGTGTCTCCGGCGCTCCCGGCAGCTGCTTCCGCTGCGCCCGGCAGGTGGTTCCGGCGAGTCGAGCAGGTGGCTCCGGCGCGCTCGGCAGGTGCTTCTGCTGGGCCCGGCAGGTGGTTCCAGCGAGGCGAGCGGGTGGCTCCGGCGCGCTCGGCAGGTGCTTCCGCTGCGCCCGGCAGGTGGTTCCGGCAAGTCGAGCAGGTTGTTCCTGCGTGCTCGGCAGGTGGTTCAGTTGGGTCTGGCAGGTGGTTTCGGTCTGTTCGGGGTGTGGTTCCAGCATCTCAGGCACATGGTTCTGGCACGTCTGAGAGGTGGTTCCGGCTGGCCCAACAGGTGTTTCTGGAGTCTCCGCCAAGTGGTTCTGGCGTAGCTGGCAGGTGATGTTGGCGTGACTGGCAGGTGGTTCCAGCCAGCCCGGCAGGTGTTTCCGGAGTGTTCACCAACTGGCTGTGGTGTAGCCGGCAGGTGATTTTGGCGTGTCCGACAGGTGGTTCTGGCGAGTCGAGCAGGTGCTTCCGGCATGCTCGGCAGGTGCTTCCGGTGTCATTGGCATGTGGTTCTGGCATGTCTGAGAGGTGGTTCCGGCATGCCTGACAGGTGATTCCGGAGTGTTCGCCAAGCGGTTCTGGCATAGGCGGCAGGTGATTTTGCCATGTCCAGAATGTGGTTCCAGCGAGTCGAACATGTGGTTCCGGCGTGTCCGGCAGGTGTTTCCGGTCTGTCCAGCAGGTGGTTCTGGGGTGTCCGGCATGAGGTTCTGGCACGTCTGAGAGGTGGTTCCGGCCGGCCCGACATGCGTTTCCGGAGTGTCCGCCACGTGGTTCAGGCACGTCTGAGAGGTGGTTCCAGCATGCCCGGCAGGTTTTCCCGGAGAGTCCTCCAAGTGGTTCTGGCGTAGCCCGCAGGTGATTTTGGTGTGTCCGGCAGGTTGTTCCGTTCTGTCCGTTAGGTTGTTCCGGCATGTCCAGCACGTGCTTCTGGCACTTCTGAGAGGTGGTTCTGGCATGCCGGGCAGGTTATTCCGGAGTGTCCGGTAAGTGGTTCTGGTGTAGCCGGCAGTTCATTTTGGCGTGTCTGGCACATGGGTCCTGCGAGTCGAGCAGGTGGTTCCGGCGTGCTCGGCAGGTGGTCCAGGCATGTCCGGCAGGTGGTTCCAGTCTGTCCAGGACGTGGTTCCAGCGTGTCCGGCACGTGGTTCCTTTACGTCTGAGAGGTGTTGCCTGCATGCCTGGCAGGTTATTTCGGATTGTCTGCCAGGTGGTTCTCGCATAGCCAGCTGTTGATTTTGGCCTGTCAGGCAGGTGGTTCTGGTGAGTCCAGCAGGTGGCTCCGGCGTGCTCGGCAGGTGGTTCTGGCATGTCTGGCAGGTGGTTCCGGCGAGTTGAGCAGCTGGTTCCAGCCTGTCCGTCAGGTTAGGGTTAGGGATAGGGTTAGGGTTACGGTTAGGGTTAGGGTTTAGGGTTTGGGGTTAGGGGTTAGGGTTAGGGTTAGGGTTAGGGTTAGGGTTACGGTTGGGTTAGGGTTTAGGGTTAGGCTTAGGGTTAGGGGTTAGGGTTAGGGTTAGGGTTTGGGGATAGGGTTAGGGTTAGGGTTAGGGTTAGGGCCCGGCAGGTGGTTCCGGCGAGCCGAGCAGGTGGCTCCGGCGCGCCCGGCAGGTGCTTCCGCTGCGCCCGGCAGGTGGTTCCGGCGAGTCGAGCAGGTTGTTCCTGCGTGCTCGGCAGGTGGTTCAGTTGGGTCTGGCAGGTGGTTTCGGTCTGTTCGGGGTGTGGTTCCAGCATCTCAGGCACATGGTTCTGGCACGTCTGAGAGGTGGTTCCGGCTGGCCCAACAGGTGTTTCTGGAGTCTCCGCCAAGTGGTTCTGGCGTAGCTGGCAGGTGATGTTGGCGTGACTGGCAGGTGGCTCCAGCCAGCCCGGCAGGTGTTTCCGGAGTGTTCACCAACTGGCTGTGGCGTAGCCGGCAGGTGATTTTGGCGTGTTCGACAGGTGGTTCTGGCGAGTCGAGCAGGTGCTTCCGGCATGCTCGGCAGGTGCTTCCGGTGTCATTGGCATGTGGTTCTGGCATGTCTGAGAGGTGGTTCCGGCATGCCTGACAGGTGATTCCGGAGTGTTCGCCAAGCGGTTCTGGCATAGGCGGCAGGTGATTTTGCCATGTCCAGAATGTGGTTCCAGCGAGTCGAACATGTGGTTCCAGCGTGTCCGGCAGGTGTTTCCGGTCTGTCCAGCAGGTGGTTCTGGGGTGTCCGGCATGAGGTTCTGGCACGTCTGAGAGGTGGTTCCGGCCGGCCCGACATGCGTTTCCGGAGTGTCCGCCACGTGGTTCAGGCACGTCTGAGAGGTGGTTCCAGCATGCCCGGCAGGTTTTCCCGGAGAGTCCTCCAAGTGGTTCTGGCGTAGCCCGCAGGTGATTTTGGTGTGTCCGGCAGGTTGTTCCGTTCTGTCCGATAGGTTGTTCCGGCATGTCCAGCACGTGCTTCTGGCACTTCTGAGAGGTGGTTCTGGCATGCCGGGCAGGTTATTCCGGAGTGTCCCGTAAGTGGTTCTGGTGTAGCCGGCAGCTCATTTTGGCGTGTCTGGAACATGGGTCCTGCGAGTCGAGCAGGTGGCTCCGGGGCGCTCGGCAGGTGCATCCGCTGGACCTGGCAGGTGGTTCCGGCGAGGCGAGCAGGTGGCTCCGGCGCGCTCGGCAGGTGCTTCCGCTGCGCCCAGCAGGTTGTTCCAGCGAGGCGAGCAGGTGGCTCCGGCGCGCCCGGCAGGTGGTTCCGGCGAGGCGAGCAGGTGGCTCCGGCGCGCTCGGCAGGTGCTTCCGCTGCGCCCGGCAGGTGGTTCCGGCGAGGCGAGCAGGTTGTTCCTGCGTGCTCGGCAGGTGGTTCAGTTGGGTCTGGCAGGTGGTTTCGGTCTGTTCGGGGTGTGGTTCCAGCATCTCAGGCACATGGTTCTGGCACGTCTGAGAGGTGGTTCCGGCTGGCCCAACAGGTGTTTCTGGAGTCTCCGCCAAGTGGTTCTGGCGTAGCTGGCAGGTGATGTTGGCGTGACTGGCAGGTGGTTCCAGCCAGCCCGGCAGGTGTTTCCGGAGTGTTCACCAACTGGCTGTGGCGTAGCCGGCAGGTGATTTTGGCGTGTCCGACAGGTGGTTCTGGCGAGTCGAGCAGGTGCTTCCGGCATGCTCGGCAGGTGCTTCCGGTGTCATTGGCATGTGGTTCTGGCATGTCTGAGAGGTGGTTCCGGCATGCCTGACAGGTGATTCCGGAGTGTTCGCCAAGCGGTTCTGGCATAGGCGGCAGGTGATTTTGCCATGTCCAGAATGTGGTTCCAGCGAGTCGAACATGTGGTTCCGGCGTGTCCGGCAGGTGTTTCCGGTCTGTCCAGCAGGTGGTTCTGGGGTGTCCGGCATGAGGTTCTGGCACGTCTGAGAGGTGGTTCCGGCCGGCCCGACATGCTTTTCCGGAGTGTCCGCCACGTGGTTCAGGCACGTCTGAGAGGTGGTTCCAGCATGCCCGGCAGGTTTTCCCGGAGAGTCCTCCAAGTGGTTCTGGCGTAGCCCGCAGGTGATTTTGGTGTGTCCGGCAGGTTGTTCCGTTCTGTCCGATAGGTTGTTCCGGCATGTCCAGCACGTGCTTCTGGCACTTCTGAGAGGTGGTTCTGGCATGCCGGGCAGGTTATTCCGGAGTGTCCCGTAAGTGGTTCTGGTGTAGCCGGCAGCTCATTTTGGCGTGTCTGGAACATGGGTCCTGCGAGTCGAGCAGGTGGCTCCGGGGCGCTCGGCAGGTGCATCCGCTGGACCCGGCAGGTGGTTCCGGCGAGGCGAGCAGGTGGCTCCGGCGCGCTCGGCAGGTGCTTCCGCTGCGCCCAGCAGGTTGTTCCAGCGAGGCGAGCAGGTGGCTCCGGCGCGCCCGGCAGGTGGTTCCGGCGAGGCGAGCAGGTGGCTCCGGCGCGCTCGGCAGGTGCTTCCGCTGCGCCCGGCAGGTGGTTCCGGCGAGGCGAGCAGGTTGTTCCGGCGTGCTCGGCAGGTGGTCCAGGCATGTCCGGCAGGTGGTTCCAGTCTGTCCAGGACGTGGTTCCAGCGTGTCCGGCACGTGGTTCTCTTACGTCTGAGAGGTGGTGCCTGCATGCCTGGCAGGTTATTGCGGATTGTCTGCCAGGTGGTTCTCTCATAGCCAGCTGTTGATTTTGGCCTGTCAGGCAGGTGGTTCTGGTGAGTCCAGCAGGTGGCTCCGGCGTGCTCGGCAGGTGGTTCTGGCATGTCTGGCAGGTGGTTCCGGCGAGTTGAGCAGCTGGTTCCAGCCTGTCCGTCAGGTTAGGGTTAGGGATAGGGTTAGGGTTACGGTTAGGGTTAGGGTTTAGGGTTTGGGGTTAGGGGTTAGGGTTAGGGGTAGGGTTAGGGTTAGGGTTACGGTTGGGTTAGGGTTTAGGGTTAGGCTTAGGGTTAGGGGTTAGGGTTAGGGTTAGGGTTTGGGGATAGGGTTAGGGTTAGGGTTAGGGTTAGGGCCCGGCAGGTGGTTCCGGCGAGCCGAGCAGGTGGCTCCGGCGCGCCCGGCAGGTGGTTCCGGCGAGGCGAGCAGGTGGCTCCGGCGCGCTCGGCAAGTGCTTCCGCTGGGCCCGGCAGGTGGTTCCGGTGAGGCGAGCAGGTGGCTCCGGCGCTCCCGGCAGCTGCTTCCGCTGCGCCCGGCAGGTGGTTCCGGCGAGTCGAGCAGGTTGTTCCTGCGTGCTCGGCAGGTGGTTCAGTTGGGTCTGGCAGGTGGTTTCGGTCTGTTCGGGGTGTGGTTCCAGCATCTCAGGCACATGGTTCTGGCACGTCTGAGAGGTGGTTCCGGCTGGCCCAACAGGTGTTTCTGGAGTCTCCGCCAAGTGGTTCTGGCGTAGCTGGCAGGTGATGTTGGCGTGACTGGCAGGTGGTTCCAGCCAGCCCGGCAGGTGTTTCCGGAGTGTTCACCAACTGGCTGTGGCGTAGCCGGCAGGTGATTTTGGCGTGTCCGACAGGTGGTTCCGGCGAGCCGAGCAGGTGGCTCCGGCGCGCCCGGCAGGTGCTTCCGCTGCGCCCGGCAGGTGGTTCCGGCGAGGCGAGCAGGTGGCTCCGGCGCGCTCGGCAGGTGCTTCCGCTGGGCCCGGCAGGTGGTTCCGGTGAGGCGAGCAGGTGTCTCCGGCGCTAGGGCAGCTGGTTAGGGTTGGGCCCGGCAGGTGGTTCCGGCGAGCCGAGCAGGTGGCTCCGGCGCGCCCGGCAGGTGCTTCCGCTGGGCCCGGCAGGTGGTTCCGGCGAGGCGAGCAGGTGGCTCCGGCGCGCTCGGCAGGTGCTTCCGCTGCGCCCGGCAGGTGGTTCCGGCGAGGCGAGCAGGTTGTTCCTGCGTGCTCGGCAGGTGGTTCAGTTGGGTCTGGCAGGTGGTTTCGGTCTGTTCGGGGTGTGGTTCCAGCATCTCAGGCACATGGTTCTGGCACGTCTGAGAGGTGTTTCCGGCTGGCCCAACAGGTGTTTCTGGAGTCTCCGCCAAGTGGTTCTGGCGTAGCTGGCAGGTGATGTTGGCGTGACTGGCAGGTGGTTCCAGCCAGCCCGGCAGGTGTTTCCGGAGTGTTCACCAACTGGCTGTGGCGTAGCCGGCAGGTGATTTTGGCGTGTCCGACAGGTGGTTCTGGCGAGTCGAGCAGGTGCTTCCGGCATGCTCGGCAGGTGCTTCCGGTGTCATTGGCATGTGGTTCTGGCAGGTCTGAGAGGTGGTTCCGGCATGCCTGACAGGTGATTCCGGAGTGTTCGCCAAGCGGTTCTGGCATAGGCGGCAGGTGATTTTGCCATGTCCAGAATGTGGTTCCAGCGAGTCGAACATGTGGTTCCGGCGTGTCCGGCAGGTGTTTCCGGTCTGTCCAGCAGGTGGTTCTGGGGTGTCCGGCATGAGGTTCTGGCACGTCTGAGAGGTGGTTCCGGCCGGCCCGACATGCGTTTCCGGAGTGTCCGCCACGTGGTTCAGGCACGTCTGAGAGGTGGTTCCAGCATGCCCGGCAGGTTTTCCCGGAGAGTCCTCCAAGTGGTTCTGGCGTAGCCCGCAGGTGATTTTGGTGTGTCCGGCAGGTTGTTCCGTTCTGTCCGATAGGTTGTTCCGGCATGTCCAGCACGTGCTTCTGGCACTTCTGAGAGGTGGTTCTGGCATGCCGGGCAGGTTATTCCGGAGTGTCCGGTAAGTGGTTCTGGTGTAGCCGGCAGTTCATTTTGGCGTGTCTGGCACATGGGTCCTGCGAGTCGAGCAGGTGGTTCCGGCGTGCTCGGCAGGTGGTCCAGGCATGTCCGGCAGGTGGTTCCAGTCTGTCCAGGACGTGGTTCCAGCGTGTCCGGCACGTGGTTCTCTTACGTCTGAGAGGTGGTTCCTGCATGCCTGGCAGGTTATTGCGGATTGTCTGCCAGGTGGTTCTCTCATAGCCAGCTGTTGATTTTGGCCTGTCAGGCAGGTGGTTCTGGTGAGTCCAGCAGGTGGCTCCGGCGTGCTCGGCAGGTGGTTCTGGCATGTCTGGCAGGTGGTTCCGGCGAGTTGAGCAGCTGGTTCCAGCCTGTCCGTCAGGTTAGGGTTAGGGATAGGGTTAGGGTTACGGTTAGGGTTAGGGTTTAGGGTTTGGGGTTAGGGGTTAGGGTTAGGGGTAGGGTTAGGGTTAGGGTTACGGTTGGGTTAGGGTTTAGGGTTAGGCTTAGGGTTAGGGGTTAGGGTTAGGGTTAGGGTTTGGGGATAGGGTTAGGGTTAGGGTTAGGGTTAGGGCCCGGCAGGTGGTTCCGGCGAGCCGAGCAGGTGGCTCCGGCGCGCCCGGCAGGTGCTTCCGCTGGGCCCGGCAGGTGGTTCCGGCGAGGCGAGCAGGTGGCTCCGGCGCGCTCGGCAGGTGCTTCCGCTGCGCCCGGCAGGTGGTTCCGGCGAGGCGAGCAGGTTGTTCCTGCGTGCTCGGCAGGTGGTTCAGTTGGGTCTGGCAGGTGGTTTCGGTCTGTTCGGGGTGTGGTTCCAGCATCTCAGGCACATGGTTCTGGCACGTCTGAGAGGTGTTTCCGGCTGGCCCAACAGGTGTTTCTGGAGTCTCCGCCAAGTGGTTCTGGCGTAGCTGGCAGGTGATGTTGGCGTGACTGGCAGGTGGTTCCAGCCAGCCCGGCAGGTGTTTCCGGAGTGTTCACCAACTGGCTGTGGCGTAGCCGGCAGGTGATTTTGGCGTGTCCGACAGGTGGTTCTGGCGAGTCGAGCAGGTGCTTCCGGCATGCTCGGCAGGTGCTTCCGGTGTCATTGGCATGTGGTTCTGGCAGGTCTGAGAGGTGGTTCCGGCATGCCTGACAGGTGATTCCGGAGTGTTCGCCAAGCGGTTCTGGCATAGGCGGCAGGTGATTTTGCCATGTCCAGAATGTGGTTCCAGCGAGTCGAACATGTGGTTCCGGCGTGTCCGGCAGGTGTTTCCGGTCTGTCCAGCAGGTGGTTCTGGGGTGTCCGGCATGAGGTTCTGGCACGTCTGAGAGGTGGTTCCGGCCGGCCCGACATGCGTTTCCGGAGTGTCCGCCACGTGGTTCAGGCACGTCTGAGAGGTGGTTCCAGCATGCCCGGCAGGTTTTCCCGGAGAGTCCTCCAAGTGGTTCTGGCGTAGCCCGCAGGTGATTTTGGTGTGTCCGGCAGGTTGTTCCGTTCTGTCCGATAGGTTGTTCCGGCATGTCCAGCACGTGCTTCTGGCACTTCTGAGAGGTGGTTCTGGCATGCCGGGCAGGTTATTCCGGAGTGTCCGGTAAGTGGTTCTGGTGTAGCCGGCAGTTCATTTTGGCGTGTCTGGCACATGGGTCCTGCGAGTCGAGCAGGTGGTTCCGGCGTGCTCGGCAGGTGGTCCAGGCATGTCCGGCAGGTGGTTCCAGTCTGTCCAGGACGTGGTTCCAGCGTGTCCGGCACGTGGTTCTCTTACGTCTGAGAGGTGGTTCCTGCATGCCTGGCAGGTTATTGCGGATTGTCTGCCAGGTGGTTCTCTCATAGCCAGCTGTTGATTTTGGCCTGTCAGGCAGGTGGTTCTGGTGAGTCCAGCAGGTGGCTCCGGCGTGCTCGGCAGGTGGTTCTGGCATGTCTGGCAGGTGGTTCCGGCGAGTTGAGCAGCTGGTTCCAGCCTGTCCGTCAGGTTAGGGTTAGGGATAGGGTTAGGGTTACGGTTAGGGTTAGGGTTTAGGGTTTGGGGTTAGGGGTTAGGGTTAGGGGTAGGGTTAGGGTTAGGGTTACGGTTGGGTTAGGGTTTAGGGTTAGGCTTAGGGTTAGGGGTTAGGGTTAGGGTTAGGGTTTGGGGATAGGGTTAGGGTTAGGGTTAGGGTTAGGGCCCGGCAGGTGGTTCCGGCGAGCCGAGCAGGTGGCTCCGGCGCGCCCGGCAGGTGCTTCCGCTGGGCCCGGCAGGTGGTTCCGGCGAGGCGAGCAGGTGGCTCCGGCGCGCTCGGCAGGTGCTTCCGCTGCGCCCGGCAGGTGGTTCCGGCGAGGCGAGCAGGTTGTTCCTGCGTGCTCGGCAGGTGGTTCAGTTGGGTCTGGCAGGTGGTTTCGGTCTGTTCGGGGTGTGGTTCCAGCATCTCAGGCACATGGTTCTGGCACGTCTGAGAGGTGTTTCCGGCTGGCCCAACAGGTGTTTCTGGAGTCTCCGCCAAGTGGTTCTGGCGTAGCTGGCAGGTGATGTTGGCGTGACTGGCAGGTGGTTCCAGCCAGCCCGGCAGGTGTTTCCGGAGTGTTCACCAACTGGCTGTGGCGTAGCCGGCAGGTGATTTTGGCGTGTCCGACAGGTGGTTCTGGCGAGTCGAGCAGGTGCTTCCGGCATGCTCGGCAGGTGCTTCCGGTGTCATTGGCATGTGGTTCTGGCAGGTCTGAGAGGTGGTTCCGGCATGCCTGACAGGTGATTCCGGAGTGTTCGCCAAGCGGTTCTGGCATAGGCGGCAGGTGATTTTGCCATGTCCAGAATGTGGTTCCAGCGAGTCGAACATGTGGTTCCGGCGTGTCCGGCAGGTGTTTCCGGTCTGTCCAGCAGGTGGTTCTGGGGTGTCCGGCATGAGGTTCTGGCACGTCTGAGAGGTGGTTCCGGCCGGCCCGACATGCGTTTCCGGAGTGTCCGCCACGTGGTTCAGGCACGTCTGAGAGGTGGTTCCAGCATGCCCGGCAGGTTTTCCCGGAGAGTCCTCCAAGTGGTTCTGGCGTAGCCCGCAGGTGATTTTGGTGTGTCCGGCAGGTTGTTCCGTTCTGTCCGATAGGTTGTTCCGGCATGTCCAGCACGTGCTTCTGGCACTTCTGAGAGGTGGTTCTGGCATGCCGGGCAGGTTATTCCGGAGTGTCCGGTAAGTGGTTCTGGTGTAGCCGGCAGTTCATTTTGGCGTGTCTGGCACATGGGTCCTGCGAGTCGAGCAGGTGGTTCCGGCGTGCTCGGCAGGTGGTCCAGGCATGTCCGGCAGGTGGTTCCAGTCTGTCCAGGACGTGGTTCCAGCGTGTCCGGCACGTGGTTCTCTTACGTCTGAGAGGTGGTTCCTGCATGCCTGGCAGGTTATTGCGGATTGTCTGCCAGGTGGTTCTCTCATAGCCAGCTGTTGATTTTGGCCTGTCAGGCAGGTGGTTCTGGTGAGTCCAGCAGGTGGCTCCGGCGTGCTCGGCAGGTGGTTCTGGCATGTCTGGCAGGTGGTTCCGGCGAGTTGAGCAGCTGGTTCCAGCCTGTCCGTCAGGTTAGGGTTAGGGATAGGGTTAGGGTTACGGTTAGGGTTAGGGTTTAGGGTTTGGGGTTAGGGGTTAGGGTTAGGGGTAGGGTTAGGGTTAGGGTTACGGTTGGGTTAGGGTTTAGGGTTAGGCTTAGGGTTAGGGGTTAGGGTTAGGGTTAGGGTTTGGGGATAGGGTTAGGGTTAGGGTTAGGGTTAGGGCCCGGCAGGTGGTTCCGGCGAGCCGAGCAGGTGGCTCCGGCGCGCCCGGCAGGTGCTTCCGCTGGGCCCGGCAGGTGGTTCCGGCGAGGCGAGCAGGTGGCTCCGGCGCGCTCGGCAGGTGCTTCCGCTGCGCCCGGCAGGTGGTTCCGGCGAGGCGAGCAGGTTGTTCCTGCGTGCTCGGCAGGTGGTTCAGTTGGGTCTGGCAGGTGGTTTCGGTCTGTTCGGGGTGTGGTTCCAGCATCTCAGGCACATGGTTCTGGCACGTCTGAGAGGTGTTTCCGGCTGGCCCAACAGGTGTTTCTGGAGTCTCCGCCAAGTGGTTCTGGCGTAGCTGGCAGGTGATGTTGGCGTGACTGGCAGGTGGTTCCAGCCAGCCCGGCAGGTGTTTCCGGAGTGTTCACCAACTGGCTGTGGCGTAGCCGGCAGGTGATTTTGGCGTGTCCGACAGGTGGTTCTGGCGAGTCGAGCAGGTGCTTCCGGCATGCTCGGCAGGTGCTTCCGGTGTCATTGGCATGTGGTTCTGGCAGGTCTGAGAGGTGGTTCCGGCATGCCTGACAGGTGATTCCGGAGTGTTCGCCAAGCGGTTCTGGCATAGGCGGCAGGTGATTTTGCCATGTCCAGAATGTGGTTCCAGCGAGTCGAACATGTGGTTCCGGCGTGTCCGGCAGGTGTTTCCGGTCTGTCCAGCAGGTGGTTCTGGGGTGTCCGGCATGAGGTTCTGGCACGTCTGAGAGGTGGTTCCGGCCGGCCCGACATGCGTTTCCGGAGTGTCCGCCACGTGGTTCAGGCACGTCTGAGAGGTGGTTCCAGCATGCCCGGCAGGTTTTCCCGGAGAGTCCTCCAAGTGGTTCTGGCGTAGCCCGCAGGTGATTTTGGTGTGTCCGGCAGGTTGTTCCGTTCTGTCCGATAGGTTGTTCCGGCATGTCCAGCACGTGCTTCTGGCACTTCTGAGAGGTGGTTCTGGCATGCCGGGCAGGTTATTCCGGAGTGTCCGGTAAGTGGTTCTGGTGTAGCCGGCAGTTCATTTTGGCGTGTCTGGCACATGGGTCCTGCGAGTCGAGCAGGTGGTTCCGGCGTGCTCGGCAGGTGGTCCAGGCATGTCCGGCAGGTGGTTCCAGTCTGTCCAGGACGTGGTTCCAGCGTGTCCGGCACGTGGTTCTCTTACGTCTGAGAGGTGGTTCCTGCATGCCTGGCAGGTTATTGCGGATTGTCTGCCAGGTGGTTCTCTCATAGCCAGCTGTTGATTTTGGCCTGTCAGGCAGGTGGTTCTGGTGAGTCCAGCAGGTGGCTCCGGCGTGCTCGGCAGGTGGTTCTGGCATGTCTGGCAGGTGGTTCCGGCGAGTTGAGCAGCTGGTTCCAGCCTGTCCGTCAGGTTAGGGTTAGGGATAGGGTTAGGGTTACGGTTAGGGTTAGGGTTTAGGGTTTGGGGTTAGGGGTTAGGGTTAGGGGTAGGGTTAGGGTTAGGGTTACGGTTGGGTTAGGGTTTAGGGTTAGGCTTAGGGTTAGGGGTTAGGGTTAGGGTTAGGGTTTGGGGATAGGGTTAGGGTTAGGGTTAGGGTTAGGGCCCGGCAGGTGGTTCCGGCGAGCCGAGCAGGTGGCTCCGGCGCGCCCGGCAGGTGCTTCCGCTGGGCCCGGCAGGTGGTTCCGGCGAGGCGAGCAGGTGGCTCCGGCGCGCTCGGCAGGTGCTTCCGCTGCGCCCGGCAGGTGGTTCCGGCGAGGCGAGCAGGTTGTTCCTGCGTGCTCGGCAGGTGGTTCAGTTGGGTCTGGCAGGTGGTTTCGGTCTGTTCGGGGTGTGGTTCCAGCATCTCAGGCACATGGTTCTGGCACGTCTGAGAGGTGTTTCCGGCTGGCCCAACAGGTGTTTCTGGAGTCTCCGCCAAGTGGTTCTGGCGTAGCTGGCAGGTGATGTTGGCGTGACTGGCAGGTGGTTCCAGCCAGCCCGGCAGGTGTTTCCGGAGTGTTCACCAACTGGCTGTGGCGTAGCCGGCAGGTGATTTTGGCGTGTCCGACAGGTGGTTCTGGCGAGTCGAGCAGGTGCTTCCGGCATGCTCGGCAGGTGCTTCCGGTGTCATTGGCATGTGGTTCTGGCAGGTCTGAGAGGTGGTTCCGGCATGCCTGACAGGTGATTCCGGAGTGTTCGCCAAGCGGTTCTGGCATAGGCGGCAGGTGATTTTGCCATGTCCAGAATGTGGTTCCAGCGAGTCGAACATGTGGTTCCGGCGTGTCCGGCAGGTGTTTCCGGTCTGTCCAGCAGGTGGTTCTGGGGTGTCCGGCATGAGGTTCTGGCACGTCTGAGAGGTGGTTCCGGCCGGCCCGACATGCGTTTCCGGAGTGTCCGCCACGTGGTTCAGGCACGTCTGAGAGGTGGTTCCAGCATGCCCGGCAGGTTTTCCCGGAGAGTCCTCCAAGTGGTTCTGGCGTAGCCCGCAGGTGATTTTGGTGTGTCCGGCAGGTTGTTCCGTTCTGTCCGATAGGTTGTTCCGGCATGTCCAGCACGTGCTTCTGGCACTTCTGAGAGGTGGTTCTGGCATGCCGGGCAGGTTATTCCGGAGTGTCCGGTAAGTGGTTCTGGTGTAGCCGGCAGTTCATTTTGGCGTGTCTGGCACATGGGTCCTGCGAGTCGAGCAGGTGGTTCCGGCGTGCTCGGCAGGTGGTCCAGGCATGTCCGGCAGGTGGTTCCAGTCTGTCCAGGACGTGGTTCCAGCGTGTCCGGCACGTGGTTCTCTTACGTCTGAGAGGTGGTTCCTGCATGCCTGGCAGGTTATTGCGGATTGTCTGCCAGGTGGTTCTCTCATAGCCAGCTGTTGATTTTGGCCTGTCAGGCAGGTGGTTCTGGTGAGTCCAGCAGGTGGCTCCGGCGTGCTCGGCAGGTGGTTCTGGCATGTCTGGCAGGTGGTTCCGGCGAGTTGAGCAGCTGGTTCCAGCCTGTCCGTCAGGTTAGGGTTAGGGATAGGGTTAGGGTTACGGTTAGGGTTAGGGTTTAGGGTTTGGGGTTAGGGGTTAGGGTTAGGGGTAGGGTTAGGGTTAGGGTTACGGTTGGGTTAGGGTTTAGGGTTAGGCTTAGGGTTAGGGGTTAGGGTTAGGGTTAGGGTTTGGGGATAGGGTTAGGGTTAGGGTTAGGGTTAGGGCCCGGCAGGTGGTTCCGGCGAGCCGAGCAGGTGGCTCCGGCGCGCCCGGCAGGTGCTTCCGCTGGGCCCGGCAGGTGGTTCCGGCGAGGCGAGCAGGTGGCTCCGGCGCGCTCGGCAGGTGCTTCCGCTGCGCCCGGCAGGTGGTTCCGGCGAGGCGAGCAGGTTGTTCCTGCGTGCTCGGCAGGTGGTTCAGTTGGGTCTGGCAGGTGGTTTCGGTCTGTTCGGGGTGTGGTTCCAGCATCTCAGGCACATGGTTCTGGCACGTCTGAGAGGTGTTTCCGGCTGGCCCAACAGGTGTTTCTGGAGTCTCCGCCAAGTGGTTCTGGCGTAGCTGGCAGGTGATGTTGGCGTGACTGGCAGGTGGTTCCAGCCAGCCCGGCAGGTGTTTCCGGAGTGTTCACCAACTGGCTGTGGCGTAGCCGGCAGGTGATTTTGGCGTGTCCGACAGGTGGTTCTGGCGAGTCGAGCAGGTGCTTCCGGCATGCTCGGCAGGTGCTTCCGGTGTCATTGGCATGTGGTTCTGGCAGGTCTGAGAGGTGGTTCCGGCATGCCTGACAGGTGATTCCGGAGTGTTCGCCAAGCGGTTCTGGCATAGGCGGCAGGTGATTTTGCCATGTCCAGAATGTGGTTCCAGCGAGTCGAACATGTGGTTCCGGCGTGTCCGGCAGGTGTTTCCGGTCTGTCCAGCAGGTGGTTCTGGGGTGTCCGGCATGAGGTTCTGGCACGTCTGAGAGGTGGTTCCGGCCGGCCCGACATGCGTTTCCGGAGTGTCCGCCACGTGGTTCAGGCACGTCTGAGAGGTGGTTCCAGCATGCCCGGCAGGTTTTCCCGGAGAGTCCTCCAAGTGGTTCTGGCGTAGCCCGCAGGTGATTTTGGTGTGTCCGGCAGGTTGTTCCGTTCTGTCCGATAGGTTGTTCCGGCATGTCCAGCACGTGCTTCTGGCACTTCTGAGAGGTGGTTCTGGCATGCCGGGCAGGTTATTCCGGAGTGTCCGGTAAGTGGTTCTGGTGTAGCCGGCAGTTCATTTTGGCGTGTCTGGCACATGGGTCCTGCGAGTCGAGCAGGTGGTTCCGGCGTGCTCGGCAGGTGGTCCAGGCATG
Source organism: Equus asinus (assembly GCF_041296235.1). Taxonomy (NCBI): domain Eukaryota; kingdom Metazoa; phylum Chordata; class Mammalia; order Perissodactyla; family Equidae; genus Equus; species Equus asinus. Next base: position 281,659 of record NC_091798.1, on the reverse strand, counting down.
TCCGGCAGGTGGTTCCAGTCTGTCCAGGACGTGGTTCCAGCGTGTCCGGCACGTGGTTCTCTTACGTCTGAGAGGTGGTTCCTGCATGCCTGGCAGGTTATTGCGGATTGTCTGCCAGGTGGTTCTCTCATAGCCAGCTGTTGATTTTGGCCTGTCAGGCAGGTGGTTCTGGTGAGTCCAGCAGGTGGCTCCGGCGTGCTCGGCAGGTGGTTCTGGCATGTCTGGCAGGTGGTTCCGGCGAGTTGAGCAGCTGGTTCCAGCCTGTCCGTCAGGTTAGGGTTAGGGATAGGGTTAGGGTTACGGTTAGGGTTAGGGTTTAGGGTTTGGGGTTAGGGGTTAGGGTTAGGGGTAGGGTTAGGGTTAGGGTTACGGTTGGGTTAGGGTTTAGGGTTAGGCTTAGGGTTAGGGGTTAGGGTTAGGGTTAGGGTTTGGGGATAGGGTTAGGGTTAGGGTTAGGGTTAGGGCCCGGCAGGTGGTTCCGGCGAGCCGAGCAGGTGGCTCCGGCGCGCCCGGCAGGTGCTTCCGCTGGGCCCGGCAGGTGGTTCCGGCGAGGCGAGCAGGTGGCTCCGGCGCGCTCGGCAGGTGCTTCCGCTGCGCCCGGCAGGTGGTTCCGGCGAGGCGAGCAGGTTGTTCCTGCGTGCTCGGCAGGTGGTTCAGTTGGGTCTGGCAGGTGGTTTCGGTCTGTTCGGGGTGTGGTTCCAGCATCTCAGGCACATGGTTCTGGCACGTCTGAGAGGTGTTTCCGGCTGGCCCAACAGGTGTTTCTGGAGTCTCCGCCAAGTGGTTCTGGCGTAGCTGGCAGGTGATGTTGGCGTGACTGGCAGGTGGTTCCAGCCAGCCCGGCAGGTGTTTCCGGAGTGTTCACCAACTGGCTGTGGCGTAGCCGGCAGGTGATTTTGGCGTGTCCGACAGGTGGTTCTGGCGAGTCGAGCAGGTGCTTCCGGCATGCTCGGCAGGTGCTTCCGGTGTCATTGGCATGTGGTTCTGGCAGGTCTGAGAGGTGGTTCCGGCATGCCTGACAGGTGATTCCGGAGTGTTCGCCAAGCGGTTCTGGCATAGGCGGCAGGTGATTTTGCCATGTCCAGAATGTGGTTCCAGCGAGTCGAACATGTGGTTCCGGCGTGTCCGGCAGGTGTTTCCGGTCTGTCCAGCAGGTGGTTCTGGGGTGTCCGGCATGAGGTTCTGGCACGTCTGAGAGGTGGTTCCGGCCGGCCCGACATGCGTTTCCGGAGTGTCCGCCACGTGGTTCAGGCACGTCTGAGAGGTGGTTCCAGCATGCCCGGCAGGTTTTCCCGGAGAGTCCTCCAAGTGGTTCTGGCGTAGCCCGCAGGTGATTTTGGTGTGTCCGGCAGGTTGTTCCGTTCTGTCCGATAGGTTGTTCCGGCATGTCCAGCACGTGCTTCTGGCACTTCTGAGAGGTGGTTCTGGCATGCCGGGCAGGTTATTCCGGAGTGTCCGGTAAGTGGTTCTGGTGTAGCCGGCAGTTCATTTTGGCGTGTCTGGCACATGGGTCCTGCGAGTCGAGCAGGTGGTTCCGGCGTGCTCGGCAGGTGGTCCAGGCATGTCCGGCAGGTGGTTCCAGTCTGTCCAGGACGTGGTTCCAGCGTGTCCGGCACGTGGTTCTCTTACGTCTGAGAGGTGGTTCCTGCATGCCTGGCAGGTTATTGCGGATTGTCTGCCAGGTGGTTCTCTCATAGCCAGCTGTTGATTTTGGCCTGTCAGGCAGGTGGTTCTGGTGAGTCCAGCAGGTGGCTCCGGCGTGCTCGGCAGGTGGTTCTGGCATGTCTGGCAGGTGGTTCCGGCGAGTTGAGCAGCTGGTTCCAGCCTGTCCGTCAGGTTAGGGTTAGGGATAGGGTTAGGGTTACGGTTAGGGTTAGGGTTTAGGGTTTGGGGTTAGGGGTTAGGGTTAGGGGTAGGGTTAGGGTTAGGGTTACGGTTGGGTTAGGGTTTAGGGTTAGGCTTAGGGTTAGGGGTTAGGGTTAGGGTTAGGGTTTGGGGATAGGGTTAGGGTTAGGGTTAGGGTTAGGGCCCGGCAGGTGGTTCCGGCGAGCCGAGCAGGTGGCTCCGGCGCGCCCGGCAGGTGCTTCCGCTGGGCCCGGCAGGTGGTTCCGGCGAGGCGAGCAGGTGGCTCCGGCGCGCTCGGCAGGTGCTTCCGCTGCGCCCGGCAGGTGGTTCCGGCGAGGCGAGCAGGTTGTTCCTGCGTGCTCGGCAGGTGGTTCAGTTGGGTCTGGCAGGTGGTTTCGGTCTGTTCGGGGTGTGGTTCCAGCATCTCAGGCACATGGTTCTGGCACGTCTGAGAGGTGTTTCCGGCTGGCCCAACAGGTGTTTCTGGAGTCTCCGCCAAGTGGTTCTGGCGTAGCTGGCAGGTGATGTTGGCGTGACTGGCAGGTGGTTCCAGCCAGCCCGGCAGGTGTTTCCGGAGTGTTCACCAACTGGCTGTGGCGTAGCCGGCAGGTGATTTTGGCGTGTCCGACAGGTGGTTCTGGCGAGTCGAGCAGGTGCTTCCGGCATGCTCGGCAGGTGCTTCCGGTGTCATTGGCATGTGGTTCTGGCAGGTCTGAGAGGTGGTTCCGGCATGCCTGACAGGTGATTCCGGAGTGTTCGCCAAGCGGTTCTGGCATAGGCGGCAGGTGATTTTGCCATGTCCAGAATGTGGTTCCAGCGAGTCGAACATGTGGTTCCGGCGTGTCCGGCAGGTGTTTCCGGTCTGTCCAGCAGGTGGTTCTGGGGTGTCCGGCATGAGGTTCTGGCACGTCTGAGAGGTGGTTCCGGCCGGCCCGACATGCGTTTCCGGAGTGTCCGCCACGTGGTTCAGGCACGTCTGAGAGGTGGTTCCAGCATGCCCGGCAGGTTTTCCCGGAGAGTCCTCCAAGTGGTTCTGGCGTAGCCCGCAGGTGATTTTGGTGTGTCCGGCAGGTTGTTCCGTTCTGTCCGATAGGTTGTTCCGGCATGTCCAGCACGTGCTTCTGGCACTTCTGAGAGGTGGTTCTGGCATGCCGGGCAGGTTATTCCGGAGTGTCCGGTAAGTGGTTCTGGTGTAGCCGGCAGTTCATTTTGGCGTGTCTGGCACATGGGTCCTGCGAGTCGAGCAGGTGGTTCCGGCGTGCTCGGCAGGTGGTCCAGGCATGTCCGGCAGGTGGTTCCAGTCTGTCCAGGACGTGGTTCCAGCGTGTCCGGCACGTGGTTCTCTTACGTCTGAGAGGTGGTTCCTGCATGCCTGGCAGGTTATTGCGGATTGTCTGCCAGGTGGTTCTCTCATAGCCAGCTGTTGATTTTGGCCTGTCAGGCAGGTGGTTCTGGTGAGTCCAGCAGGTGGCTCCGGCGTGCTCGGCAGGTGGTTCTGGCATGTCTGGCAGGTGGTTCCGGCGAGTTGAGCAGCTGGTTCCAGCCTGTCCGTCAGGTTAGGGTTAGGGATAGGGTTAGGGTTACGGTTAGGGTTAGGGTTTAGGGTTTGGGGTTAGGGGTTAGGGTTAGGGGTAGGGTTAGGGTTAGGGTTACGGTTGGGTTAGGGTTTAGGGTTAGGCTTAGGGTTAGGGGTTAGGGTTAGGGTTAGGGTTTGGGGATAGGGTTAGGGTTAGGGTTAGGGTTAGGGCCCGGCAGGTGGTTCCGGCGAGCCGAGCAGGTGGCTCCGGCGCGCCCGGCAGGTGCTTCCGCTGGGCCCGGCAGGTGGTTCCGGCGAGGCGAGCAGGTGGCTCCGGCGCGCTCGGCAGGTGCTTCCGCTGCGCCCGGCAGGTGGTTCCGGCGAGGCGAGCAGGTTGTTCCTGCGTGCTCGGCAGGTGGTTCAGTTGGGTCTGGCAGGTGGTTTCGGTCTGTTCGGGGTGTGGTTCCAGCATCTCAGGCACATGGTTCTGGCACGTCTGAGAGGTGTTTCCGGCTGGCCCAACAGGTGTTTCTGGAGTCTCCGCCAAGTGGTTCTGGCGTAGCTGGCAGGTGATGTTGGCGTGACTGGCAGGTGGTTCCAGCCAGCCCGGCAGGTGTTTCCGGAGTGTTCACCAACTGGCTGTGGCGTAGCCGGCAGGTGATTTTGGCGTGTCCGACAGGTGGTTCTGGCGAGTCGAGCAGGTGCTTCCGGCATGCTCGGCAGGTGCTTCCGGTGTCATTGGCATGTGGTTCTGGCAGGTCTGAGAGGTGGTTCCGGCATGCCTGACAGGTGATTCCGGAGTGTTCGCCAAGCGGTTCTGGCATAGGCGGCAGGTGATTTTGCCATGTCCAGAATGTGGTTCCAGCGAGTCGAACATGTGGTTCCGGCGTGTCCGGCAGGTGTTTCCGGTCTGTCCAGCAGGTGGTTCTGGGGTGTCCGGCATGAGGTTCTGGCACGTCTGAGAGGTGGTTCCGGCCGGCCCGACATGCGTTTCCGGAGTGTCCGCCACGTGGTTCAGGCACGTCTGAGAGGTGGTTCCAGCATGCCCGGCAGGTTTTCCCGGAGAGTCCTCCAAGTGGTTCTGGCGTAGCCCGCAGGTGATTTTGGTGTGTCCGGCAGGTTGTTCCGTTCTGTCCGATAGGTTGTTCCGGCATGTCCAGCACGTGCTTCTGGCACTTCTGAGAGGTGGTTCTGGCATGCCGGGCAGGTTATTCCGGAGTGTCCGGTAAGTGGTTCTGGTGTAGCCGGCAGTTCATTTTGGCGTGTCTGGCACATGGGTCCTGCGAGTCGAGCAGGTGGTTCCGGCGTGCTCGGCAGGTGGTCCAGGCATGTCCGGCAGGTGGTTCCAGTCTGTCCAGGACGTGGTTCCAGCGTGTCCGGCACGTGGTTCTCTTACGTCTGAGAGGTGGTTCCTGCATGCCTGGCAGGTTATTGCGGATTGTCTGCCAGGTGGTTCTCTCATAGCCAGCTGTTGATTTTGGCCTGTCAGGCAGGTGGTTCTGGTGAGTCCAGCAGGTGGCTCCGGCGTGCTCGGCAGGTGGTTCTGGCATGTCTGGCAGGTGGTTCCGGCGAGTTGAGCAGCTGGTTCCAGCCTGTCCGTCAGGTTAGGGTTAGGGATAGGGTTAGGGTTACGGTTAGGGTTAGGGTTTAGGGTTTGGGGTTAGGGGTTAGGGTTAGGGGTAGGGTTAGGGTTAGGGTTACGGTTGGGTTAGGGTTTAGGGTTAGGCTTAGGGTTAGGGGTTAGGGTTAGGGTTAGGGTTTGGGGATAGGGTTAGGGTTAGGGTTAGGGTTAGGGCCCGGCAGGTGGTTCCGGCGAGCCGAGCAGGTGGCTCCGGCGCGCCCGGCAGGTGCTTCCGCTGGGCCCGGCAGGTGGTTCCGGCGAGGCGAGCAGGTGGCTCCGGCGCGCTCGGCAGGTGCTTCCGCTGCGCCCGGCAGGTGGTTCCGGCGAGGCGAGCAGGTTGTTCCTGCGTGCTCGGCAGGTGGTTCAGTTGGGTCTGGCAGGTGGTTTCGGTCTGTTCGGGGTGTGGTTCCAGCATCTCAGGCACATGGTTCTGGCACGTCTGAGAGGTGTTTCCGGCTGGCCCAACAGGTGTTTCTGGAGTCTCCGCCAAGTGGTTCTGGCGTAGCTGGCAGGTGATGTTGGCGTGACTGGCAGGTGGTTCCAGCCAGCCCGGCAGGTGTTTCCGGAGTGTTCACCAACTGGCTGTGGCGTAGCCGGCAGGTGATTTTGGCGTGTCCGACAGGTGGTTCTGGCGAGTCGAGCAGGTGCTTCCGGCATGCTCGGCAGGTGCTTCCGGTGTCATTGGCATGTGGTTCTGGCAGGTCTGAGAGGTGGTTCCGGCATGCCTGACAGGTGATTCCGGAGTGTTCGCCAAGCGGTTCTGGCATAGGCGGCAGGTGATTTTGCCATGTCCAGAATGTGGTTCCAGCGAGTCGAACATGTGGTTCCGGCGTGTCCGGCAGGTGTTTCCGGTCTGTCCAGCAGGTGGTTCTGGGGTGTCCGGCATGAGGTTCTGGCACGTCTGAGAGGTGGTTCCGGCCGGCCCGACATGCGTTTCCGGAGTGTCCGCCACGTGGTTCAGGCACGTCTGAGAGGTGGTTCCAGCATGCCCGGCAGGTTTTCCCGGAGAGTCCTCCAAGTGGTTCTGGCGTAGCCCGCAGGTGATTTTGGTGTGTCCGGCAGGTTGTTCCGTTCTGTCCGATAGGTTGTTCCGGCATGTCCAGCACGTGCTTCTGGCACTTCTGAGAGGTGGTTCTGGCATGCCGGGCAGGTTATTCCGGAGTGTCCGGTAAGTGGTTCTGGTGTAGCCGGCAGTTCATTTTGGCGTGTCTGGCACATGGGTCCTGCGAGTCGAGCAGGTGGTTCCGGCGTGCTCGGCAGGTGGTCCAGGCATGTCCGGCAGGTGGTTCCAGTCTGTCCAGGACGTGGTTCCAGCGTGTCCGGCACGTGGTTCTCTTACGTCTGAGAGGTGGTTCCTGCATGCCTGGCAGGTTATTGCGGATTGTCTGCCAGGTGGTTCTCTCATAGCCAGCTGTTGATTTTGGCCTGTCAGGCAGGTGGTTCTGGTGAGTCCAGCAGGTGGCTCCGGCGTGCTCGGCAGGTGGTTCTGGCATGTCTGGCAGGTGGTTCCGGCGAGTTGAGCAGCTGGTTCCAGCCTGTCCGTCAGGTTAGGGTTAGGGATAGGGTTAGGGTTACGGTTAGGGTTAGGGTTTAGGGTTTGGGGTTAGGGGTTAGGGTTAGGGGTAGGGTTAGGGTTAGGGTTACGGTTGGGTTAGGGTTTAGGGTTAGGCTTAGGGTTAGGGGTTAGGGTTAGGGTTAGGGTTTGGGGATAGGGTTAGGGTTAGGGTTAGGGTTAGGGCCCGGCAGGTGGTTCCGGCGAGCCGAGCAGGTGGCTCCGGCGCGCCCGGCAGGTGCTTCCGCTGGGCCCGGCAGGTGGTTCCGGCGAGGCGAGCAGGTGGCTCCGGCGCGCTCGGCAGGTGCTTCCGCTGCGCCCGGCAGGTGGTTCCGGCGAGGCGAGCAGGTTGTTCCTGCGTGCTCGGCAGGTGGTTCAGTTGGGTCTGGCAGGTGGTTTCGGTCTGTTCGGGGTGTGGTTCCAGCATCTCAGGCACATGGTTCTGGCACGTCTGAGAGGTGTTTCCGGCTGGCCCAACAGGTGTTTCTGGAGTCTCCGCCAAGTGGTTCTGGCGTAGCTGGCAGGTGATGTTGGCGTGACTGGCAGGTGGTTCCAGCCAGCCCGGCAGGTGTTTCCGGAGTGTTCACCAACTGGCTGTGGCGTAGCCGGCAGGTGATTTTGGCGTGTCCGACAGGTGGTTCTGGCGAGTCGAGCAGGTGCTTCCGGCATGCTCGGCAGGTGCTTCCGGTGTCATTGGCATGTGGTTCTGGCAGGTCTGAGAGGTGGTTCCGGCATGCCTGACAGGTGATTCCGGAGTGTTCGCCAAGCGGTTCTGGCATAGGCGGCAGGTGATTTTGCCATGTCCAGAATGTGGTTCCAGCGAGTCGAACATGTGGTTCCGGCGTGTCCGGCAGGTGTTTCCGGTCTGTCCAGCAGGTGGTTCTGGGGTGTCCGGCATGAGGTTCTGGCACGTCTGAGAGGTGGTTCCGGCCGGCCCGACATGCGTTTCCGGAGTGTCCGCCACGTGGTTCAGGCACGTCTGAGAGGTGGTTCCAGCATGCCCGGCAGGTTTTCCCGGAGAGTCCTCCAAGTGGTTCTGGCGTAGCCCGCAGGTGATTTTGGTGTGTCCGGCAGGTTGTTCCGTTCTGTCCGATAGGTTGTTCCGGCATGTCCAGCACGTGCTTCTGGCACTTCTGAGAGGTGGTTCTGGCATGCCGGGCAGGTTATTCCGGAGTGTCCGGTAAGTGGTTCTGGTGTAGCCGGCAGTTCATTTTGGCGTGTCTGGCACATGGGTCCTGCGAGTCGAGCAGGTGGTTCCGGCGTGCTCGGCAGGTGGTCCAGGCATGTCCGGCAGGTGGTTCCAGTCTGTCCAGGACGTGGTTCCAGCGTGTCCGGCACGTGGTTCTCTTACGTCTGAGAGGTGGTTCCTGCATGCCTGGCAGGTTATTGCGGATTGTCTGCCAGGTGGTTCTCTCATAGCCAGCTGTTGATTTTGGCCTGTCAGGCAGGTGGTTCTGGTGAGTCCAGCAGGTGGCTCCGGCGTGCTCGGCAGGTGGTTCTGGCATGTCTGGCAGGTGGTTCCGGCGAGTTGAGCAGCTGGTTCCAGCCTGTCCGTCAGGTTAGGGTTAGGGATAGGGTTAGGGTTACGGTTAGGGTTAGGGTTTAGGGTTTGGGGTTAGGGGTTAGGGTTAGGGGTAGGGTTAGGGTTAGGGTTACGGTTGGGTTAGGGTTTAGGGTTAGGCTTAGGGTTAGGGGTTAGGGTTAGGGTTAGGGTTTGGGGATAGGGTTAGGGTTAGGGTTAGGGTTAGGGCCCGGCAGGTGGTTCCGGCGAGCCGAGCAGGTGGCTCCGGCGCGCCCGGCAGGTGCTTCCGCTGGGCCCGGCAGGTGGTTCCGGCGAGGCGAGCAGGTGGCTCCGGCGCGCTCGGCAGGTGCTTCCGCTGCGCCCGGCAGGTGGTTCCGGCGAGGCGAGCAGGTTGTTCCTGCGTGCTCGGCAGGTGGTTCAGTTGGGTCTGGCAGGTGGTTTCGGTCTGTTCGGGGTGTGGTTCCAGCATCTCAGGCACATGGTTCTGGCACGTCTGAGAGGTGTTTCCGGCTGGCCCAACAGGTGTTTCTGGAGTCTCCGCCAAGTGGTTCTGGCGTAGCTGGCAGGTGATGTTGGCGTGACTGGCAGGTGGTTCCAGCCAGCCCGGCAGGTGTTTCCGGAGTGTTCACCAACTGGCTGTGGCGTAGCCGGCAGGTGATTTTGGCGTGTCCGACAGGTGGTTCTGGCGAGTCGAGCAGGTGCTTCCGGCATGCTCGGCAGGTGCTTCCGGTGTCATTGGCATGTGGTTCTGGCAGGTCTGAGAGGTGGTTCCGGCATGCCTGACAGGTGATTCCGGAGTGTTCGCCAAGCGGTTCTGGCATAGGCGGCAGGTGATTTTGCCATGTCCAGAATGTGGTTCCAGCGAGTCGAACATGTGGTTCCGGCGTGTCCGGCAGGTGTTTCCGGTCTGTCCAGCAGGTGGTTCTGGGGTGTCCGGCATGAGGTTCTGGCACGTCTGAGAGGTGGTTCCGGCCGGCCCGACATGCGTTTCCGGAGTGTCCGCCACGTGGTTCAGGCACGTCTGAGAGGTGGTTCCAGCATGCCCGGCAGGTTTTCCCGGAGAGTCCTCCAAGTGGTTCTGGCGTAGCCCGCAGGTGATTTTGGTGTGTCCGGCAGGTTGTTCCGTTCTGTCCGATAGGTTGTTCCGGCATGTCCAGCACGTGCTTCTGGCACTTCTGAGAGGTGGTTCTGGCATGCCGGGCAGGTTATTCCGGAGTGTCCGGTAAGTGGTTCTGGTGTAGCCGGCAGTTCATTTTGGCGTGTCTGGCACATGGGTCCTGCGAGTCGAGCAGGTGGTTCCGGCGTGCTCGGCAGGTGGTCCAGGCATGTCCGGCAGGTGGTTCCAGTCTGTCCAGGACGTGGTTCCAGCGTGTCCGGCACGTGGTTCTCTTACGTCTGAGAGGTGGTTCCTGCATGCCTGGCAGGTTATTGCGGATTGTCTGCCAGGTGGTTCTCTCATAGCCAGCTGTTGATTTTGGCCTGTCAGGCAGGTGGTTCTGGTGAGTCCAGCAGGTGGCTCCGGCGTGCTCGGCAGGTGGTTCTGGCATGTCTGGCAGGTGGTTCCGGCGAGTTGAGCAGCTGGTTCCAGCCTGTCCGTCAGGTTAGGGTTAGGGATAGGGTTAGGGTTACGGTTAGGGTTAGGGTTTAGGGTTTGGGGTTAGGGGTTAGGGTTAGGGGTAGGGTTAGGGTTAGGGTTACGGTTGGGTTAGGGTTTAGGGTTAGGCTTAGGGTTAGGGGTTAGGGTTAGGGTTAGGGTTTGGGGATAGGGTTAGGGTTAGGGTTAGGGTTAGGGCCCGGCAGGTGGTTCCGGCGAGCCGAGCAGGTGGCTCCGGCGCGCCCGGCAGGTGCTTCCGCTGGGCCCGGCAGGTGGTTCCGGCGAGGCGAGCAGGTGGCTCCGGCGCGCTCGGCAGGTGCTTCCGCTGCGCCCGGCAGGTGGTTCCGGCGAGGCGAGCAGGTTGTTCCTGCGTGCTCGGCAGGTGGTTCAGTTGGGTCTGGCAGGTGGTTTCGGTCTGTTCGGGGTGTGGTTCCAGCATCTCAGGCACATGGTTCTGGCACGTCTGAGAGGTGTTTCCGGCTGGCCCAACAGGTGTTTCTGGAGTCTCCGCCAAGTGGTTCTGGCGTAGCTGGCAGGTGATGTTGGCGTGACTGGCAGGTGGTTCCAGCCAGCCCGGCAGGTGTTTCCGGAGTGTTCACCAACTGGCTGTGGCGTAGCCGGCAGGTGATTTTGGCGTGTCCGACAGGTGGTTCTGGCGAGTCGAGCAGGTGCTTCCGGCATGCTCGGCAGGTGCTTCCGGTGTCATTGGCATGTGGTTCTGGCAGGTCTGAGAGGTGGTTCCGGCATGCCTGACAGGTGATTCCGGAGTGTTCGCCAAGCGGTTCTGGCATAGGCGGCAGGTGATTTTGCCATGTCCAGAATGTGGTTCCAGCGAGTCGAACATGTGGTTCCGGCGTGTCCGGCAGGTGTTTCCGGTCTGTCCAGCAGGTGGTTCTGGGGTGTCCGGCATGAGGTTCTGGCACGTCTGAGAGGTGGTTCCGGCCGGCCCGACATGCGTTTCCGGAGTGTCCGCCACGTGGTTCAGGCACGTCTGAGAGGTGGTTCCAGCATGCCCGGCAGGTTTTCCCGGAGAGTCCTCCAAGTGGTTCTGGCGTAGCCCGCAGGTGATTTTGGTGTGTCCGGCAGGTTGTTCCGTTCTGTCCGATAGGTTGTTCCGGCATGTCCAGCACGTGCTTCTGGCACTTCTGAGAGGTGGTTCTGGCATGCCGGGCAGGTTATTCCGGAGTGTCCGGTAAGTGGTTCTGGTGTAGCCGGCAGTTCATTTTGGCGTGTCTGGCACATGGGTCCTGCGAGTCGAGCAGGTGGTTCCGGCGTGCTCGGCAGGTGGTCCAGGCATGTCCGGCAGGTGGTTCCAGTCTGTCCAGGACGTGGTTCCAGCGTGTCCGGCACGTGGTTCTCTTACGTCTGAGAGGTGGTTCCTGCATGCCTGGCAGGTTATTGCGGATTGTCTGCCAGGTGGTTCTCTCATAGCCAGCTGTTGATTTTGGCCTGTCAGGCAGGTGGTTCTGGTGAGTCCAGCAGGTGGCTCCGGCGTGCTCGGCAGGTGGTTCTGGCATGTCTGGCAGGTGGTTCCGGCGAGTTGAGCAGCTGGTTCCAGCCTGTCCGTCAGGTTAGGGTTAGGGATAGGGTTAGGGTTACGGTTAGGGTTAGGGTTTAGGGTTTGGGGTTAGGGGTTAGGGTTAGGGGTAGGGTTAGGGTTAGGGTTACGGTTGGGTTAGGGTTTAGGGTTAGGCTTAGGGTTAGGGGTTAGGGTTAGGGTTAGGGTTTGGGGATAGGGTTAGGGTTAGGGTTAGGGTTAGGGCCCGGCAGGTGGTTCCGGCGAGCCGAGCAGGTGGCTCCGGCGCGCCCGGCAGGTGCTTCCGCTGGGCCCGGCAGGTGGTTCCGGCGAGGCGAGCAGGTGGCTCCGGCGCGCTCGGCAGGTGCTTCCGCTGCGCCCGGCAGGTGGTTCCGGCGAGGCGAGCAGGTTGTTCCTGCGTGCTCGGCAGGTGGTTCAGTTGGGTCTGGCAGGTGGTTTCGGTCTGTTCGGGGTGTGGTTCCAGCATCTCAGGCACATGGTTCTGGCACGTCTGAGAGGTGTTTCCGGCTGGCCCAACAGGTGTTTCTGGAGTCTCCGCCAAGTGGTTCTGGCGTAGCTGGCAGGTGATGTTGGCGTGACTGGCAGGTGGTTCCAGCCAGCCCGGCAGGTGTTTCCGGAGTGTTCACCAACTGGCTGTGGCGTAGCCGGCAGGTGATTTTGGCGTGTCCGACAGGTGGTTCTGGCGAGTCGAGCAGGTGCTTCCGGCATGCTCGGCAGGTGCTTCCGGTGTCATTGGCATGTGGTTCTGGCAGGTCTGAGAGGTGGTTCCGGCATGCCTGACAGGTGATTCCGGAGTGTTCGCCAAGCGGTTCTGGCATAGGCGGCAGGTGATTTTGCCATGTCCAGAATGTGGTTCCAGCGAGTCGAACATGTGGTTCCGGCGTGTCCGGCAGGTGTTTCCGGTCTGTCCAGCAGGTGGTTCTGGGGTGTCCGGCATGAGGTTCTGGCACGTCTGAGAGGTGGTTCCGGCCGGCCCGACATGCGTTTCCGGAGTGTCCGCCACGTGGTTCAGGCACGTCTGAGAGGTGGTTCCAGCATGCCCGGCAGGTTTTCCCGGAGAGTCCTCCAAGTGGTTCTGGCGTAGCCCGCAGGTGATTTTGGTGTGTCCGGCAGGTTGTTCCGTTCTGTCCGATAGGTTGTTCCGGCATGTCCAGCACGTGCTTCTGGCACTTCTGAGAGGTGGTTCTGGCATGCCGGGCAGGTTATTCCGGAGTGTCCGGTAAGTGGTTCTGGTGTAGCCGGCAGTTCATTTTGGCGTGTCTGGCACATGGGTCCTGCGAGTCGAGCAGGTGGTTCCGGCGTGCTCGGCAGGTGGTCCAGGCATGTCCGGCAGGTGGTTCCAGTCTGTCCAGGACGTGGTTCCAGCGTGTCCGGCACGTGGTTCTCTTACGTCTGAGAGGTGGTTCCTGCATGCCTGGCAGGTTATTGCGGATTGTCTGCCAGGTGGTTCTCTCATAGCCAGCTGTTGATTTTGGCCTGTCAGGCAGGTGGTTCTGGTGAGTCCAGCAGGTGGCTCCGGCGTGCTCGGCAGGTGGTTCTGGCATGTCTGGCAGGTGGTTCCGGCGAGTTGAGCAGCTGGTTCCAGCCTGTCCGTCAGGTTAGGGTTAGGGATAGGGTTAGGGTTACGGTTAGGGTTAGGGTTTAGGGTTTGGGGTTAGGGGTTAGGGTTAGGGGTAGGGTTAGGGTTAGGGTTACGGTTGGGTTAGGGTTTAGGGTTAGGCTTAGGGTTAGGGGTTAGGGTTAGGGTTAGGGTTTGGGGATAGGGTTAGGGTTAGGGTTAGGGTTAGGGCCCGGCAGGTGGTTCCGGCGAGCCGAGCAGGTGGCTCCGGCGCGCCCGGCAGGTGCTTCCGCTGGGCCCGGCAGGTGGTTCCGGCGAGGCGAGCAGGTGGCTCCGGCGCGCTCGGCAGGTGCTTCCGCTGCGCCCGGCAGGTGGTTCCGGCGAGGCGAGCAGGTTGTTCCTGCGTGCTCGGCAGGTGGTTCAGTTGGGTCTGGCAGGTGGTTTCGGTCTGTTCGGGGTGTGGTTCCAGCATCTCAGGCACATGGTTCTGGCACGTCTGAGAGGTGTTTCCGGCTGGCCCAACAGGTGTTTCTGGAGTCTCCGCCAAGTGGTTCTGGCGTAGCTGGCAGGTGATGTTGGCGTGACTGGCAGGTGGTTCCAGCCAGCCCGGCAGGTGTTTCCGGAGTGTTCACCAACTGGCTGTGGCGTAGCCGGCAGGTGATTTTGGCGTGTCCGACAGGTGGTTCTGGCGAGTCGAGCAGGTGCTTCCGGCATGCTCGGCAGGTGCTTCCGGTGTCATTGGCATGTGGTTCTGGCAGGTCTGAGAGGTGGTTCCGGCATGCCTGACAGGTGATTCCGGAGTGTTCGCCAAGCGGTTCTGGCATAGGCGGCAGGTGATTTTGCCATGTCCAGAATGTGGTTCCAGCGAGTCGAACATGTGGTTCCGGCGTGTCCGGCAGGTGTTTCCGGTCTGTCCAGCAGGTGGTTCTGGGGTGTCCGGCATGAGGTTCTGGCACGTCTGAGAGGTGGTTCCGGCCGGCCCGACATGCGTTTCCGGAGTGTCCGCCACGTGGTTCAGGCACGTCTGAGAGGTGGTTCCAGCATGCCCGGCAGGTTTTCCCGGAGAGTCCTCCAAGTGGTTCTGGCGTAGCCCGCAGGTGATTTTGGTGTGTCCGGCAGGTTGTTCCGTTCTGTCCGATAGGTTGTTCCGGCATGTCCAGCACGTGCTTCTGGCACTTCTGAGAGGTGGTTCTGGCATGCCGGGCAGGTTATTCCGGAGTGTCCGGTAAGTGGTTCTGGTGTAGCCGGCAGTTCATTTTGGCGTGTCTGGCACATGGGTCCTGCGAGTCGAGCAGGTGGTTCCGGCGTGCTCGGCAGGTGGTCCAGGCATGTCCGGCAGGTGGTTCCAGTCTGTCCAGGACGTGGTTCCAGCGTGTCCGGCACGTGGTTCTCTTACGTCTGAGAGGTGGTTCCTGCATGCCTGGCAGGTTATTGCGGATTGTCTGCCAGGTGGTTCTCTCATAGCCAGCTGTTGATTTTGGCCTGTCAGGCAGGTGGTTCTGGTGAGTCCAGCAGGTGGCTCCGGCGTGCTCGGCAGGTGGTTCTGGCATGTCTGGCAGGTGGTTCCGGCGAGTTGAGCAGCTGGTTCCAGCCTGTCCGTCAGGTTAGGGTTAGGGATAGGGTTAGGGTTACGGTTAGGGTTAGGGTTTAGGGTTTGGGGTTAGGGGTTAGGGTTAGGGGTAGGGTTAGGGTTAGGGTTACGGTTGGGTTAGGGTTTAGGGTTAGGCTTAGGGTTAGGGGTTAGGGTTAGGGTTAGGGTTTGGGGATAGGGTTAGGGTTAGGGTTAGGGTTAGGGCCCGGCAGGTGGTTCCGGCGAGCCGAGCAGGTGGCTCCGGCGCGCCCGGCAGGTGCTTCCGCTGGGCCCGGCAGGTGGTTCCGGCGAGGCGAGCAGGTGGCTCCGGCGCGCTCGGCAGGTGCTTCCGCTGCGCCCGGCAGGTGGTTCCGGCGAGGCGAGCAGGTTGTTCCTGCGTGCTCGGCAGGTGGTTCAGTTGGGTCTGGCAGGTGGTTTCGGTCTGTTCGGGGTGTGGTTCCAGCATCTCAGGCACATGGTTCTGGCACGTCTGAGAGGTGTTTCCGGCTGGCCCAACAGGTGTTTCTGGAGTCTCCGCCAAGTGGTTCTGGCGTAGCTGGCAGGTGATGTTGGCGTGACTGGCAGGTGGTTCCAGCCAGCCCGGCAGGTGTTTCCGGAGTGTTCACCAACTGGCTGTGGCGTAGCCGGCAGGTGATTTTGGCGTGTCCGACAGGTGGTTCTGGCGAGTCGAGCAGGTGCTTCCGGCATGCTCGGCAGGTGCTTCCGGTGTCATTGGCATGTGGTTCTGGCAGGTCTGAGAGGTGGTTCCGGCATGCCTGACAGGTGATTCCGGAGTGTTCGCCAAGCGGTTCTGGCATAGGCGGCAGGTGATTTTGCCATGTCCAGAATGTGGTTCCAGCGAGTCGAACATGTGGTTCCGGCGTGTCCGGCAGGTGTTTCCGGTCTGTCCAGCAGGTGGTTCTGGGGTGTCCGGCATGAGGTTCTGGCACGTCTGAGAGGTGGTTCCGGCCGGCCCGACATGCGTTTCCGGAGTGTCCGCCACGTGGTTCAGGCACGTCTGAGAGGTGGTTCCAGCATGCCCGGCAGGTTTTCCCGGAGAGTCCTCCAAGTGGTTCTGGCGTAGCCCGCAGGTGATTTTGGTGTGTCCGGCAGGTTGTTCCGTTCTGTCCGATAGGTTGTTCCGGCATGTCCAGCACGTGCTTCTGGCACTTCTGAGAGGTGGTTCTGGCATGCCGGGCAGGTTATTCCGGAGTGTCCGGTAAGTGGTTCTGGTGTAGCCGGCAGTTCATTTTGGCGTGTCTGGCACATGGGTCCTGCGAGTCGAGCAGGTGGTTCCGGCGTGCTCGGCAGGTGGTCCAGGCATGTCCGGCAGGTGGTTCCAGTCTGTCCAGGACGTGGTTCCAGCGTGTCCGGCACGTGGTTCTCTTACGTCTGAGAGGTGGTTCCTGCATGCCTGGCAGGTTATTGCGGATTGTCTGCCAGGTGGTTCTCTCATAGCCAGCTGTTGATTTTGGCCTGTCAGGCAGGTGGTTCTGGTGAGTCCAGCAGGTGGCTCCGGCGTGCTCGGCAGGTGGTTCTGGCATGTCTGGCAGGTGGTTCCGGCGAGTTGAGCAGCTGGTTCCAGCCTGTCCGTCAGGTTAGGGTTAGGGATAGGGTTAGGGTTACGGTTAGGGTTAGGGTTTAGGGTTTGGGGTTAGGGGTTAGGGTTAGGGGTAGGGTTAGGGTTAGGGTTACGGTTGGGTTAGGGTTTAGGGTTAGGCTTAGGGTTAGGGGTTAGGGTTAGGGTTAGGGTTTGGGGATAGGGTTAGGGTTAGGGTTAGGGTTAGGGCCCGGCAGGTGGTTCCGGCGAGCCGAGCAGGTGGCTCCGGCGCGCCCGGCAGGTGCTTCCGCTGGGCCCGGCAGGTGGTTCCGGCGAGGCGAGCAGGTGGCTCCGGCGCGCTCGGCAGGTGCTTCCGCTGCGCCCGGCAGGTGGTTCCGGCGAGGCGAGCAGGTTGTTCCTGCGTGCTCGGCAGGTGGTTCAGTTGGGTCTGGCAGGTGGTTTCGGTCTGTTCGGGGTGTGGTTCCAGCATCTCAGGCACATGGTTCTGGCACGTCTGAGAGGTGTTTCCGGCTGGCCCAACAGGTGTTTCTGGAGTCTCCGCCAAGTGGTTCTGGCGTAGCTGGCAGGTGATGTTGGCGTGACTGGCAGGTGGTTCCAGCCAGCCCGGCAGGTGTTTCCGGAGTGTTCACCAACTGGCTGTGGCGTAGCCGGCAGGTGATTTTGGCGTGTCCGACAGGTGGTTCTGGCGAGTCGAGCAGGTGCTTCCGGCATGCTCGGCAGGTGCTTCCGGTGTCATTGGCATGTGGTTCTGGCAGGTCTGAGAGGTGGTTCCGGCATGCCTGACAGGTGATTCCGGAGTGTTCGCCAAGCGGTTCTGGCATAGGCGGCAGGTGATTTTGCCATGTCCAGAATGTGGTTCCAGCGAGTCGAACATGTGGTTCCGGCGTGTCCGGCAGGTGTTTCCGGTCTGTCCAGCAGGTGGTTCTGGGGTGTCCGGCATGAGGTTCTGGCACGTCTGAGAGGTGGTTCCGGCCGGCCCGACATGCGTTTCCGGAGTGTCCGCCACGTGGTTCAGGCACGTCTGAGAGGTGGTTCCAGCATGCCCGGCAGGTTTTCCCGGAGAGTCCTCCAAGTGGTTCTGGCGTAGCCCGCAGGTGATTTTGGTGTGTCCGGCAGGTTGTTCCGTTCTGTCCGATAGGTTGTTCCGGCATGTCCAGCACGTGCTTCTGGCACTTCTGAGAGGTGGTTCTGGCATGCCGGGCAGGTTATTCCGGAGTGTCCGGTAAGTGGTTCTGGTGTAGCCGGCAGTTCATTTTGGCGTGTCTGGCACATGGGTCCTGCGAGTCGAGCAGGTGGTTCCGGCGTGCTCGGCAGGTGGTCCAGGCATGTCCGGCAGGTGGTTCCAGTCTGTCCAGGACGTGGTTCCAGCGTGTCCGGCACGTGGTTCTCTTACGTCTGAGAGGTGGTTCCTGCATGCCTGGCAGGTTATTGCGGATTGTCTGCCAGGTGGTTCTCTCATAGCCAGCTGTTGATTTTGGCCTGTCAGGCAGGTGGTTCTGGTGAGTCCAGCAGGTGGCTCCGGCGTGCTCGGCAGGTGGTTCTGGCATGTCTGGCAGGTGGTTCCGGCGAGTTGAGCAGCTGGTTCCAGCCTGTCCGTCAGGTTAGGGTTAGGGATAGGGTTAGGGTTACGGTTAGGGTTAGGGTTTAGGGTTTGGGGTTAGGGGTTAGGGTTAGGGGTAGGGTTAGGGTTAGGGTTACGGTTGGGTTAGGGTTTAGGGTTAGGCTTAGGGTTAGGGGTTAGGGTTAGGGTTAGGGTTTGGGGATAGGGTTAGGGTTAGGGTTAGGGTTAGGGCCCGGCAGGTGGTTCCGGCGAGCCGAGCAGGTGGCTCCGGCGCGCCCGGCAGGTGCTTCCGCTGGGCCCGGCAGGTGGTTCCGGCGAGGCGAGCAGGTGGCTCCGGCGCGCTCGGCAGGTGCTTCCGCTGCGCCCGGCAGGTGGTTCCGGCGAGGCGAGCAGGTTGTTCCTGCGTGCTCGGCAGGTGGTTCAGTTGGGTCTGGCAGGTGGTTTCGGTCTGTTCGGGGTGTGGTTCCAGCATCTCAGGCACATGGTTCTGGCACGTCTGAGAGGTGTTTCCGGCTGGCCCAACAGGTGTTTCTGGAGTCTCCGCCAAGTGGTTCTGGCGTAGCTGGCAGGTGATGTTGGCGTGACTGGCAGGTGGTTCCAGCCAGCCCGGCAGGTGTTTCCGGAGTGTTCACCAACTGGCTGTGGCGTAGCCGGCAGGTGATTTTGGCGTGTCCGACAGGTGGTTCTGGCGAGTCGAGCAGGTGCTTCCGGCATGCTCGGCAGGTGCTTCCGGTGTCATTGGCATGTGGTTCTGGCAGGTCTGAGAGGTGGTTCCGGCATGCCTGACAGGTGATTCCGGAGTGTTCGCCAAGCGGTTCTGGCATAGGCGGCAGGTGATTTTGCCATGTCCAGAATGTGGTTCCAGCGAGTCGAACATGTGGTTCCGGCGTGTCCGGCAGGTGTTTCCGGTCTGTCCAGCAGGTGGTTCTGGGGTGTCCGGCATGAGGTTCTGGCACGTCTGAGAGGTGGTTCCGGCCGGCCCGACATGCGTTTCCGGAGTGTCCGCCACGTGGTTCAGGCACGTCTGAGAGGTGGTTCCAGCATGCCCGGCAGGTTTTCCCGGAGAGTCCTCCAAGTGGTTCTGGCGTAGCCCGCAGGTGATTTTGGTGTGTCCGGCAGGTTGTTCCGTTCTGTCCGATAGGTTGTTCCGGCATGTCCAGCACGTGCTTCTGGCACTTCTGAGAGGTGGTTCTGGCATGCCGGGCAGGTTATTCCGGAGTGTCCGGTAAGTGGTTCTGGTGTAGCCGGCAGTTCATTTTGGCGTGTCTGGCACATGGGTCCTGCGAGTCGAGCAGGTGGTTCCGGCGTGCTCGGCAGGTGGTCCAGGCATGTCCGGCAGGTGGTTCCAGTCTGTCCAGGACGTGGTTCCAGCGTGTCCGGCACGTGGTTCTCTTACGTCTGAGAGGTGGTTCCTGCATGCCTGGCAGGTTATTGCGGATTGTCTGCCAGGTGGTTCTCTCATAGCCAGCTGTTGATTTTGGCCTGTCAGGCAGGTGGTTCTGGTGAGTCCAGCAGGTGGCTCCGGCGTGCTCGGCAGGTGGTTCTGGCATGTCTGGCAGGTGGTTCCGGCGAGTTGAGCAGCTGGTTCCAGCCTGTCCGTCAGGTTAGGGTTAGGGATAGGGTTAGGGTTACGGTTAGGGTTAGGGTTTAGGGTTTGGGGTTAGGGGTTAGGGTTAGGGGTAGGGTTAGGGTTAGGGTTACGGTTGGGTTAGGGTTTAGGGTTAGGCTTAGGGTTAGGGGTTAGGGTTAGGGTTAGGGTTTGGGGATAGGGTTAGGGTTAGGGTTAGGGTTAGGGCCCGGCAGGTGGTTCCGGCGAGCCGAGCAGGTGGCTCCGGCGCGCCCGGCAGGTGCTTCCGCTGGGCCCGGCAGGTGGTTCCGGCGAGGCGAGCAGGTGGCTCCGGCGCGCTCGGCAGGTGCTTCCGCTGCGCCCGGCAGGTGGTTCCGGCGAGGCGAGCAGGTTGTTCCTGCGTGCTCGGCAGGTGGTTCAGTTGGGTCTGGCAGGTGGTTTCGGTCTGTTCGGGGTGTGGTTCCAGCATCTCAGGCACATGGTTCTGGCACGTCTGAGAGGTGTTTCCGGCTGGCCCAACAGGTGTTTCTGGAGTCTCCGCCAAGTGGTTCTGGCGTAGCTGGCAGGTGATGTTGGCGTGACTGGCAGGTGGTTCCAGCCAGCCCGGCAGGTGTTTCCGGAGTGTTCACCAACTGGCTGTGGCGTAGCCGGCAGGTGATTTTGGCGTGTCCGACAGGTGGTTCTGGCGAGTCGAGCAGGTGCTTCCGGCATGCTCGGCAGGTGCTTCCGGTGTCATTGGCATGTGGTTCTGGCAGGTCTGAGAGGTGGTTCCGGCATGCCTGACAGGTGATTCCGGAGTGTTCGCCAAGCGGTTCTGGCATAGGCGGCAGGTGATTTTGCCATGTCCAGAATGTGGTTCCAGCGAGTCGAACATGTGGTTCCGGCGTGTCCGGCAGGTGTTTCCGGTCTGTCCAGCAGGTGGTTCTGGGGTGTCCGGCATGAGGTTCTGGCACGTCTGAGAGGTGGTTCCGGCCGGCCCGACATGCGTTTCCGGAGTGTCCGCCACGTGGTTCAGGCACGTCTGAGAGGTGGTTCCAGCATGCCCGGCAGGTTTTCCCGGAGAGTCCTCCAAGTGGTTCTGGCGTAGCCCGCAGGTGATTTTGGTGTGTCCGGCAGGTTGTTCCGTTCTGTCCGATAGGTTGTTCCGGCATGTCCAGCACGTGCTTCTGGCACTTCTGAGAGGTGGTTCTGGCATGCCGGGCAGGTTATTCCGGAGTGTCCGGTAAGTGGTTCTGGTGTAGCCGGCAGTTCATTTTGGCGTGTCTGGCACATGGGTCCTGCGAGTCGAGCAGGTGGTTCCGGCGTGCTCGGCAGGTGGTCCAGGCATGTCCGGCAGGTGGTTCCAGTCTGTCCAGGACGTGGTTCCAGCGTGTCCGGCACGTGGTTCTCTTACGTCTGAGAGGTGGTTCCTGCATGCCTGGCAGGTTATTGCGGATTGTCTGCCAGGTGGTTCTCTCATAGCCAGCTGTTGATTTTGGCCTGTCAGGCAGGTGGTTCTGGTGAGTCCAGCAGGTGGCTCCGGCGTGCTCGGCAGGTGGTTCTGGCATGTCTGGCAGGTGGTTCCGGCGAGTTGAGCAGCTGGTTCCAGCCTGTCCGTCAGGTTAGGGTTAGGGATAGGGTTAGGGTTACGGTTAGGGTTAGGGTTTAGGGTTTGGGGTTAGGGGTTAGGGTTAGGGGTAGGGTTAGGGTTAGGGTTACGGTTGGGTTAGGGTTTAGGGTTAGGCTTAGGGTTAGGGGTTAGGGTTAGGGTTAGGGTTTGGGGATAGGGTTAGGGTTAGGGTTAGGGTTAGGGCCCGGCAGGTGGTTCCGGCGAGCCGAGCAGGTGGCTCCGGCGCGCCCGGCAGGTGCTTCCGCTGGGCCCGGCAGGTGGTTCCGGCGAGGCGAGCAGGTGGCTCCGGCGCGCTCGGCAGGTGCTTCCGCTGCGCCCGGCAGGTGGTTCCGGCGAGGCGAGCAGGTTGTTCCTGCGTGCTCGGCAGGTGGTTCAGTTGGGTCTGGCAGGTGGTTTCGGTCTGTTCGGGGTGTGGTTCCAGCATCTCAGGCACATGGTTCTGGCACGTCTGAGAGGTGTTTCCGGCTGGCCCAACAGGTGTTTCTGGAGTCTCCGCCAAGTGGTTCTGGCGTAGCTGGCAGGTGATGTTGGCGTGACTGGCAGGTGGTTCCAGCCAGCCCGGCAGGTGTTTCCGGAGTGTTCACCAACTGGCTGTGGCGTAGCCGGCAGGTGATTTTGGCGTGTCCGACAGGTGGTTCTGGCGAGTCGAGCAGGTGCTTCCGGCATGCTCGGCAGGTGCTTCCGGTGTCATTGGCATGTGGTTCTGGCAGGTCTGAGAGGTGGTTCCGGCATGCCTGACAGGTGATTCCGGAGTGTTCGCCAAGCGGTTCTGGCATAGGCGGCAGGTGATTTTGCCATGTCCAGAATGTGGTTCCAGCGAGTCGAACATGTGGTTCCGGCGTGTCCGGCAGGTGTTTCCGGTCTGTCCAGCAGGTGGTTCTGGGGTGTCCGGCATGAGGTTCTGGCACGTCTGAGAGGTGGTTCCGGCCGGCCCGACATGCGTTTCCGGAGTGTCCGCCACGTGGTTCAGGCACGTCTGAGAGGTGGTTCCAGCATGCCCGGCAGGTTTTCCCGGAGAGTCCTCCAAGTGGTTCTGGCGTAGCCCGCAGGTGATTTTGGTGTGTCCGGCAGGTTGTTCCGTTCTGTCCGATAGGTTGTTCCGGCATGTCCAGCACGTGCTTCTGGCACTTCTGAGAGGTGGTTCTGGCATGCCGGGCAGGTTATTCCGGAGTGTCCGGTAAGTGGTTCTGGTGTAGCCGGCAGTTCATTTTGGCGTGTCTGGCACATGGGTCCTGCGAGTCGAGCAGGTGGTTCCGGCGTGCTCGGCAGGTGGTCCAGGCATGTCCGGCAGGTGGTTCCAGTCTGTCCAGGACGTGGTTCCAGCGTGTCCGGCACGTGGTTCTCTTACGTCTGAGAGGTGGTTCCTGCATGCCTGGCAGGTTATTGCGGATTGTCTGCCAGGTGGTTCTCTCATAGCCAGCTGTTGATTTTGGCCTGTCAGGCAGGTGGTTCTGGTGAGTCCAGCAGGTGGCTCCGGCGTGCTCGGCAGGTGGTTCTGGCATGTCTGGCAGGTGGTTCCGGCGAGTTGAGCAGCTGGTTCCAGCCTGTCCGTCAGGTTAGGGTTAGGGATAGGGTTAGGGTTACGGTTAGGGTTAGGGTTTAGGGTTTGGGGTTAGGGGTTAGGGTTAGGGGTAGGGTTAGGGTTAGGGTTACGGTTGGGTTAGGGTTTAGGGTTAGGCTTAGGGTTAGGGGTTAGGGTTAGGGTTAGGGTTTGGGGATAGGGTTAGGGTTAGGGTTAGGGTTAGGGCCCGGCAGGTGGTTCCGGCGAGCCGAGCAGGTGGCTCCGGCGCGCCCGGCAGGTGCTTCCGCTGGGCCCGGCAGGTGGTTCCGGCGAGGCGAGCAGGTGGCTCCGGCGCGCTCGGCAGGTGCTTCCGCTGCGCCCGGCAGGTGGTTCCGGCGAGGCGAGCAGGTTGTTCCTGCGTGCTCGGCAGGTGGTTCAGTTGGGTCTGGCAGGTGGTTTCGGTCTGTTCGGGGTGTGGTTCCAGCATCTCAGGCACATGGTTCTGGCACGTCTGAGAGGTGTTTCCGGCTGGCCCAACAGGTGTTTCTGGAGTCTCCGCCAAGTGGTTCTGGCGTAGCTGGCAGGTGATGTTGGCGTGACTGGCAGGTGGTTCCAGCCAGCCCGGCAGGTGTTTCCGGAGTGTTCACCAACTGGCTGTGGCGTAGCCGGCAGGTGATTTTGGCGTGTCCGACAGGTGGTTCTGGCGAGTCGAGCAGGTGCTTCCGGCATGCTCGGCAGGTGCTTCCGGTGTCATTGGCATGTGGTTCTGGCAGGTCTGAGAGGTGGTTCCGGCATGCCTGACAGGTGATTCCGGAGTGTTCGCCAAGCGGTTCTGGCATAGGCGGCAGGTGATTTTGCCATGTCCAGAATGTGGTTCCAGCGAGTCGAACATGTGGTTCCGGCGTGTCCGGCAGGTGTTTCCGGTCTGTCCAGCAGGTGGTTCTGGGGTGTCCGGCATGAGGTTCTGGCACGTCTGAGAGGTGGTTCCGGCCGGCCCGACATGCGTTTCCGGAGTGTCCGCCACGTGGTTCAGGCACGTCTGAGAGGTGGTTCCAGCATGCCCGGCAGGTTTTCCCGGAGAGTCCTCCAAGTGGTTCTGGCGTAGCCCGCAGGTGATTTTGGTGTGTCCGGCAGGTTGTTCCGTTCTGTCCGATAGGTTGTTCCGGCATGTCCAGCACGTGCTTCTGGCACTTCTGAGAGGTGGTTCTGGCATGCCGGGCAGGTTATTCCGGAGTGTCCGGTAAGTGGTTCTGGTGTAGCCGGCAGTTCATTTTGGCGTGTCTGGCACATGGGTCCTGCGAGTCGAGCAGGTGGTTCCGGCGTGCTCGGCAGGTGGTCCAGGCATGTCCGGCAGGTGGTTCCAGTCTGTCCAGGACGTGGTTCCAGCGTGTCCGGCACGTGGTTCTCTTACGTCTGAGAGGTGGTTCCTGCATGCCTGGCAGGTTATTGCGGATTGTCTGCCAGGTGGTTCTCTCATAGCCAGCTGTTGATTTTGGCCTGTCAGGCAGGTGGTTCTGGTGAGTCCAGCAGGTGGCTCCGGCGTGCTCGGCAGGTGGTTCTGGCATGTCTGGCAGGTGGTTCCGGCGAGTTGAGCAGCTGGTTCCAGCCTGTCCGTCAGGTTAGGGTTAGGGATAGGGTTAGGGTTACGGTTAGGGTTAGGGTTTAGGGTTTGGGGTTAGGGGTTAGGGTTAGGGGTAGGGTTAGGGTTAGGGTTACGGTTGGGTTAGGGTTTAGGGTTAGGCTTAGGGTTAGGGGTTAGGGTTAGGGTTAGGGTTTGGGGATAGGGTTAGGGTTAGGGTTAGGGTTAGGGCCCGGCAGGTGGTTCCGGCGAGCCGAGCAGGTGGCTCCGGCGCGCCCGGCAGGTGCTTCCGCTGGGCCCGGCAGGTGGTTCCGGCGAGGCGAGCAGGTGGCTCCGGCGCGCTCGGCAGGTGCTTCCGCTGCGCCCGGCAGGTGGTTCCGGCGAGGCGAGCAGGTTGTTCCTGCGTGCTCGGCAGGTGGTTCAGTTGGGTCTGGCAGGTGGTTTCGGTCTGTTCGGGGTGTGGTTCCAGCATCTCAGGCACATGGTTCTGGCACGTCTGAGAGGTGTTTCCGGCTGGCCCAACAGGTGTTTCTGGAGTCTCCGCCAAGTGGTTCTGGCGTAGCTGGCAGGTGATGTTGGCGTGACTGGCAGGTGGTTCCAGCCAGCCCGGCAGGTGTTTCCGGAGTGTTCACCAACTGGCTGTGGCGTAGCCGGCAGGTGATTTTGGCGTGTCCGACAGGTGGTTCTGGCGAGTCGAGCAGGTGCTTCCGGCATGCTCGGCAGGTGCTTCCGGTGTCATTGGCATGTGGTTCTGGCAGGTCTGAGAGGTGGTTCCGGCATGCCTGACAGGTGATTCCGGAGTGTTCGCCAAGCGGTTCTGGCATAGGCGGCAGGTGATTTTGCCATGTCCAGAATGTGGTTCCAGCGAGTCGAACATGTGGTTCCGGCGTGTCCGGCAGGTGTTTCCGGTCTGTCCAGCAGGTGGTTCTGGGGTGTCCGGCATGAGGTTCTGGCACGTCTGAGAGGTGGTTCCGGCCGGCCCGACATGCGTTTCCGGAGTGTCCGCCACGTGGTTCAGGCACGTCTGAGAGGTGGTTCCAGCATGCCCGGCAGGTTTTCCCGGAGAGTCCTCCAAGTGGTTCTGGCGTAGCCCGCAGGTGATTTTGGTGTGTCCGGCAGGTTGTTCCGTTCTGTCCGATAGGTTGTTCCGGCATGTCCAGCACGTGCTTCTGGCACTTCTGAGAGGTGGTTCTGGCATGCCGGGCAGGTTATTCCGGAGTGTCCGGTAAGTGGTTCTGGTGTAGCCGGCAGTTCATTTTGGCGTGTCTGGCACATGGGTCCTGCGAGTCGAGCAGGTGGTTCCGGCGTGCTCGGCAGGTGGTCCAGGCATGTCCGGCAGGTGGTTCCAGTCTGTCCAGGACGTGGTTCCAGCGTGTCCGGCACGTGGTTCTCTTACGTCTGAGAGGTGGTTCCTGCATGCCTGGCAGGTTATTGCGGATTGTCTGCCAGGTGGTTCTCTCATAGCCAGCTGTTGATTTTGGCCTGTCAGGCAGGTGGTTCTGGTGAGTCCAGCAGGTGGCTCCGGCGTGCTCGGCAGGTGGTTCTGGCATGTCTGGCAGGTGGTTCCGGCGAGTTGAGCAGCTGGTTCCAGCCTGTCCGTCAGGTTAGGGTTAGGGATAGGGTTAGGGTTACGGTTAGGGTTAGGGTTTAGGGTTTGGGGTTAGGGGTTAGGGTTAGGGGTAGGGTTAGGGTTAGGGTTACGGTTGGGTTAGGGTTTAGGGTTAGGCTTAGGGTTAGGGGTTAGGGTTAGGGTTAGGGTTTGGGGATAGGGTTAGGGTTAGGGTTAGGGTTAGGGCCCGGCAGGTGGTTCCGGCGAGCCGAGCAGGTGGCTCCGGCGCGCCCGGCAGGTGCTTCCGCTGGGCCCGGCAGGTGGTTCCGGCGAGGCGAGCAGGTGGCTCCGGCGCGCTCGGCAGGTGCTTCCGCTGCGCCCGGCAGGTGGTTCCGGCGAGGCGAGCAGGTTGTTCCTGCGTGCTCGGCAGGTGGTTCAGTTGGGTCTGGCAGGTGGTTTCGGTCTGTTCGGGGTGTGGTTCCAGCATCTCAGGCACATGGTTCTGGCACGTCTGAGAGGTGTTTCCGGCTGGCCCAACAGGTGTTTCTGGAGTCTCCGCCAAGTGGTTCTGGCGTAGCTGGCAGGTGATGTTGGCGTGACTGGCAGGTGGTTCCAGCCAGCCCGGCAGGTGTTTCCGGAGTGTTCACCAACTGGCTGTGGCGTAGCCGGCAGGTGATTTTGGCGTGTCCGACAGGTGGTTCTGGCGAGTCGAGCAGGTGCTTCCGGCATGCTCGGCAGGTGCTTCCGGTGTCATTGGCATGTGGTTCTGGCAGGTCTGAGAGGTGGTTCCGGCATGCCTGACAGGTGATTCCGGAGTGTTCGCCAAGCGGTTCTGGCATAGGCGGCAGGTGATTTTGCCATGTCCAGAATGTGGTTCCAGCGAGTCGAACATGTGGTTCCGGCGTGTCCGGCAGGTGTTTCCGGTCTGTCCAGCAGGTGGTTCTGGGGTGTCCGGCATGAGGTTCTGGCACGTCTGAGAGGTGGTTCCGGCCGGCCCGACATGCGTTTCCGGAGTGTCCGCCACGTGGTTCAGGCACGTCTGAGAGGTGGTTCCAGCATGCCCGGCAGGTTTTCCCGGAGAGTCCTCCAAGTGGTTCTGGCGTAGCCCGCAGGTGATTTTGGTGTGTCCGGCAGGTTGTTCCGTTCTGTCCGATAGGTTGTTCCGGCATGTCCAGCACGTGCTTCTGGCACTTCTGAGAGGTGGTTCTGGCATGCCGGGCAGGTTATTCCGGAGTGTCCGGTAAGTGGTTCTGGTGTAGCCGGCAGTTCATTTTGGCGTGTCTGGCACATGGGTCCTGCGAGTCGAGCAGGTGGTTCCGGCGTGCTCGGCAGGTGGTCCAGGCATGTCCGGCAGGTGGTTCCAGTCTGTCCAGGACGTGGTTCCAGCGTGTCCGGCACGTGGTTCTCTTACGTCTGAGAGGTGGTTCCTGCATGCCTGGCAGGTTATTGCGGATTGTCTGCCAGGTGGTTCTCTCATAGCCAGCTGTTGATTTTGGCCTGTCAGGCAGGTGGTTCTGGTGAGTCCAGCAGGTGGCTCCGGCGTGCTCGGCAGGTGGTTCTGGCATGTCTGGCAGGTGGTTCCGGCGAGTTGAGCAGCTGGTTCCAGCCTGTCCGTCAGGTTAGGGTTAGGGATAGGGTTAGGGTTACGGTTAGGGTTAGGGTTTAGGGTTTGGGGTTAGGGGTTAGGGTTAGGGGTAGGGTTAGGGTTAGGGTTACGGTTGGGTTAGGGTTTAGGGTTAGGCTTAGGGTTAGGGGTTAGGGTTAGGGTTAGGGTTTGGGGATAGGGTTAGGGTTAGGGTTAGGGTTAGGGCCCGGCAGGTGGTTCCGGCGAGCCGAGCAGGTGGCTCCGGCGCGCCCGGCAGGTGCTTCCGCTGGGCCCGGCAGGTGGTTCCGGCGAGGCGAGCAGGTGGCTCCGGCGCGCTCGGCAGGTGCTTCCGCTGCGCCCGGCAGGTGGTTCCGGCGAGGCGAGCAGGTTGTTCCTGCGTGCTCGGCAGGTGGTTCAGTTGGGTCTGGCAGGTGGTTTCGGTCTGTTCGGGGTGTGGTTCCAGCATCTCAGGCACATGGTTCTGGCACGTCTGAGAGGTGTTTCCGGCTGGCCCAACAGGTGTTTCTGGAGTCTCCGCCAAGTGGTTCTGGCGTAGCTGGCAGGTGATGTTGGCGTGACTGGCAGGTGGTTCCAGCCAGCCCGGCAGGTGTTTCCGGAGTGTTCACCAACTGGCTGTGGCGTAGCCGGCAGGTGATTTTGGCGTGTCCGACAGGTGGTTCTGGCGAGTCGAGCAGGTGCTTCCGGCATGCTCGGCAGGTGCTTCCGGTGTCATTGGCATGTGGTTCTGGCAGGTCTGAGAGGTGGTTCCGGCATGCCTGACAGGTGATTCCGGAGTGTTCGCCAAGCGGTTCTGGCATAGGCGGCAGGTGATTTTGCCATGTCCAGAATGTGGTTCCAGCGAGTCGAACATGTGGTTCCGGCGTGTCCGGCAGGTGTTTCCGGTCTGTCCAGCAGGTGGTTCTGGGGTGTCCGGCATGAGGTTCTGGCACGTCTGAGAGGTGGTTCCGGCCGGCCCGACATGCGTTTCCGGAGTGTCCGCCACGTGGTTCAGGCACGTCTGAGAGGTGGTTCCAGCATGCCCGGCAGGTTTTCCCGGAGAGTCCTCCAAGTGGTTCTGGCGTAGCCCGCAGGTGATTTTGGTGTGTCCGGCAGGTTGTTCCGTTCTGTCCGATAGGTTGTTCCGGCATGTCCAGCACGTGCTTCTGGCACTTCTGAGAGGTGGTTCTGGCATGCCGGGCAGGTTATTCCGGAGTGTCCGGTAAGTGGTTCTGGTGTAGCCGGCAGTTCATTTTGGCGTGTCTGGCACATGGGTCCTGCGAGTCGAGCAGGTGGTTCCGGCGTGCTCGGCAGGTGGTCCAGGCATGTCCGGCAGGTGGTTCCAGTCTGTCCAGGACGTGGTTCCAGCGTGTCCGGCACGTGGTTCTCTTACGTCTGAGAGGTGGTTCCTGCATGCCTGGCAGGTTATTGCGGATTGTCTGCCAGGTGGTTCTCTCATAGCCAGCTGTTGATTTTGGCCTGTCAGGCAGGTGGTTCTGGTGAGTCCAGCAGGTGGCTCCGGCGTGCTCGGCAGGTGGTTCTGGCATGTCTGGCAGGTGGTTCCGGCGAGTTGAGCAGCTGGTTCCAGCCTGTCCGTCAGGTTAGGGTTAGGGATAGGGTTAGGGTTACGGTTAGGGTTAGGGTTTAGGGTTTGGGGTTAGGGGTTAGGGTTAGGGGTAGGGTTAGGGTTAGGGTTACGGTTGGGTTAGGGTTTAGGGTTAGGCTTAGGGTTAGGGGTTAGGGTTAGGGTTAGGGTTTGGGGATAGGGTTAGGGTTAGGGTTAGGGTTAGGGCCCGGCAGGTGGTTCCGGCGAGCCGAGCAGGTGGCTCCGGCGCGCCCGGCAGGTGCTTCCGCTGGGCCCGGCAGGTGGTTCCGGCGAGGCGAGCAGGTGGCTCCGGCGCGCTCGGCAGGTGCTTCCGCTGCGCCCGGCAGGTGGTTCCGGCGAGGCGAGCAGGTTGTTCCTGCGTGCTCGGCAGGTGGTTCAGTTGGGTCTGGCAGGTGGTTTCGGTCTGTTCGGGGTGTGGTTCCAGCATCTCAGGCACATGGTTCTGGCACGTCTGAGAGGTGTTTCCGGCTGGCCCAACAGGTGTTTCTGGAGTCTCCGCCAAGTGGTTCTGGCGTAGCTGGCAGGTGATGTTGGCGTGACTGGCAGGTGGTTCCAGCCAGCCCGGCAGGTGTTTCCGGAGTGTTCACCAACTGGCTGTGGCGTAGCCGGCAGGTGATTTTGGCGTGTCCGACAGGTGGTTCTGGCGAGTCGAGCAGGTGCTTCCGGCATGCTCGGCAGGTGCTTCCGGTGTCATTGGCATGTGGTTCTGGCAGGTCTGAGAGGTGGTTCCGGCATGCCTGACAGGTGATTCCGGAGTGTTCGCCAAGCGGTTCTGGCATAGGCGGCAGGTGATTTTGCCATGTCCAGAATGTGGTTCCAGCGAGTCGAACATGTGGTTCCGGCGTGTCCGGCAGGTGTTTCCGGTCTGTCCAGCAGGTGGTTCTGGGGTGTCCGGCATGAGGTTCTGGCACGTCTGAGAGGTGGTTCCGGCCGGCCCGACATGCGTTTCCGGAGTGTCCGCCACGTGGTTCAGGCACGTCTGAGAGGTGGTTCCAGCATGCCCGGCAGGTTTTCCCGGAGAGTCCTCCAAGTGGTTCTGGCGTAGCCCGCAGGTGATTTTGGTGTGTCCGGCAGGTTGTTCCGTTCTGTCCGATAGGTTGTTCCGGCATGTCCAGCACGTGCTTCTGGCACTTCTGAGAGGTGGTTCTGGCATGCCGGGCAGGTTATTCCGGAGTGTCCGGTAAGTGGTTCTGGTGTAGCCGGCAGTTCATTTTGGCGTGTCTGGCACATGGGTCCTGCGAGTCGAGCAGGTGGTTCCGGCGTGCTCGGCAGGTGGTCCAGGCATGTCCGGCAGGTGGTTCCAGTCTGTCCAGGACGTGGTTCCAGCGTGTCCGGCACGTGGTTCTCTTACGTCTGAGAGGTGGTTCCTGCATGCCTGGCAGGTTATTGCGGATTGTCTGCCAGGTGGTTCTCTCATAGCCAGCTGTTGATTTTGGCCTGTCAGGCAGGTGGTTCTGGTGAGTCCAGCAGGTGGCTCCGGCGTGCTCGGCAGGTGGTTCTGGCATGTCTGGCAGGTGGTTCCGGCGAGTTGAGCAGCTGGTTCCAGCCTGTCCGTCAGGTTAGGGTTAGGGATAGGGTTAGGGTTACGGTTAGGGTTAGGGTTTAGGGTTTGGGGTTAGGGGTTAGGGTTAGGGGTAGGGTTAGGGTTAGGGTTACGGTTGGGTTAGGGTTTAGGGTTAGGCTTAGGGTTAGGGGTTAGGGTTAGGGTTAGGGTTTGGGGATAGGGTTAGGGTTAGGGTTAGGGTTAGGGCCCGGCAGGTGGTTCCGGCGAGCCGAGCAGGTGGCTCCGGCGCGCCCGGCAGGTGCTTCCGCTGGGCCCGGCAGGTGGTTCCGGCGAGGCGAGCAGGTGGCTCCGGCGCGCTCGGCAGGTGCTTCCGCTGCGCCCGGCAGGTGGTTCCGGCGAGGCGAGCAGGTTGTTCCTGCGTGCTCGGCAGGTGGTTCAGTTGGGTCTGGCAGGTGGTTTCGGTCTGTTCGGGGTGTGGTTCCAGCATCTCAGGCACATGGTTCTGGCACGTCTGAGAGGTGTTTCCGGCTGGCCCAACAGGTGTTTCTGGAGTCTCCGCCAAGTGGTTCTGGCGTAGCTGGCAGGTGATGTTGGCGTGACTGGCAGGTGGTTCCAGCCAGCCCGGCAGGTGTTTCCGGAGTGTTCACCAACTGGCTGTGGCGTAGCCGGCAGGTGATTTTGGCGTGTCCGACAGGTGGTTCTGGCGAGTCGAGCAGGTGCTTCCGGCATGCTCGGCAGGTGCTTCCGGTGTCATTGGCATGTGGTTCTGGCAGGTCTGAGAGGTGGTTCCGGCATGCCTGACAGGTGATTCCGGAGTGTTCGCCAAGCGGTTCTGGCATAGGCGGCAGGTGATTTTGCCATGTCCAGAATGTGGTTCCAGCGAGTCGAACATGTGGTTCCGGCGTGTCCGGCAGGTGTTTCCGGTCTGTCCAGCAGGTGGTTCTGGGGTGTCCGGCATGAGGTTCTGGCACGTCTGAGAGGTGGTTCCGGCCGGCCCGACATGCGTTTCCGGAGTGTCCGCCACGTGGTTCAGGCACGTCTGAGAGGTGGTTCCAGCATGCCCGGCAGGTTTTCCCGGAGAGTCCTCCAAGTGGTTCTGGCGTAGCCCGCAGGTGATTTTGGTGTGTCCGGCAGGTTGTTCCGTTCTGTCCGATAGGTTGTTCCGGCATGTCCAGCACGTGCTTCTGGCACTTCTGAGAGGTGGTTCTGGCATGCCGGGCAGGTTATTCCGGAGTGTCCGGTAAGTGGTTCTGGTGTAGCCGGCAGTTCATTTTGGCGTGTCTGGCACATGGGTCCTGCGAGTCGAGCAGGTGGTTCCGGCGTGCTCGGCAGGTGGTCCAGGCATGTCCGGCAGGTGGTTCCAGTCTGTCCAGGACGTGGTTCCAGCGTGTCCGGCACGTGGTTCTCTTACGTCTGAGAGGTGGTTCCTGCATGCCTGGCAGGTTATTGCGGATTGTCTGCCAGGTGGTTCTCTCATAGCCAGCTGTTGATTTTGGCCTGTCAGGCAGGTGGTTCTGGTGAGTCCAGCAGGTGGCTCCGGCGTGCTCGGCAGGTGGTTCTGGCATGTCTGGCAGGTGGTTCCGGCGAGTTGAGCAGCTGGTTCCAGCCTGTCCGTCAGGTTAGGGTTAGGGATAGGGTTAGGGTTACGGTTAGGGTTAGGGTTTAGGGTTTGGGGTTAGGGGTTAGGGTTAGGGGTAGGGTTAGGGTTAGGGTTACGGTTGGGTTAGGGTTTAGGGTTAGGCTTAGGGTTAGGGGTTAGGGTTAGGGTTAGGGTTTGGGGATAGGGTTAGGGTTAGGGTTAGGGTTAGGGCCCGGCAGGTGGTTCCGGCGAGCCGAGCAGGTGGCTCCGGCGCGCCCGGCAGGTGCTTCCGCTGGGCCCGGCAGGTGGTTCCGGCGAGGCGAGCAGGTGGCTCCGGCGCGCTCGGCAGGTGCTTCCGCTGCGCCCGGCAGGTGGTTCCGGCGAGGCGAGCAGGTTGTTCCTGCGTGCTCGGCAGGTGGTTCAGTTGGGTCTGGCAGGTGGTTTCGGTCTGTTCGGGGTGTGGTTCCAGCATCTCAGGCACATGGTTCTGGCACGTCTGAGAGGTGTTTCCGGCTGGCCCAACAGGTGTTTCTGGAGTCTCCGCCAAGTGGTTCTGGCGTAGCTGGCAGGTGATGTTGGCGTGACTGGCAGGTGGTTCCAGCCAGCCCGGCAGGTGTTTCCGGAGTGTTCACCAACTGGCTGTGGCGTAGCCGGCAGGTGATTTTGGCGTGTCCGACAGGTGGTTCTGGCGAGTCGAGCAGGTGCTTCCGGCATGCTCGGCAGGTGCTTCCGGTGTCATTGGCATGTGGTTCTGGCAGGTCTGAGAGGTGGTTCCGGCATGCCTGACAGGTGATTCCGGAGTGTTCGCCAAGCGGTTCTGGCATAGGCGGCAGGTGATTTTGCCATGTCCAGAATGTGGTTCCAGCGAGTCGAACATGTGGTTCCGGCGTGTCCGGCAGGTGTTTCCGGTCTGTCCAGCAGGTGGTTCTGGGGTGTCCGGCATGAGGTTCTGGCACGTCTGAGAGGTGGTTCCGGCCGGCCCGACATGCGTTTCCGGAGTGTCCGCCACGTGGTTCAGGCACGTCTGAGAGGTGGTTCCAGCATGCCCGGCAGGTTTTCCCGGAGAGTCCTCCAAGTGGTTCTGGCGTAGCCCGCAGGTGATTTTGGTGTGTCCGGCAGGTTGTTCCGTTCTGTCCGATAGGTTGTTCCGGCATGTCCAGCACGTGCTTCTGGCACTTCTGAGAGGTGGTTCTGGCATGCCGGGCAGGTTATTCCGGAGTGTCCGGTAAGTGGTTCTGGTGTAGCCGGCAGTTCATTTTGGCGTGTCTGGCACATGGGTCCTGCGAGTCGAGCAGGTGGTTCCGGCGTGCTCGGCAGGTGGTCCAGGCATGTCCGGCAGGTGGTTCCAGTCTGTCCAGGACGTGGTTCCAGCGTGTCCGGCACGTGGTTCTCTTACGTCTGAGAGGTGGTTCCTGCATGCCTGGCAGGTTATTGCGGATTGTCTGCCAGGTGGTTCTCTCATAGCCAGCTGTTGATTTTGGCCTGTCAGGCAGGTGGTTCTGGTGAGTCCAGCAGGTGGCTCCGGCGTGCTCGGCAGGTGGTTCTGGCATGTCTGGCAGGTGGTTCCGGCGAGTTGAGCAGCTGGTTCCAGCCTGTCCGTCAGGTTAGGGTTAGGGATAGGGTTAGGGTTACGGTTAGGGTTAGGGTTTAGGGTTTGGGGTTAGGGGTTAGGGTTAGGGGTAGGGTTAGGGTTAGGGTTACGGTTGGGTTAGGGTTTAGGGTTAGGCTTAGGGTTAGGGGTTAGGGTTAGGGTTAGGGTTTGGGGATAGGGTTAGGGTTAGGGTTAGGGTTAGGGCCCGGCAGGTGGTTCCGGCGAGCCGAGCAGGTGGCTCCGGCGCGCCCGGCAGGTGCTTCCGCTGGGCCCGGCAGGTGGTTCCGGCGAGGCGAGCAGGTGGCTCCGGCGCGCTCGGCAGGTGCTTCCGCTGCGCCCGGCAGGTGGTTCCGGCGAGGCGAGCAGGTTGTTCCTGCGTGCTCGGCAGGTGGTTCAGTTGGGTCTGGCAGGTGGTTTCGGTCTGTTCGGGGTGTGGTTCCAGCATCTCAGGCACATGGTTCTGGCACGTCTGAGAGGTGTTTCCGGCTGGCCCAACAGGTGTTTCTGGAGTCTCCGCCAAGTGGTTCTGGCGTAGCTGGCAGGTGATGTTGGCGTGACTGGCAGGTGGTTCCAGCCAGCCCGGCAGGTGTTTCCGGAGTGTTCACCAACTGGCTGTGGCGTAGCCGGCAGGTGATTTTGGCGTGTCCGACAGGTGGTTCTGGCGAGTCGAGCAGGTGCTTCCGGCATGCTCGGCAGGTGCTTCCGGTGTCATTGGCATGTGGTTCTGGCAGGTCTGAGAGGTGGTTCCGGCATGCCTGACAGGTGATTCCGGAGTGTTCGCCAAGCGGTTCTGGCATAGGCGGCAGGTGATTTTGCCATGTCCAGAATGTGGTTCCAGCGAGTCGAACATGTGGTTCCGGCGTGTCCGGCAGGTGTTTCCGGTCTGTCCAGCAGGTGGTTCTGGGGTGTCCGGCATGAGGTTCTGGCACGTCTGAGAGGTGGTTCCGGCCGGCCCGACATGCGTTTCCGGAGTGTCCGCCACGTGGTTCAGGCACGTCTGAGAGGTGGTTCCAGCATGCCCGGCAGGTTTTCCCGGAGAGTCCTCCAAGTGGTTCTGGCGTAGCCCGCAGGTGATTTTGGTGTGTCCGGCAGGTTGTTCCGTTCTGTCCGATAGGTTGTTCCGGCATGTCCAGCACGTGCTTCTGGCACTTCTGAGAGGTGGTTCTGGCATGCCGGGCAGGTTATTCCGGAGTGTCCGGTAAGTGGTTCTGGTGTAGCCGGCAGTTCATTTTGGCGTGTCTGGCACATGGGTCCTGCGAGTCGAGCAGGTGGTTCCGGCGTGCTCGGCAGGTGGTCCAGGCATGTCCGGCAGGTGGTTCCAGTCTGTCCAGGACGTGGTTCCAGCGTGTCCGGCACGTGGTTCTCTTACGTCTGAGAGGTGGTTCCTGCATGCCTGGCAGGTTATTGCGGATTGTCTGCCAGGTGGTTCTCTCATAGCCAGCTGTTGATTTTGGCCTGTCAGGCAGGTGGTTCTGGTGAGTCCAGCAGGTGGCTCCGGCGTGCTCGGCAGGTGGTTCTGGCATGTCTGGCAGGTGGTTCCGGCGAGTTGAGCAGCTGGTTCCAGCCTGTCCGTCAGGTTAGGGTTAGGGATAGGGTTAGGGTTACGGTTAGGGTTAGGGTTTAGGGTTTGGGGTTAGGGGTTAGGGTTAGGGGTAGGGTTAGGGTTAGGGTTACGGTTGGGTTAGGGTTTAGGGTTAGGCTTAGGGTTAGGGGTTAGGGTTAGGGTTAGGGTTTGGGGATAGGGTTAGGGTTAGGGTTAGGGTTAGGGCCCGGCAGGTGGTTCCGGCGAGCCGAGCAGGTGGCTCCGGCGCGCCCGGCAGGTGCTTCCGCTGGGCCCGGCAGGTGGTTCCGGCGAGGCGAGCAGGTGGCTCCGGCGCGCTCGGCAGGTGCTTCCGCTGCGCCCGGCAGGTGGTTCCGGCGAGGCGAGCAGGTTGTTCCTGCGTGCTCGGCAGGTGGTTCAGTTGGGTCTGGCAGGTGGTTTCGGTCTGTTCGGGGTGTGGTTCCAGCATCTCAGGCACATGGTTCTGGCACGTCTGAGAGGTGTTTCCGGCTGGCCCAACAGGTGTTTCTGGAGTCTCCGCCAAGTGGTTCTGGCGTAGCTGGCAGGTGATGTTGGCGTGACTGGCAGGTGGTTCCAGCCAGCCCGGCAGGTGTTTCCGGAGTGTTCACCAACTGGCTGTGGCGTAGCCGGCAGGTGATTTTGGCGTGTCCGACAGGTGGTTCTGGCGAGTCGAGCAGGTGCTTCCGGCATGCTCGGCAGGTGCTTCCGGTGTCATTGGCATGTGGTTCTGGCAGGTCTGAGAGGTGGTTCCGGCATGCCTGACAGGTGATTCCGGAGTGTTCGCCAAGCGGTTCTGGCATAGGCGGCAGGTGATTTTGCCATGTCCAGAATGTGGTTCCAGCGAGTCGAACATGTGGTTCCGGCGTGTCCGGCAGGTGTTTCCGGTCTGTCCAGCAGGTGGTTCTGGGGTGTCCGGCATGAGGTTCTGGCACGTCTGAGAGGTGGTTCCGGCCGGCCCGACATGCGTTTCCGGAGTGTCCGCCACGTGGTTCAGGCACGTCTGAGAGGTGGTTCCAGCATGCCCGGCAGGTTTTCCCGGAGAGTCCTCCAAGTGGTTCTGGCGTAGCCCGCAGGTGATTTTGGTGTGTCCGGCAGGTTGTTCCGTTCTGTCCGATAGGTTGTTCCGGCATGTCCAGCACGTGCTTCTGGCACTTCTGAGAGGTGGTTCTGGCATGCCGGGCAGGTTATTCCGGAGTGTCCGGTAAGTGGTTCTGGTGTAGCCGGCAGTTCATTTTGGCGTGTCTGGCACATGGGTCCTGCGAGTCGAGCAGGTGGTTCCGGCGTGCTCGGCAGGTGGTCCAGGCATGTCCGGCAGGTGGTTCCAGTCTGTCCAGGACGTGGTTCCAGCGTGTCCGGCACGTGGTTCTCTTACGTCTGAGAGGTGGTTCCTGCATGCCTGGCAGGTTATTGCGGATTGTCTGCCAGGTGGTTCTCTCATAGCCAGCTGTTGATTTTGGCCTGTCAGGCAGGTGGTTCTGGTGAGTCCAGCAGGTGGCTCCGGCGTGCTCGGCAGGTGGTTCTGGCATGTCTGGCAGGTGGTTCCGGCGAGTTGAGCAGCTGGTTCCAGCCTGTCCGTCAGGTTAGGGTTAGGGATAGGGTTAGGGTTACGGTTAGGGTTAGGGTTTAGGGTTTGGGGTTAGGGGTTAGGGTTAGGGGTAGGGTTAGGGTTAGGGTTACGGTTGGGTTAGGGTTTAGGGTTAGGCTTAGGGTTAGGGGTTAGGGTTAGGGTTAGGGTTTGGGGATAGGGTTAGGGTTAGGGTTAGGGTTAGGGCCCGGCAGGTGGTTCCGGCGAGCCGAGCAGGTGGCTCCGGCGCGCCCGGCAGGTGCTTCCGCTGGGCCCGGCAGGTGGTTCCGGCGAGGCGAGCAGGTGGCTCCGGCGCGCTCGGCAGGTGCTTCCGCTGCGCCCGGCAGGTGGTTCCGGCGAGGCGAGCAGGTTGTTCCTGCGTGCTCGGCAGGTGGTTCAGTTGGGTCTGGCAGGTGGTTTCGGTCTGTTCGGGGTGTGGTTCCAGCATCTCAGGCACATGGTTCTGGCACGTCTGAGAGGTGTTTCCGGCTGGCCCAACAGGTGTTTCTGGAGTCTCCGCCAAGTGGTTCTGGCGTAGCTGGCAGGTGATGTTGGCGTGACTGGCAGGTGGTTCCAGCCAGCCCGGCAGGTGTTTCCGGAGTGTTCACCAACTGGCTGTGGCGTAGCCGGCAGGTGATTTTGGCGTGTCCGACAGGTGGTTCTGGCGAGTCGAGCAGGTGCTTCCGGCATGCTCGGCAGGTGCTTCCGGTGTCATTGGCATGTGGTTCTGGCAGGTCTGAGAGGTGGTTCCGGCATGCCTGACAGGTGATTCCGGAGTGTTCGCCAAGCGGTTCTGGCATAGGCGGCAGGTGATTTTGCCATGTCCAGAATGTGGTTCCAGCGAGTCGAACATGTGGTTCCGGCGTGTCCGGCAGGTGTTTCCGGTCTGTCCAGCAGGTGGTTCTGGGGTGTCCGGCATGAGGTTCTGGCACGTCTGAGAGGTGGTTCCGGCCGGCCCGACATGCGTTTCCGGAGTGTCCGCCACGTGGTTCAGGCACGTCTGAGAGGTGGTTCCAGCATGCCCGGCAGGTTTTCCCGGAGAGTCCTCCAAGTGGTTCTGGCGTAGCCCGCAGGTGATTTTGGTGTGTCCGGCAGGTTGTTCCGTTCTGTCCGATAGGTTGTTCCGGCATGTCCAGCACGTGCTTCTGGCACTTCTGAGAGGTGGTTCTGGCATGCCGGGCAGGTTATTCCGGAGTGTCCGGTAAGTGGTTCTGGTGTAGCCGGCAGTTCATTTTGGCGTGTCTGGCACATGGGTCCTGCGAGTCGAGCAGGTGGTTCCGGCGTGCTCGGCAGGTGGTCCAGGCATGTCCGGCAGGTGGTTCCAGTCTGTCCAGGACGTGGTTCCAGCGTGTCCGGCACGTGGTTCTCTTACGTCTGAGAGGTGGTTCCTGCATGCCTGGCAGGTTATTGCGGATTGTCTGCCAGGTGGTTCTCTCATAGCCAGCTGTTGATTTTGGCCTGTCAGGCAGGTGGTTCTGGTGAGTCCAGCAGGTGGCTCCGGCGTGCTCGGCAGGTGGTTCTGGCATGTCTGGCAGGTGGTTCCGGCGAGTTGAGCAGCTGGTTCCAGCCTGTCCGTCAGGTTAGGGTTAGGGATAGGGTTAGGGTTACGGTTAGGGTTAGGGTTTAGGGTTTGGGGTTAGGGGTTAGGGTTAGGGGTAGGGTTAGGGTTAGGGTTACGGTTGGGTTAGGGTTTAGGGTTAGGCTTAGGGTTAGGGGTTAGGGTTAGGGTTAGGGTTTGGGGATAGGGTTAGGGTTAGGGTTAGGGTTAGGGCCCGGCAGGTGGTTCCGGCGAGCCGAGCAGGTGGCTCCGGCGCGCCCGGCAGGTGCTTCCGCTGGGCCCGGCAGGTGGTTCCGGCGAGGCGAGCAGGTGGCTCCGGCGCGCTCGGCAGGTGCTTCCGCTGCGCCCGGCAGGTGGTTCCGGCGAGGCGAGCAGGTTGTTCCTGCGTGCTCGGCAGGTGGTTCAGTTGGGTCTGGCAGGTGGTTTCGGTCTGTTCGGGGTGTGGTTCCAGCATCTCAGGCACATGGTTCTGGCACGTCTGAGAGGTGTTTCCGGCTGGCCCAACAGGTGTTTCTGGAGTCTCCGCCAAGTGGTTCTGGCGTAGCTGGCAGGTGATGTTGGCGTGACTGGCAGGTGGTTCCAGCCAGCCCGGCAGGTGTTTCCGGAGTGTTCACCAACTGGCTGTGGCGTAGCCGGCAGGTGATTTTGGCGTGTCCGACAGGTGGTTCTGGCGAGTCGAGCAGGTGCTTCCGGCATGCTCGGCAGGTGCTTCCGGTGTCATTGGCATGTGGTTCTGGCAGGTCTGAGAGGTGGTTCCGGCATGCCTGACAGGTGATTCCGGAGTGTTCGCCAAGCGGTTCTGGCATAGGCGGCAGGTGATTTTGCCATGTCCAGAATGTGGTTCCAGCGAGTCGAACATGTGGTTCCGGCGTGTCCGGCAGGTGTTTCCGGTCTGTCCAGCAGGTGGTTCTGGGGTGTCCGGCATGAGGTTCTGGCACGTCTGAGAGGTGGTTCCGGCCGGCCCGACATGCGTTTCCGGAGTGTCCGCCACGTGGTTCAGGCACGTCTGAGAGGTGGTTCCAGCATGCCCGGCAGGTTTTCCCGGAGAGTCCTCCAAGTGGTTCTGGCGTAGCCCGCAGGTGATTTTGGTGTGTCCGGCAGGTTGTTCCGTTCTGTCCGATAGGTTGTTCCGGCATGTCCAGCACGTGCTTCTGGCACTTCTGAGAGGTGGTTCTGGCATGCCGGGCAGGTTATTCCGGAGTGTCCGGTAAGTGGTTCTGGTGTAGCCGGCAGTTCATTTTGGCGTGTCTGGCACATGGGTCCTGCGAGTCGAGCAGGTGGTTCCGGCGTGCTCGGCAGGTGGTCCAGGCATGTCCGGCAGGTGGTTCCAGTCTGTCCAGGACGTGGTTCCAGCGTGTCCGGCACGTGGTTCTCTTACGTCTGAGAGGTGGTTCCTGCATGCCTGGCAGGTTATTGCGGATTGTCTGCCAGGTGGTTCTCTCATAGCCAGCTGTTGATTTTGGCCTGTCAGGCAGGTGGTTCTGGTGAGTCCAGCAGGTGGCTCCGGCGTGCTCGGCAGGTGGTTCTGGCATGTCTGGCAGGTGGTTCCGGCGAGTTGAGCAGCTGGTTCCAGCC
Organism: Equus asinus; assembly: GCF_041296235.1. Taxonomy (NCBI): domain Eukaryota; kingdom Metazoa; phylum Chordata; class Mammalia; order Perissodactyla; family Equidae; genus Equus; species Equus asinus. Next base: position 242,297 of record NC_091798.1, on the reverse strand, counting down.
TGTCCGTCAGGTTAGGGTTAGGGATAGGGTTAGGGTTACGGTTAGGGTTAGGGTTTAGGGTTTGGGGTTAGGGGTTAGGGTTAGGGGTAGGGTTAGGGTTAGGGTTACGGTTGGGTTAGGGTTTAGGGTTAGGCTTAGGGTTAGGGGTTAGGGTTAGGGTTAGGGTTTGGGGATAGGGTTAGGGTTAGGGTTAGGGTTAGGGCCCGGCAGGTGGTTCCGGCGAGCCGAGCAGGTGGCTCCGGCGCGCCCGGCAGGTGCTTCCGCTGGGCCCGGCAGGTGGTTCCGGCGAGGCGAGCAGGTGGCTCCGGCGCGCTCGGCAGGTGCTTCCGCTGCGCCCGGCAGGTGGTTCCGGCGAGGCGAGCAGGTTGTTCCTGCGTGCTCGGCAGGTGGTTCAGTTGGGTCTGGCAGGTGGTTTCGGTCTGTTCGGGGTGTGGTTCCAGCATCTCAGGCACATGGTTCTGGCACGTCTGAGAGGTGTTTCCGGCTGGCCCAACAGGTGTTTCTGGAGTCTCCGCCAAGTGGTTCTGGCGTAGCTGGCAGGTGATGTTGGCGTGACTGGCAGGTGGTTCCAGCCAGCCCGGCAGGTGTTTCCGGAGTGTTCACCAACTGGCTGTGGCGTAGCCGGCAGGTGATTTTGGCGTGTCCGACAGGTGGTTCTGGCGAGTCGAGCAGGTGCTTCCGGCATGCTCGGCAGGTGCTTCCGGTGTCATTGGCATGTGGTTCTGGCAGGTCTGAGAGGTGGTTCCGGCATGCCTGACAGGTGATTCCGGAGTGTTCGCCAAGCGGTTCTGGCATAGGCGGCAGGTGATTTTGCCATGTCCAGAATGTGGTTCCAGCGAGTCGAACATGTGGTTCCGGCGTGTCCGGCAGGTGTTTCCGGTCTGTCCAGCAGGTGGTTCTGGGGTGTCCGGCATGAGGTTCTGGCACGTCTGAGAGGTGGTTCCGGCCGGCCCGACATGCGTTTCCGGAGTGTCCGCCACGTGGTTCAGGCACGTCTGAGAGGTGGTTCCAGCATGCCCGGCAGGTTTTCCCGGAGAGTCCTCCAAGTGGTTCTGGCGTAGCCCGCAGGTGATTTTGGTGTGTCCGGCAGGTTGTTCCGTTCTGTCCGATAGGTTGTTCCGGCATGTCCAGCACGTGCTTCTGGCACTTCTGAGAGGTGGTTCTGGCATGCCGGGCAGGTTATTCCGGAGTGTCCGGTAAGTGGTTCTGGTGTAGCCGGCAGTTCATTTTGGCGTGTCTGGCACATGGGTCCTGCGAGTCGAGCAGGTGGTTCCGGCGTGCTCGGCAGGTGGTCCAGGCATGTCCGGCAGGTGGTTCCAGTCTGTCCAGGACGTGGTTCCAGCGTGTCCGGCACGTGGTTCTCTTACGTCTGAGAGGTGGTTCCTGCATGCCTGGCAGGTTATTGCGGATTGTCTGCCAGGTGGTTCTCTCATAGCCAGCTGTTGATTTTGGCCTGTCAGGCAGGTGGTTCTGGTGAGTCCAGCAGGTGGCTCCGGCGTGCTCGGCAGGTGGTTCTGGCATGTCTGGCAGGTGGTTCCGGCGAGTTGAGCAGCTGGTTCCAGCCTGTCCGTCAGGTTAGGGTTAGGGATAGGGTTAGGGTTACGGTTAGGGTTAGGGTTTAGGGTTTGGGGTTAGGGGTTAGGGTTAGGGGTAGGGTTAGGGTTAGGGTTACGGTTGGGTTAGGGTTTAGGGTTAGGCTTAGGGTTAGGGGTTAGGGTTAGGGTTAGGGTTTGGGGATAGGGTTAGGGTTAGGGTTAGGGTTAGGGCCCGGCAGGTGGTTCCGGCGAGCCGAGCAGGTGGCTCCGGCGCGCCCGGCAGGTGCTTCCGCTGGGCCCGGCAGGTGGTTCCGGCGAGGCGAGCAGGTGGCTCCGGCGCGCTCGGCAGGTGCTTCCGCTGCGCCCGGCAGGTGGTTCCGGCGAGGCGAGCAGGTTGTTCCTGCGTGCTCGGCAGGTGGTTCAGTTGGGTCTGGCAGGTGGTTTCGGTCTGTTCGGGGTGTGGTTCCAGCATCTCAGGCACATGGTTCTGGCACGTCTGAGAGGTGTTTCCGGCTGGCCCAACAGGTGTTTCTGGAGTCTCCGCCAAGTGGTTCTGGCGTAGCTGGCAGGTGATGTTGGCGTGACTGGCAGGTGGTTCCAGCCAGCCCGGCAGGTGTTTCCGGAGTGTTCACCAACTGGCTGTGGCGTAGCCGGCAGGTGATTTTGGCGTGTCCGACAGGTGGTTCTGGCGAGTCGAGCAGGTGCTTCCGGCATGCTCGGCAGGTGCTTCCGGTGTCATTGGCATGTGGTTCTGGCAGGTCTGAGAGGTGGTTCCGGCATGCCTGACAGGTGATTCCGGAGTGTTCGCCAAGCGGTTCTGGCATAGGCGGCAGGTGATTTTGCCATGTCCAGAATGTGGTTCCAGCGAGTCGAACATGTGGTTCCGGCGTGTCCGGCAGGTGTTTCCGGTCTGTCCAGCAGGTGGTTCTGGGGTGTCCGGCATGAGGTTCTGGCACGTCTGAGAGGTGGTTCCGGCCGGCCCGACATGCGTTTCCGGAGTGTCCGCCACGTGGTTCAGGCACGTCTGAGAGGTGGTTCCAGCATGCCCGGCAGGTTTTCCCGGAGAGTCCTCCAAGTGGTTCTGGCGTAGCCCGCAGGTGATTTTGGTGTGTCCGGCAGGTTGTTCCGTTCTGTCCGATAGGTTGTTCCGGCATGTCCAGCACGTGCTTCTGGCACTTCTGAGAGGTGGTTCTGGCATGCCGGGCAGGTTATTCCGGAGTGTCCGGTAAGTGGTTCTGGTGTAGCCGGCAGTTCATTTTGGCGTGTCTGGCACATGGGTCCTGCGAGTCGAGCAGGTGGTTCCGGCGTGCTCGGCAGGTGGTCCAGGCATGTCCGGCAGGTGGTTCCAGTCTGTCCAGGACGTGGTTCCAGCGTGTCCGGCACGTGGTTCTCTTACGTCTGAGAGGTGGTTCCTGCATGCCTGGCAGGTTATTGCGGATTGTCTGCCAGGTGGTTCTCTCATAGCCAGCTGTTGATTTTGGCCTGTCAGGCAGGTGGTTCTGGTGAGTCCAGCAGGTGGCTCCGGCGTGCTCGGCAGGTGGTTCTGGCATGTCTGGCAGGTGGTTCCGGCGAGTTGAGCAGCTGGTTCCAGCCTGTCCGTCAGGTTAGGGTTAGGGATAGGGTTAGGGTTACGGTTAGGGTTAGGGTTTAGGGTTTGGGGTTAGGGGTTAGGGTTAGGGGTAGGGTTAGGGTTAGGGTTACGGTTGGGTTAGGGTTTAGGGTTAGGCTTAGGGTTAGGGGTTAGGGTTAGGGTTAGGGTTTGGGGATAGGGTTAGGGTTAGGGTTAGGGTTAGGGCCCGGCAGGTGGTTCCGGCGAGCCGAGCAGGTGGCTCCGGCGCGCCCGGCAGGTGCTTCCGCTGGGCCCGGCAGGTGGTTCCGGCGAGGCGAGCAGGTGGCTCCGGCGCGCTCGGCAGGTGCTTCCGCTGCGCCCGGCAGGTGGTTCCGGCGAGGCGAGCAGGTTGTTCCTGCGTGCTCGGCAGGTGGTTCAGTTGGGTCTGGCAGGTGGTTTCGGTCTGTTCGGGGTGTGGTTCCAGCATCTCAGGCACATGGTTCTGGCACGTCTGAGAGGTGTTTCCGGCTGGCCCAACAGGTGTTTCTGGAGTCTCCGCCAAGTGGTTCTGGCGTAGCTGGCAGGTGATGTTGGCGTGACTGGCAGGTGGTTCCAGCCAGCCCGGCAGGTGTTTCCGGAGTGTTCACCAACTGGCTGTGGCGTAGCCGGCAGGTGATTTTGGCGTGTCCGACAGGTGGTTCTGGCGAGTCGAGCAGGTGCTTCCGGCATGCTCGGCAGGTGCTTCCGGTGTCATTGGCATGTGGTTCTGGCAGGTCTGAGAGGTGGTTCCGGCATGCCTGACAGGTGATTCCGGAGTGTTCGCCAAGCGGTTCTGGCATAGGCGGCAGGTGATTTTGCCATGTCCAGAATGTGGTTCCAGCGAGTCGAACATGTGGTTCCGGCGTGTCCGGCAGGTGTTTCCGGTCTGTCCAGCAGGTGGTTCTGGGGTGTCCGGCATGAGGTTCTGGCACGTCTGAGAGGTGGTTCCGGCCGGCCCGACATGCGTTTCCGGAGTGTCCGCCACGTGGTTCAGGCACGTCTGAGAGGTGGTTCCAGCATGCCCGGCAGGTTTTCCCGGAGAGTCCTCCAAGTGGTTCTGGCGTAGCCCGCAGGTGATTTTGGTGTGTCCGGCAGGTTGTTCCGTTCTGTCCGATAGGTTGTTCCGGCATGTCCAGCACGTGCTTCTGGCACTTCTGAGAGGTGGTTCTGGCATGCCGGGCAGGTTATTCCGGAGTGTCCGGTAAGTGGTTCTGGTGTAGCCGGCAGTTCATTTTGGCGTGTCTGGCACATGGGTCCTGCGAGTCGAGCAGGTGGTTCCGGCGTGCTCGGCAGGTGGTCCAGGCATGTCCGGCAGGTGGTTCCAGTCTGTCCAGGACGTGGTTCCAGCGTGTCCGGCACGTGGTTCTCTTACGTCTGAGAGGTGGTTCCTGCATGCCTGGCAGGTTATTGCGGATTGTCTGCCAGGTGGTTCTCTCATAGCCAGCTGTTGATTTTGGCCTGTCAGGCAGGTGGTTCTGGTGAGTCCAGCAGGTGGCTCCGGCGTGCTCGGCAGGTGGTTCTGGCATGTCTGGCAGGTGGTTCCGGCGAGTTGAGCAGCTGGTTCCAGCCTGTCCGTCAGGTTAGGGTTAGGGATAGGGTTAGGGTTACGGTTAGGGTTAGGGTTTAGGGTTTGGGGTTAGGGGTTAGGGTTAGGGGTAGGGTTAGGGTTAGGGTTACGGTTGGGTTAGGGTTTAGGGTTAGGCTTAGGGTTAGGGGTTAGGGTTAGGGTTAGGGTTTGGGGATAGGGTTAGGGTTAGGGTTAGGGTTAGGGCCCGGCAGGTGGTTCCGGCGAGCCGAGCAGGTGGCTCCGGCGCGCCCGGCAGGTGCTTCCGCTGGGCCCGGCAGGTGGTTCCGGCGAGGCGAGCAGGTGGCTCCGGCGCGCTCGGCAGGTGCTTCCGCTGCGCCCGGCAGGTGGTTCCGGCGAGGCGAGCAGGTTGTTCCTGCGTGCTCGGCAGGTGGTTCAGTTGGGTCTGGCAGGTGGTTTCGGTCTGTTCGGGGTGTGGTTCCAGCATCTCAGGCACATGGTTCTGGCACGTCTGAGAGGTGTTTCCGGCTGGCCCAACAGGTGTTTCTGGAGTCTCCGCCAAGTGGTTCTGGCGTAGCTGGCAGGTGATGTTGGCGTGACTGGCAGGTGGTTCCAGCCAGCCCGGCAGGTGTTTCCGGAGTGTTCACCAACTGGCTGTGGCGTAGCCGGCAGGTGATTTTGGCGTGTCCGACAGGTGGTTCTGGCGAGTCGAGCAGGTGCTTCCGGCATGCTCGGCAGGTGCTTCCGGTGTCATTGGCATGTGGTTCTGGCAGGTCTGAGAGGTGGTTCCGGCATGCCTGACAGGTGATTCCGGAGTGTTCGCCAAGCGGTTCTGGCATAGGCGGCAGGTGATTTTGCCATGTCCAGAATGTGGTTCCAGCGAGTCGAACATGTGGTTCCGGCGTGTCCGGCAGGTGTTTCCGGTCTGTCCAGCAGGTGGTTCTGGGGTGTCCGGCATGAGGTTCTGGCACGTCTGAGAGGTGGTTCCGGCCGGCCCGACATGCGTTTCCGGAGTGTCCGCCACGTGGTTCAGGCACGTCTGAGAGGTGGTTCCAGCATGCCCGGCAGGTTTTCCCGGAGAGTCCTCCAAGTGGTTCTGGCGTAGCCCGCAGGTGATTTTGGTGTGTCCGGCAGGTTGTTCCGTTCTGTCCGATAGGTTGTTCCGGCATGTCCAGCACGTGCTTCTGGCACTTCTGAGAGGTGGTTCTGGCATGCCGGGCAGGTTATTCCGGAGTGTCCGGTAAGTGGTTCTGGTGTAGCCGGCAGTTCATTTTGGCGTGTCTGGCACATGGGTCCTGCGAGTCGAGCAGGTGGTTCCGGCGTGCTCGGCAGGTGGTCCAGGCATGTCCGGCAGGTGGTTCCAGTCTGTCCAGGACGTGGTTCCAGCGTGTCCGGCACGTGGTTCTCTTACGTCTGAGAGGTGGTTCCTGCATGCCTGGCAGGTTATTGCGGATTGTCTGCCAGGTGGTTCTCTCATAGCCAGCTGTTGATTTTGGCCTGTCAGGCAGGTGGTTCTGGTGAGTCCAGCAGGTGGCTCCGGCGTGCTCGGCAGGTGGTTCTGGCATGTCTGGCAGGTGGTTCCGGCGAGTTGAGCAGCTGGTTCCAGCCTGTCCGTCAGGTTAGGGTTAGGGATAGGGTTAGGGTTACGGTTAGGGTTAGGGTTTAGGGTTTGGGGTTAGGGGTTAGGGTTAGGGGTAGGGTTAGGGTTAGGGTTACGGTTGGGTTAGGGTTTAGGGTTAGGCTTAGGGTTAGGGGTTAGGGTTAGGGTTAGGGTTTGGGGATAGGGTTAGGGTTAGGGTTAGGGTTAGGGCCCGGCAGGTGGTTCCGGCGAGCCGAGCAGGTGGCTCCGGCGCGCCCGGCAGGTGCTTCCGCTGGGCCCGGCAGGTGGTTCCGGCGAGGCGAGCAGGTGGCTCCGGCGCGCTCGGCAGGTGCTTCCGCTGCGCCCGGCAGGTGGTTCCGGCGAGGCGAGCAGGTTGTTCCTGCGTGCTCGGCAGGTGGTTCAGTTGGGTCTGGCAGGTGGTTTCGGTCTGTTCGGGGTGTGGTTCCAGCATCTCAGGCACATGGTTCTGGCACGTCTGAGAGGTGTTTCCGGCTGGCCCAACAGGTGTTTCTGGAGTCTCCGCCAAGTGGTTCTGGCGTAGCTGGCAGGTGATGTTGGCGTGACTGGCAGGTGGTTCCAGCCAGCCCGGCAGGTGTTTCCGGAGTGTTCACCAACTGGCTGTGGCGTAGCCGGCAGGTGATTTTGGCGTGTCCGACAGGTGGTTCTGGCGAGTCGAGCAGGTGCTTCCGGCATGCTCGGCAGGTGCTTCCGGTGTCATTGGCATGTGGTTCTGGCAGGTCTGAGAGGTGGTTCCGGCATGCCTGACAGGTGATTCCGGAGTGTTCGCCAAGCGGTTCTGGCATAGGCGGCAGGTGATTTTGCCATGTCCAGAATGTGGTTCCAGCGAGTCGAACATGTGGTTCCGGCGTGTCCGGCAGGTGTTTCCGGTCTGTCCAGCAGGTGGTTCTGGGGTGTCCGGCATGAGGTTCTGGCACGTCTGAGAGGTGGTTCCGGCCGGCCCGACATGCGTTTCCGGAGTGTCCGCCACGTGGTTCAGGCACGTCTGAGAGGTGGTTCCAGCATGCCCGGCAGGTTTTCCCGGAGAGTCCTCCAAGTGGTTCTGGCGTAGCCCGCAGGTGATTTTGGTGTGTCCGGCAGGTTGTTCCGTTCTGTCCGATAGGTTGTTCCGGCATGTCCAGCACGTGCTTCTGGCACTTCTGAGAGGTGGTTCTGGCATGCCGGGCAGGTTATTCCGGAGTGTCCGGTAAGTGGTTCTGGTGTAGCCGGCAGTTCATTTTGGCGTGTCTGGCACATGGGTCCTGCGAGTCGAGCAGGTGGTTCCGGCGTGCTCGGCAGGTGGTCCAGGCATGTCCGGCAGGTGGTTCCAGTCTGTCCAGGACGTGGTTCCAGCGTGTCCGGCACGTGGTTCTCTTACGTCTGAGAGGTGGTTCCTGCATGCCTGGCAGGTTATTGCGGATTGTCTGCCAGGTGGTTCTCTCATAGCCAGCTGTTGATTTTGGCCTGTCAGGCAGGTGGTTCTGGTGAGTCCAGCAGGTGGCTCCGGCGTGCTCGGCAGGTGGTTCTGGCATGTCTGGCAGGTGGTTCCGGCGAGTTGAGCAGCTGGTTCCAGCCTGTCCGTCAGGTTAGGGTTAGGGATAGGGTTAGGGTTACGGTTAGGGTTAGGGTTTAGGGTTTGGGGTTAGGGGTTAGGGTTAGGGGTAGGGTTAGGGTTAGGGTTACGGTTGGGTTAGGGTTTAGGGTTAGGCTTAGGGTTAGGGGTTAGGGTTAGGGTTAGGGTTTGGGGATAGGGTTAGGGTTAGGGTTAGGGTTAGGGCCCGGCAGGTGGTTCCGGCGAGCCGAGCAGGTGGCTCCGGCGCGCCCGGCAGGTGCTTCCGCTGGGCCCGGCAGGTGGTTCCGGCGAGGCGAGCAGGTGGCTCCGGCGCGCTCGGCAGGTGCTTCCGCTGCGCCCGGCAGGTGGTTCCGGCGAGGCGAGCAGGTTGTTCCTGCGTGCTCGGCAGGTGGTTCAGTTGGGTCTGGCAGGTGGTTTCGGTCTGTTCGGGGTGTGGTTCCAGCATCTCAGGCACATGGTTCTGGCACGTCTGAGAGGTGTTTCCGGCTGGCCCAACAGGTGTTTCTGGAGTCTCCGCCAAGTGGTTCTGGCGTAGCTGGCAGGTGATGTTGGCGTGACTGGCAGGTGGTTCCAGCCAGCCCGGCAGGTGTTTCCGGAGTGTTCACCAACTGGCTGTGGCGTAGCCGGCAGGTGATTTTGGCGTGTCCGACAGGTGGTTCTGGCGAGTCGAGCAGGTGCTTCCGGCATGCTCGGCAGGTGCTTCCGGTGTCATTGGCATGTGGTTCTGGCAGGTCTGAGAGGTGGTTCCGGCATGCCTGACAGGTGATTCCGGAGTGTTCGCCAAGCGGTTCTGGCATAGGCGGCAGGTGATTTTGCCATGTCCAGAATGTGGTTCCAGCGAGTCGAACATGTGGTTCCGGCGTGTCCGGCAGGTGTTTCCGGTCTGTCCAGCAGGTGGTTCTGGGGTGTCCGGCATGAGGTTCTGGCACGTCTGAGAGGTGGTTCCGGCCGGCCCGACATGCGTTTCCGGAGTGTCCGCCACGTGGTTCAGGCACGTCTGAGAGGTGGTTCCAGCATGCCCGGCAGGTTTTCCCGGAGAGTCCTCCAAGTGGTTCTGGCGTAGCCCGCAGGTGATTTTGGTGTGTCCGGCAGGTTGTTCCGTTCTGTCCGATAGGTTGTTCCGGCATGTCCAGCACGTGCTTCTGGCACTTCTGAGAGGTGGTTCTGGCATGCCGGGCAGGTTATTCCGGAGTGTCCGGTAAGTGGTTCTGGTGTAGCCGGCAGTTCATTTTGGCGTGTCTGGCACATGGGTCCTGCGAGTCGAGCAGGTGGTTCCGGCGTGCTCGGCAGGTGGTCCAGGCATGTCCGGCAGGTGGTTCCAGTCTGTCCAGGACGTGGTTCCAGCGTGTCCGGCACGTGGTTCTCTTACGTCTGAGAGGTGGTTCCTGCATGCCTGGCAGGTTATTGCGGATTGTCTGCCAGGTGGTTCTCTCATAGCCAGCTGTTGATTTTGGCCTGTCAGGCAGGTGGTTCTGGTGAGTCCAGCAGGTGGCTCCGGCGTGCTCGGCAGGTGGTTCTGGCATGTCTGGCAGGTGGTTCCGGCGAGTTGAGCAGCTGGTTCCAGCCTGTCCGTCAGGTTAGGGTTAGGGATAGGGTTAGGGTTACGGTTAGGGTTAGGGTTTAGGGTTTGGGGTTAGGGGTTAGGGTTAGGGGTAGGGTTAGGGTTAGGGTTACGGTTGGGTTAGGGTTTAGGGTTAGGCTTAGGGTTAGGGGTTAGGGTTAGGGTTAGGGTTTGGGGATAGGGTTAGGGTTAGGGTTAGGGTTAGGGCCCGGCAGGTGGTTCCGGCGAGCCGAGCAGGTGGCTCCGGCGCGCCCGGCAGGTGCTTCCGCTGGGCCCGGCAGGTGGTTCCGGCGAGGCGAGCAGGTGGCTCCGGCGCGCTCGGCAGGTGCTTCCGCTGCGCCCGGCAGGTGGTTCCGGCGAGGCGAGCAGGTTGTTCCTGCGTGCTCGGCAGGTGGTTCAGTTGGGTCTGGCAGGTGGTTTCGGTCTGTTCGGGGTGTGGTTCCAGCATCTCAGGCACATGGTTCTGGCACGTCTGAGAGGTGTTTCCGGCTGGCCCAACAGGTGTTTCTGGAGTCTCCGCCAAGTGGTTCTGGCGTAGCTGGCAGGTGATGTTGGCGTGACTGGCAGGTGGTTCCAGCCAGCCCGGCAGGTGTTTCCGGAGTGTTCACCAACTGGCTGTGGCGTAGCCGGCAGGTGATTTTGGCGTGTCCGACAGGTGGTTCTGGCGAGTCGAGCAGGTGCTTCCGGCATGCTCGGCAGGTGCTTCCGGTGTCATTGGCATGTGGTTCTGGCAGGTCTGAGAGGTGGTTCCGGCATGCCTGACAGGTGATTCCGGAGTGTTCGCCAAGCGGTTCTGGCATAGGCGGCAGGTGATTTTGCCATGTCCAGAATGTGGTTCCAGCGAGTCGAACATGTGGTTCCGGCGTGTCCGGCAGGTGTTTCCGGTCTGTCCAGCAGGTGGTTCTGGGGTGTCCGGCATGAGGTTCTGGCACGTCTGAGAGGTGGTTCCGGCCGGCCCGACATGCGTTTCCGGAGTGTCCGCCACGTGGTTCAGGCACGTCTGAGAGGTGGTTCCAGCATGCCCGGCAGGTTTTCCCGGAGAGTCCTCCAAGTGGTTCTGGCGTAGCCCGCAGGTGATTTTGGTGTGTCCGGCAGGTTGTTCCGTTCTGTCCGATAGGTTGTTCCGGCATGTCCAGCACGTGCTTCTGGCACTTCTGAGAGGTGGTTCTGGCATGCCGGGCAGGTTATTCCGGAGTGTCCGGTAAGTGGTTCTGGTGTAGCCGGCAGTTCATTTTGGCGTGTCTGGCACATGGGTCCTGCGAGTCGAGCAGGTGGTTCCGGCGTGCTCGGCAGGTGGTCCAGGCATGTCCGGCAGGTGGTTCCAGTCTGTCCAGGACGTGGTTCCAGCGTGTCCGGCACGTGGTTCTCTTACGTCTGAGAGGTGGTTCCTGCATGCCTGGCAGGTTATTGCGGATTGTCTGCCAGGTGGTTCTCTCATAGCCAGCTGTTGATTTTGGCCTGTCAGGCAGGTGGTTCTGGTGAGTCCAGCAGGTGGCTCCGGCGTGCTCGGCAGGTGGTTCTGGCATGTCTGGCAGGTGGTTCCGGCGAGTTGAGCAGCTGGTTCCAGCCTGTCCGTCAGGTTAGGGTTAGGGATAGGGTTAGGGTTACGGTTAGGGTTAGGGTTTAGGGTTTGGGGTTAGGGGTTAGGGTTAGGGGTAGGGTTAGGGTTAGGGTTACGGTTGGGTTAGGGTTTAGGGTTAGGCTTAGGGTTAGGGGTTAGGGTTAGGGTTAGGGTTTGGGGATAGGGTTAGGGTTAGGGTTAGGGTTAGGGCCCGGCAGGTGGTTCCGGCGAGCCGAGCAGGTGGCTCCGGCGCGCCCGGCAGGTGCTTCCGCTGGGCCCGGCAGGTGGTTCCGGCGAGGCGAGCAGGTGGCTCCGGCGCGCTCGGCAGGTGCTTCCGCTGCGCCCGGCAGGTGGTTCCGGCGAGGCGAGCAGGTTGTTCCTGCGTGCTCGGCAGGTGGTTCAGTTGGGTCTGGCAGGTGGTTTCGGTCTGTTCGGGGTGTGGTTCCAGCATCTCAGGCACATGGTTCTGGCACGTCTGAGAGGTGTTTCCGGCTGGCCCAACAGGTGTTTCTGGAGTCTCCGCCAAGTGGTTCTGGCGTAGCTGGCAGGTGATGTTGGCGTGACTGGCAGGTGGTTCCAGCCAGCCCGGCAGGTGTTTCCGGAGTGTTCACCAACTGGCTGTGGCGTAGCCGGCAGGTGATTTTGGCGTGTCCGACAGGTGGTTCTGGCGAGTCGAGCAGGTGCTTCCGGCATGCTCGGCAGGTGCTTCCGGTGTCATTGGCATGTGGTTCTGGCAGGTCTGAGAGGTGGTTCCGGCATGCCTGACAGGTGATTCCGGAGTGTTCGCCAAGCGGTTCTGGCATAGGCGGCAGGTGATTTTGCCATGTCCAGAATGTGGTTCCAGCGAGTCGAACATGTGGTTCCGGCGTGTCCGGCAGGTGTTTCCGGTCTGTCCAGCAGGTGGTTCTGGGGTGTCCGGCATGAGGTTCTGGCACGTCTGAGAGGTGGTTCCGGCCGGCCCGACATGCGTTTCCGGAGTGTCCGCCACGTGGTTCAGGCACGTCTGAGAGGTGGTTCCAGCATGCCCGGCAGGTTTTCCCGGAGAGTCCTCCAAGTGGTTCTGGCGTAGCCCGCAGGTGATTTTGGTGTGTCCGGCAGGTTGTTCCGTTCTGTCCGATAGGTTGTTCCGGCATGTCCAGCACGTGCTTCTGGCACTTCTGAGAGGTGGTTCTGGCATGCCGGGCAGGTTATTCCGGAGTGTCCGGTAAGTGGTTCTGGTGTAGCCGGCAGTTCATTTTGGCGTGTCTGGCACATGGGTCCTGCGAGTCGAGCAGGTGGTTCCGGCGTGCTCGGCAGGTGGTCCAGGCATGTCCGGCAGGTGGTTCCAGTCTGTCCAGGACGTGGTTCCAGCGTGTCCGGCACGTGGTTCTCTTACGTCTGAGAGGTGGTTCCTGCATGCCTGGCAGGTTATTGCGGATTGTCTGCCAGGTGGTTCTCTCATAGCCAGCTGTTGATTTTGGCCTGTCAGGCAGGTGGTTCTGGTGAGTCCAGCAGGTGGCTCCGGCGTGCTCGGCAGGTGGTTCTGGCATGTCTGGCAGGTGGTTCCGGCGAGTTGAGCAGCTGGTTCCAGCCTGTCCGTCAGGTTAGGGTTAGGGATAGGGTTAGGGTTACGGTTAGGGTTAGGGTTTAGGGTTTGGGGTTAGGGGTTAGGGTTAGGGGTAGGGTTAGGGTTAGGGTTACGGTTGGGTTAGGGTTTAGGGTTAGGCTTAGGGTTAGGGGTTAGGGTTAGGGTTAGGGTTTGGGGATAGGGTTAGGGTTAGGGTTAGGGTTAGGGCCCGGCAGGTGGTTCCGGCGAGCCGAGCAGGTGGCTCCGGCGCGCCCGGCAGGTGCTTCCGCTGGGCCCGGCAGGTGGTTCCGGCGAGGCGAGCAGGTGGCTCCGGCGCGCTCGGCAGGTGCTTCCGCTGCGCCCGGCAGGTGGTTCCGGCGAGGCGAGCAGGTTGTTCCTGCGTGCTCGGCAGGTGGTTCAGTTGGGTCTGGCAGGTGGTTTCGGTCTGTTCGGGGTGTGGTTCCAGCATCTCAGGCACATGGTTCTGGCACGTCTGAGAGGTGTTTCCGGCTGGCCCAACAGGTGTTTCTGGAGTCTCCGCCAAGTGGTTCTGGCGTAGCTGGCAGGTGATGTTGGCGTGACTGGCAGGTGGTTCCAGCCAGCCCGGCAGGTGTTTCCGGAGTGTTCACCAACTGGCTGTGGCGTAGCCGGCAGGTGATTTTGGCGTGTCCGACAGGTGGTTCTGGCGAGTCGAGCAGGTGCTTCCGGCATGCTCGGCAGGTGCTTCCGGTGTCATTGGCATGTGGTTCTGGCAGGTCTGAGAGGTGGTTCCGGCATGCCTGACAGGTGATTCCGGAGTGTTCGCCAAGCGGTTCTGGCATAGGCGGCAGGTGATTTTGCCATGTCCAGAATGTGGTTCCAGCGAGTCGAACATGTGGTTCCGGCGTGTCCGGCAGGTGTTTCCGGTCTGTCCAGCAGGTGGTTCTGGGGTGTCCGGCATGAGGTTCTGGCACGTCTGAGAGGTGGTTCCGGCCGGCCCGACATGCGTTTCCGGAGTGTCCGCCACGTGGTTCAGGCACGTCTGAGAGGTGGTTCCAGCATGCCCGGCAGGTTTTCCCGGAGAGTCCTCCAAGTGGTTCTGGCGTAGCCCGCAGGTGATTTTGGTGTGTCCGGCAGGTTGTTCCGTTCTGTCCGATAGGTTGTTCCGGCATGTCCAGCACGTGCTTCTGGCACTTCTGAGAGGTGGTTCTGGCATGCCGGGCAGGTTATTCCGGAGTGTCCGGTAAGTGGTTCTGGTGTAGCCGGCAGTTCATTTTGGCGTGTCTGGCACATGGGTCCTGCGAGTCGAGCAGGTGGTTCCGGCGTGCTCGGCAGGTGGTCCAGGCATGTCCGGCAGGTGGTTCCAGTCTGTCCAGGACGTGGTTCCAGCGTGTCCGGCACGTGGTTCTCTTACGTCTGAGAGGTGGTTCCTGCATGCCTGGCAGGTTATTGCGGATTGTCTGCCAGGTGGTTCTCTCATAGCCAGCTGTTGATTTTGGCCTGTCAGGCAGGTGGTTCTGGTGAGTCCAGCAGGTGGCTCCGGCGTGCTCGGCAGGTGGTTCTGGCATGTCTGGCAGGTGGTTCCGGCGAGTTGAGCAGCTGGTTCCAGCCTGTCCGTCAGGTTAGGGTTAGGGATAGGGTTAGGGTTACGGTTAGGGTTAGGGTTTAGGGTTTGGGGTTAGGGGTTAGGGTTAGGGGTAGGGTTAGGGTTAGGGTTACGGTTGGGTTAGGGTTTAGGGTTAGGCTTAGGGTTAGGGGTTAGGGTTAGGGTTAGGGTTTGGGGATAGGGTTAGGGTTAGGGTTAGGGTTAGGGCCCGGCAGGTGGTTCCGGCGAGCCGAGCAGGTGGCTCCGGCGCGCCCGGCAGGTGCTTCCGCTGGGCCCGGCAGGTGGTTCCGGCGAGGCGAGCAGGTGGCTCCGGCGCGCTCGGCAGGTGCTTCCGCTGCGCCCGGCAGGTGGTTCCGGCGAGGCGAGCAGGTTGTTCCTGCGTGCTCGGCAGGTGGTTCAGTTGGGTCTGGCAGGTGGTTTCGGTCTGTTCGGGGTGTGGTTCCAGCATCTCAGGCACATGGTTCTGGCACGTCTGAGAGGTGTTTCCGGCTGGCCCAACAGGTGTTTCTGGAGTCTCCGCCAAGTGGTTCTGGCGTAGCTGGCAGGTGATGTTGGCGTGACTGGCAGGTGGTTCCAGCCAGCCCGGCAGGTGTTTCCGGAGTGTTCACCAACTGGCTGTGGCGTAGCCGGCAGGTGATTTTGGCGTGTCCGACAGGTGGTTCTGGCGAGTCGAGCAGGTGCTTCCGGCATGCTCGGCAGGTGCTTCCGGTGTCATTGGCATGTGGTTCTGGCAGGTCTGAGAGGTGGTTCCGGCATGCCTGACAGGTGATTCCGGAGTGTTCGCCAAGCGGTTCTGGCATAGGCGGCAGGTGATTTTGCCATGTCCAGAATGTGGTTCCAGCGAGTCGAACATGTGGTTCCGGCGTGTCCGGCAGGTGTTTCCGGTCTGTCCAGCAGGTGGTTCTGGGGTGTCCGGCATGAGGTTCTGGCACGTCTGAGAGGTGGTTCCGGCCGGCCCGACATGCGTTTCCGGAGTGTCCGCCACGTGGTTCAGGCACGTCTGAGAGGTGGTTCCAGCATGCCCGGCAGGTTTTCCCGGAGAGTCCTCCAAGTGGTTCTGGCGTAGCCCGCAGGTGATTTTGGTGTGTCCGGCAGGTTGTTCCGTTCTGTCCGATAGGTTGTTCCGGCATGTCCAGCACGTGCTTCTGGCACTTCTGAGAGGTGGTTCTGGCATGCCGGGCAGGTTATTCCGGAGTGTCCGGTAAGTGGTTCTGGTGTAGCCGGCAGTTCATTTTGGCGTGTCTGGCACATGGGTCCTGCGAGTCGAGCAGGTGGTTCCGGCGTGCTCGGCAGGTGGTCCAGGCATGTCCGGCAGGTGGTTCCAGTCTGTCCAGGACGTGGTTCCAGCGTGTCCGGCACGTGGTTCTCTTACGTCTGAGAGGTGGTTCCTGCATGCCTGGCAGGTTATTGCGGATTGTCTGCCAGGTGGTTCTCTCATAGCCAGCTGTTGATTTTGGCCTGTCAGGCAGGTGGTTCTGGTGAGTCCAGCAGGTGGCTCCGGCGTGCTCGGCAGGTGGTTCTGGCATGTCTGGCAGGTGGTTCCGGCGAGTTGAGCAGCTGGTTCCAGCCTGTCCGTCAGGTTAGGGTTAGGGATAGGGTTAGGGTTACGGTTAGGGTTAGGGTTTAGGGTTTGGGGTTAGGGGTTAGGGTTAGGGGTAGGGTTAGGGTTAGGGTTACGGTTGGGTTAGGGTTTAGGGTTAGGCTTAGGGTTAGGGGTTAGGGTTAGGGTTAGGGTTTGGGGATAGGGTTAGGGTTAGGGTTAGGGTTAGGGCCCGGCAGGTGGTTCCGGCGAGCCGAGCAGGTGGCTCCGGCGCGCCCGGCAGGTGCTTCCGCTGGGCCCGGCAGGTGGTTCCGGCGAGGCGAGCAGGTGGCTCCGGCGCGCTCGGCAGGTGCTTCCGCTGCGCCCGGCAGGTGGTTCCGGCGAGGCGAGCAGGTTGTTCCTGCGTGCTCGGCAGGTGGTTCAGTTGGGTCTGGCAGGTGGTTTCGGTCTGTTCGGGGTGTGGTTCCAGCATCTCAGGCACATGGTTCTGGCACGTCTGAGAGGTGTTTCCGGCTGGCCCAACAGGTGTTTCTGGAGTCTCCGCCAAGTGGTTCTGGCGTAGCTGGCAGGTGATGTTGGCGTGACTGGCAGGTGGTTCCAGCCAGCCCGGCAGGTGTTTCCGGAGTGTTCACCAACTGGCTGTGGCGTAGCCGGCAGGTGATTTTGGCGTGTCCGACAGGTGGTTCTGGCGAGTCGAGCAGGTGCTTCCGGCATGCTCGGCAGGTGCTTCCGGTGTCATTGGCATGTGGTTCTGGCAGGTCTGAGAGGTGGTTCCGGCATGCCTGACAGGTGATTCCGGAGTGTTCGCCAAGCGGTTCTGGCATAGGCGGCAGGTGATTTTGCCATGTCCAGAATGTGGTTCCAGCGAGTCGAACATGTGGTTCCGGCGTGTCCGGCAGGTGTTTCCGGTCTGTCCAGCAGGTGGTTCTGGGGTGTCCGGCATGAGGTTCTGGCACGTCTGAGAGGTGGTTCCGGCCGGCCCGACATGCGTTTCCGGAGTGTCCGCCACGTGGTTCAGGCACGTCTGAGAGGTGGTTCCAGCATGCCCGGCAGGTTTTCCCGGAGAGTCCTCCAAGTGGTTCTGGCGTAGCCCGCAGGTGATTTTGGTGTGTCCGGCAGGTTGTTCCGTTCTGTCCGATAGGTTGTTCCGGCATGTCCAGCACGTGCTTCTGGCACTTCTGAGAGGTGGTTCTGGCATGCCGGGCAGGTTATTCCGGAGTGTCCGGTAAGTGGTTCTGGTGTAGCCGGCAGTTCATTTTGGCGTGTCTGGCACATGGGTCCTGCGAGTCGAGCAGGTGGTTCCGGCGTGCTCGGCAGGTGGTCCAGGCATGTCCGGCAGGTGGTTCCAGTCTGTCCAGGACGTGGTTCCAGCGTGTCCGGCACGTGGTTCTCTTACGTCTGAGAGGTGGTTCCTGCATGCCTGGCAGGTTATTGCGGATTGTCTGCCAGGTGGTTCTCTCATAGCCAGCTGTTGATTTTGGCCTGTCAGGCAGGTGGTTCTGGTGAGTCCAGCAGGTGGCTCCGGCGTGCTCGGCAGGTGGTTCTGGCATGTCTGGCAGGTGGTTCCGGCGAGTTGAGCAGCTGGTTCCAGCCTGTCCGTCAGGTTAGGGTTAGGGATAGGGTTAGGGTTACGGTTAGGGTTAGGGTTTAGGGTTTGGGGTTAGGGGTTAGGGTTAGGGGTAGGGTTAGGGTTAGGGTTACGGTTGGGTTAGGGTTTAGGGTTAGGCTTAGGGTTAGGGGTTAGGGTTAGGGTTAGGGTTTGGGGATAGGGTTAGGGTTAGGGTTAGGGTTAGGGCCCGGCAGGTGGTTCCGGCGAGCCGAGCAGGTGGCTCCGGCGCGCCCGGCAGGTGCTTCCGCTGGGCCCGGCAGGTGGTTCCGGCGAGGCGAGCAGGTGGCTCCGGCGCGCTCGGCAGGTGCTTCCGCTGCGCCCGGCAGGTGGTTCCGGCGAGGCGAGCAGGTTGTTCCTGCGTGCTCGGCAGGTGGTTCAGTTGGGTCTGGCAGGTGGTTTCGGTCTGTTCGGGGTGTGGTTCCAGCATCTCAGGCACATGGTTCTGGCACGTCTGAGAGGTGTTTCCGGCTGGCCCAACAGGTGTTTCTGGAGTCTCCGCCAAGTGGTTCTGGCGTAGCTGGCAGGTGATGTTGGCGTGACTGGCAGGTGGTTCCAGCCAGCCCGGCAGGTGTTTCCGGAGTGTTCACCAACTGGCTGTGGCGTAGCCGGCAGGTGATTTTGGCGTGTCCGACAGGTGGTTCTGGCGAGTCGAGCAGGTGCTTCCGGCATGCTCGGCAGGTGCTTCCGGTGTCATTGGCATGTGGTTCTGGCAGGTCTGAGAGGTGGTTCCGGCATGCCTGACAGGTGATTCCGGAGTGTTCGCCAAGCGGTTCTGGCATAGGCGGCAGGTGATTTTGCCATGTCCAGAATGTGGTTCCAGCGAGTCGAACATGTGGTTCCGGCGTGTCCGGCAGGTGTTTCCGGTCTGTCCAGCAGGTGGTTCTGGGGTGTCCGGCATGAGGTTCTGGCACGTCTGAGAGGTGGTTCCGGCCGGCCCGACATGCGTTTCCGGAGTGTCCGCCACGTGGTTCAGGCACGTCTGAGAGGTGGTTCCAGCATGCCCGGCAGGTTTTCCCGGAGAGTCCTCCAAGTGGTTCTGGCGTAGCCCGCAGGTGATTTTGGTGTGTCCGGCAGGTTGTTCCGTTCTGTCCGATAGGTTGTTCCGGCATGTCCAGCACGTGCTTCTGGCACTTCTGAGAGGTGGTTCTGGCATGCCGGGCAGGTTATTCCGGAGTGTCCGGTAAGTGGTTCTGGTGTAGCCGGCAGTTCATTTTGGCGTGTCTGGCACATGGGTCCTGCGAGTCGAGCAGGTGGTTCCGGCGTGCTCGGCAGGTGGTCCAGGCATGTCCGGCAGGTGGTTCCAGTCTGTCCAGGACGTGGTTCCAGCGTGTCCGGCACGTGGTTCTCTTACGTCTGAGAGGTGGTTCCTGCATGCCTGGCAGGTTATTGCGGATTGTCTGCCAGGTGGTTCTCTCATAGCCAGCTGTTGATTTTGGCCTGTCAGGCAGGTGGTTCTGGTGAGTCCAGCAGGTGGCTCCGGCGTGCTCGGCAGGTGGTTCTGGCATGTCTGGCAGGTGGTTCCGGCGAGTTGAGCAGCTGGTTCCAGCCTGTCCGTCAGGTTAGGGTTAGGGATAGGGTTAGGGTTACGGTTAGGGTTAGGGTTTAGGGTTTGGGGTTAGGGGTTAGGGTTAGGGGTAGGGTTAGGGTTAGGGTTACGGTTGGGTTAGGGTTTAGGGTTAGGCTTAGGGTTAGGGGTTAGGGTTAGGGTTAGGGTTTGGGGATAGGGTTAGGGTTAGGGTTAGGGTTAGGGCCCGGCAGGTGGTTCCGGCGAGCCGAGCAGGTGGCTCCGGCGCGCCCGGCAGGTGCTTCCGCTGGGCCCGGCAGGTGGTTCCGGCGAGGCGAGCAGGTGGCTCCGGCGCGCTCGGCAGGTGCTTCCGCTGCGCCCGGCAGGTGGTTCCGGCGAGGCGAGCAGGTTGTTCCTGCGTGCTCGGCAGGTGGTTCAGTTGGGTCTGGCAGGTGGTTTCGGTCTGTTCGGGGTGTGGTTCCAGCATCTCAGGCACATGGTTCTGGCACGTCTGAGAGGTGTTTCCGGCTGGCCCAACAGGTGTTTCTGGAGTCTCCGCCAAGTGGTTCTGGCGTAGCTGGCAGGTGATGTTGGCGTGACTGGCAGGTGGTTCCAGCCAGCCCGGCAGGTGTTTCCGGAGTGTTCACCAACTGGCTGTGGCGTAGCCGGCAGGTGATTTTGGCGTGTCCGACAGGTGGTTCTGGCGAGTCGAGCAGGTGCTTCCGGCATGCTCGGCAGGTGCTTCCGGTGTCATTGGCATGTGGTTCTGGCAGGTCTGAGAGGTGGTTCCGGCATGCCTGACAGGTGATTCCGGAGTGTTCGCCAAGCGGTTCTGGCATAGGCGGCAGGTGATTTTGCCATGTCCAGAATGTGGTTCCAGCGAGTCGAACATGTGGTTCCGGCGTGTCCGGCAGGTGTTTCCGGTCTGTCCAGCAGGTGGTTCTGGGGTGTCCGGCATGAGGTTCTGGCACGTCTGAGAGGTGGTTCCGGCCGGCCCGACATGCGTTTCCGGAGTGTCCGCCACGTGGTTCAGGCACGTCTGAGAGGTGGTTCCAGCATGCCCGGCAGGTTTTCCCGGAGAGTCCTCCAAGTGGTTCTGGCGTAGCCCGCAGGTGATTTTGGTGTGTCCGGCAGGTTGTTCCGTTCTGTCCGATAGGTTGTTCCGGCATGTCCAGCACGTGCTTCTGGCACTTCTGAGAGGTGGTTCTGGCATGCCGGGCAGGTTATTCCGGAGTGTCCGGTAAGTGGTTCTGGTGTAGCCGGCAGTTCATTTTGGCGTGTCTGGCACATGGGTCCTGCGAGTCGAGCAGGTGGTTCCGGCGTGCTCGGCAGGTGGTCCAGGCATGTCCGGCAGGTGGTTCCAGTCTGTCCAGGACGTGGTTCCAGCGTGTCCGGCACGTGGTTCTCTTACGTCTGAGAGGTGGTTCCTGCATGCCTGGCAGGTTATTGCGGATTGTCTGCCAGGTGGTTCTCTCATAGCCAGCTGTTGATTTTGGCCTGTCAGGCAGGTGGTTCTGGTGAGTCCAGCAGGTGGCTCCGGCGTGCTCGGCAGGTGGTTCTGGCATGTCTGGCAGGTGGTTCCGGCGAGTTGAGCAGCTGGTTCCAGCCTGTCCGTCAGGTTAGGGTTAGGGATAGGGTTAGGGTTACGGTTAGGGTTAGGGTTTAGGGTTTGGGGTTAGGGGTTAGGGTTAGGGGTAGGGTTAGGGTTAGGGTTACGGTTGGGTTAGGGTTTAGGGTTAGGCTTAGGGTTAGGGGTTAGGGTTAGGGTTAGGGTTTGGGGATAGGGTTAGGGTTAGGGTTAGGGTTAGGGCCCGGCAGGTGGTTCCGGCGAGCCGAGCAGGTGGCTCCGGCGCGCCCGGCAGGTGCTTCCGCTGGGCCCGGCAGGTGGTTCCGGCGAGGCGAGCAGGTGGCTCCGGCGCGCTCGGCAGGTGCTTCCGCTGCGCCCGGCAGGTGGTTCCGGCGAGGCGAGCAGGTTGTTCCTGCGTGCTCGGCAGGTGGTTCAGTTGGGTCTGGCAGGTGGTTTCGGTCTGTTCGGGGTGTGGTTCCAGCATCTCAGGCACATGGTTCTGGCACGTCTGAGAGGTGTTTCCGGCTGGCCCAACAGGTGTTTCTGGAGTCTCCGCCAAGTGGTTCTGGCGTAGCTGGCAGGTGATGTTGGCGTGACTGGCAGGTGGTTCCAGCCAGCCCGGCAGGTGTTTCCGGAGTGTTCACCAACTGGCTGTGGCGTAGCCGGCAGGTGATTTTGGCGTGTCCGACAGGTGGTTCTGGCGAGTCGAGCAGGTGCTTCCGGCATGCTCGGCAGGTGCTTCCGGTGTCATTGGCATGTGGTTCTGGCAGGTCTGAGAGGTGGTTCCGGCATGCCTGACAGGTGATTCCGGAGTGTTCGCCAAGCGGTTCTGGCATAGGCGGCAGGTGATTTTGCCATGTCCAGAATGTGGTTCCAGCGAGTCGAACATGTGGTTCCGGCGTGTCCGGCAGGTGTTTCCGGTCTGTCCAGCAGGTGGTTCTGGGGTGTCCGGCATGAGGTTCTGGCACGTCTGAGAGGTGGTTCCGGCCGGCCCGACATGCGTTTCCGGAGTGTCCGCCACGTGGTTCAGGCACGTCTGAGAGGTGGTTCCAGCATGCCCGGCAGGTTTTCCCGGAGAGTCCTCCAAGTGGTTCTGGCGTAGCCCGCAGGTGATTTTGGTGTGTCCGGCAGGTTGTTCCGTTCTGTCCGATAGGTTGTTCCGGCATGTCCAGCACGTGCTTCTGGCACTTCTGAGAGGTGGTTCTGGCATGCCGGGCAGGTTATTCCGGAGTGTCCGGTAAGTGGTTCTGGTGTAGCCGGCAGTTCATTTTGGCGTGTCTGGCACATGGGTCCTGCGAGTCGAGCAGGTGGTTCCGGCGTGCTCGGCAGGTGGTCCAGGCATGTCCGGCAGGTGGTTCCAGTCTGTCCAGGACGTGGTTCCAGCGTGTCCGGCACGTGGTTCTCTTACGTCTGAGAGGTGGTTCCTGCATGCCTGGCAGGTTATTGCGGATTGTCTGCCAGGTGGTTCTCTCATAGCCAGCTGTTGATTTTGGCCTGTCAGGCAGGTGGTTCTGGTGAGTCCAGCAGGTGGCTCCGGCGTGCTCGGCAGGTGGTTCTGGCATGTCTGGCAGGTGGTTCCGGCGAGTTGAGCAGCTGGTTCCAGCCTGTCCGTCAGGTTAGGGTTAGGGATAGGGTTAGGGTTACGGTTAGGGTTAGGGTTTAGGGTTTGGGGTTAGGGGTTAGGGTTAGGGGTAGGGTTAGGGTTAGGGTTACGGTTGGGTTAGGGTTTAGGGTTAGGCTTAGGGTTAGGGGTTAGGGTTAGGGTTAGGGTTTGGGGATAGGGTTAGGGTTAGGGTTAGGGTTAGGGCCCGGCAGGTGGTTCCGGCGAGCCGAGCAGGTGGCTCCGGCGCGCCCGGCAGGTGCTTCCGCTGGGCCCGGCAGGTGGTTCCGGCGAGGCGAGCAGGTGGCTCCGGCGCGCTCGGCAGGTGCTTCCGCTGCGCCCGGCAGGTGGTTCCGGCGAGGCGAGCAGGTTGTTCCTGCGTGCTCGGCAGGTGGTTCAGTTGGGTCTGGCAGGTGGTTTCGGTCTGTTCGGGGTGTGGTTCCAGCATCTCAGGCACATGGTTCTGGCACGTCTGAGAGGTGTTTCCGGCTGGCCCAACAGGTGTTTCTGGAGTCTCCGCCAAGTGGTTCTGGCGTAGCTGGCAGGTGATGTTGGCGTGACTGGCAGGTGGTTCCAGCCAGCCCGGCAGGTGTTTCCGGAGTGTTCACCAACTGGCTGTGGCGTAGCCGGCAGGTGATTTTGGCGTGTCCGACAGGTGGTTCTGGCGAGTCGAGCAGGTGCTTCCGGCATGCTCGGCAGGTGCTTCCGGTGTCATTGGCATGTGGTTCTGGCAGGTCTGAGAGGTGGTTCCGGCATGCCTGACAGGTGATTCCGGAGTGTTCGCCAAGCGGTTCTGGCATAGGCGGCAGGTGATTTTGCCATGTCCAGAATGTGGTTCCAGCGAGTCGAACATGTGGTTCCGGCGTGTCCGGCAGGTGTTTCCGGTCTGTCCAGCAGGTGGTTCTGGGGTGTCCGGCATGAGGTTCTGGCACGTCTGAGAGGTGGTTCCGGCCGGCCCGACATGCGTTTCCGGAGTGTCCGCCACGTGGTTCAGGCACGTCTGAGAGGTGGTTCCAGCATGCCCGGCAGGTTTTCCCGGAGAGTCCTCCAAGTGGTTCTGGCGTAGCCCGCAGGTGATTTTGGTGTGTCCGGCAGGTTGTTCCGTTCTGTCCGATAGGTTGTTCCGGCATGTCCAGCACGTGCTTCTGGCACTTCTGAGAGGTGGTTCTGGCATGCCGGGCAGGTTATTCCGGAGTGTCCGGTAAGTGGTTCTGGTGTAGCCGGCAGTTCATTTTGGCGTGTCTGGCACATGGGTCCTGCGAGTCGAGCAGGTGGTTCCGGCGTGCTCGGCAGGTGGTCCAGGCATGTCCGGCAGGTGGTTCCAGTCTGTCCAGGACGTGGTTCCAGCGTGTCCGGCACGTGGTTCTCTTACGTCTGAGAGGTGGTTCCTGCATGCCTGGCAGGTTATTGCGGATTGTCTGCCAGGTGGTTCTCTCATAGCCAGCTGTTGATTTTGGCCTGTCAGGCAGGTGGTTCTGGTGAGTCCAGCAGGTGGCTCCGGCGTGCTCGGCAGGTGGTTCTGGCATGTCTGGCAGGTGGTTCCGGCGAGTTGAGCAGCTGGTTCCAGCCTGTCCGTCAGGTTAGGGTTAGGGATAGGGTTAGGGTTACGGTTAGGGTTAGGGTTTAGGGTTTGGGGTTAGGGGTTAGGGTTAGGGGTAGGGTTAGGGTTAGGGTTACGGTTGGGTTAGGGTTTAGGGTTAGGCTTAGGGTTAGGGGTTAGGGTTAGGGTTAGGGTTTGGGGATAGGGTTAGGGTTAGGGTTAGGGTTAGGGCCCGGCAGGTGGTTCCGGCGAGCCGAGCAGGTGGCTCCGGCGCGCCCGGCAGGTGCTTCCGCTGGGCCCGGCAGGTGGTTCCGGCGAGGCGAGCAGGTGGCTCCGGCGCGCTCGGCAGGTGCTTCCGCTGCGCCCGGCAGGTGGTTCCGGCGAGGCGAGCAGGTTGTTCCTGCGTGCTCGGCAGGTGGTTCAGTTGGGTCTGGCAGGTGGTTTCGGTCTGTTCGGGGTGTGGTTCCAGCATCTCAGGCACATGGTTCTGGCACGTCTGAGAGGTGTTTCCGGCTGGCCCAACAGGTGTTTCTGGAGTCTCCGCCAAGTGGTTCTGGCGTAGCTGGCAGGTGATGTTGGCGTGACTGGCAGGTGGTTCCAGCCAGCCCGGCAGGTGTTTCCGGAGTGTTCACCAACTGGCTGTGGCGTAGCCGGCAGGTGATTTTGGCGTGTCCGACAGGTGGTTCTGGCGAGTCGAGCAGGTGCTTCCGGCATGCTCGGCAGGTGCTTCCGGTGTCATTGGCATGTGGTTCTGGCAGGTCTGAGAGGTGGTTCCGGCATGCCTGACAGGTGATTCCGGAGTGTTCGCCAAGCGGTTCTGGCATAGGCGGCAGGTGATTTTGCCATGTCCAGAATGTGGTTCCAGCGAGTCGAACATGTGGTTCCGGCGTGTCCGGCAGGTGTTTCCGGTCTGTCCAGCAGGTGGTTCTGGGGTGTCCGGCATGAGGTTCTGGCACGTCTGAGAGGTGGTTCCGGCCGGCCCGACATGCGTTTCCGGAGTGTCCGCCACGTGGTTCAGGCACGTCTGAGAGGTGGTTCCAGCATGCCCGGCAGGTTTTCCCGGAGAGTCCTCCAAGTGGTTCTGGCGTAGCCCGCAGGTGATTTTGGTGTGTCCGGCAGGTTGTTCCGTTCTGTCCGATAGGTTGTTCCGGCATGTCCAGCACGTGCTTCTGGCACTTCTGAGAGGTGGTTCTGGCATGCCGGGCAGGTTATTCCGGAGTGTCCGGTAAGTGGTTCTGGTGTAGCCGGCAGTTCATTTTGGCGTGTCTGGCACATGGGTCCTGCGAGTCGAGCAGGTGGTTCCGGCGTGCTCGGCAGGTGGTCCAGGCATGTCCGGCAGGTGGTTCCAGTCTGTCCAGGACGTGGTTCCAGCGTGTCCGGCACGTGGTTCTCTTACGTCTGAGAGGTGGTTCCTGCATGCCTGGCAGGTTATTGCGGATTGTCTGCCAGGTGGTTCTCTCATAGCCAGCTGTTGATTTTGGCCTGTCAGGCAGGTGGTTCTGGTGAGTCCAGCAGGTGGCTCCGGCGTGCTCGGCAGGTGGTTCTGGCATGTCTGGCAGGTGGTTCCGGCGAGTTGAGCAGCTGGTTCCAGCCTGTCCGTCAGGTTAGGGTTAGGGATAGGGTTAGGGTTACGGTTAGGGTTAGGGTTTAGGGTTTGGGGTTAGGGGTTAGGGTTAGGGGTAGGGTTAGGGTTAGGGTTACGGTTGGGTTAGGGTTTAGGGTTAGGCTTAGGGTTAGGGGTTAGGGTTAGGGTTAGGGTTTGGGGATAGGGTTAGGGTTAGGGTTAGGGTTAGGGCCCGGCAGGTGGTTCCGGCGAGCCGAGCAGGTGGCTCCGGCGCGCCCGGCAGGTGCTTCCGCTGGGCCCGGCAGGTGGTTCCGGCGAGGCGAGCAGGTGGCTCCGGCGCGCTCGGCAGGTGCTTCCGCTGCGCCCGGCAGGTGGTTCCGGCGAGGCGAGCAGGTTGTTCCTGCGTGCTCGGCAGGTGGTTCAGTTGGGTCTGGCAGGTGGTTTCGGTCTGTTCGGGGTGTGGTTCCAGCATCTCAGGCACATGGTTCTGGCACGTCTGAGAGGTGTTTCCGGCTGGCCCAACAGGTGTTTCTGGAGTCTCCGCCAAGTGGTTCTGGCGTAGCTGGCAGGTGATGTTGGCGTGACTGGCAGGTGGTTCCAGCCAGCCCGGCAGGTGTTTCCGGAGTGTTCACCAACTGGCTGTGGCGTAGCCGGCAGGTGATTTTGGCGTGTCCGACAGGTGGTTCTGGCGAGTCGAGCAGGTGCTTCCGGCATGCTCGGCAGGTGCTTCCGGTGTCATTGGCATGTGGTTCTGGCAGGTCTGAGAGGTGGTTCCGGCATGCCTGACAGGTGATTCCGGAGTGTTCGCCAAGCGGTTCTGGCATAGGCGGCAGGTGATTTTGCCATGTCCAGAATGTGGTTCCAGCGAGTCGAACATGTGGTTCCGGCGTGTCCGGCAGGTGTTTCCGGTCTGTCCAGCAGGTGGTTCTGGGGTGTCCGGCATGAGGTTCTGGCACGTCTGAGAGGTGGTTCCGGCCGGCCCGACATGCGTTTCCGGAGTGTCCGCCACGTGGTTCAGGCACGTCTGAGAGGTGGTTCCAGCATGCCCGGCAGGTTTTCCCGGAGAGTCCTCCAAGTGGTTCTGGCGTAGCCCGCAGGTGATTTTGGTGTGTCCGGCAGGTTGTTCCGTTCTGTCCGATAGGTTGTTCCGGCATGTCCAGCACGTGCTTCTGGCACTTCTGAGAGGTGGTTCTGGCATGCCGGGCAGGTTATTCCGGAGTGTCCGGTAAGTGGTTCTGGTGTAGCCGGCAGTTCATTTTGGCGTGTCTGGCACATGGGTCCTGCGAGTCGAGCAGGTGGTTCCGGCGTGCTCGGCAGGTGGTCCAGGCATGTCCGGCAGGTGGTTCCAGTCTGTCCAGGACGTGGTTCCAGCGTGTCCGGCACGTGGTTCTCTTACGTCTGAGAGGTGGTTCCTGCATGCCTGGCAGGTTATTGCGGATTGTCTGCCAGGTGGTTCTCTCATAGCCAGCTGTTGATTTTGGCCTGTCAGGCAGGTGGTTCTGGTGAGTCCAGCAGGTGGCTCCGGCGTGCTCGGCAGGTGGTTCTGGCATGTCTGGCAGGTGGTTCCGGCGAGTTGAGCAGCTGGTTCCAGCCTGTCCGTCAGGTTAGGGTTAGGGATAGGGTTAGGGTTACGGTTAGGGTTAGGGTTTAGGGTTTGGGGTTAGGGGTTAGGGTTAGGGGTAGGGTTAGGGTTAGGGTTACGGTTGGGTTAGGGTTTAGGGTTAGGCTTAGGGTTAGGGGTTAGGGTTAGGGTTAGGGTTTGGGGATAGGGTTAGGGTTAGGGTTAGGGTTAGGGCCCGGCAGGTGGTTCCGGCGAGCCGAGCAGGTGGCTCCGGCGCGCCCGGCAGGTGCTTCCGCTGGGCCCGGCAGGTGGTTCCGGCGAGGCGAGCAGGTGGCTCCGGCGCGCTCGGCAGGTGCTTCCGCTGCGCCCGGCAGGTGGTTCCGGCGAGGCGAGCAGGTTGTTCCTGCGTGCTCGGCAGGTGGTTCAGTTGGGTCTGGCAGGTGGTTTCGGTCTGTTCGGGGTGTGGTTCCAGCATCTCAGGCACATGGTTCTGGCACGTCTGAGAGGTGTTTCCGGCTGGCCCAACAGGTGTTTCTGGAGTCTCCGCCAAGTGGTTCTGGCGTAGCTGGCAGGTGATGTTGGCGTGACTGGCAGGTGGTTCCAGCCAGCCCGGCAGGTGTTTCCGGAGTGTTCACCAACTGGCTGTGGCGTAGCCGGCAGGTGATTTTGGCGTGTCCGACAGGTGGTTCTGGCGAGTCGAGCAGGTGCTTCCGGCATGCTCGGCAGGTGCTTCCGGTGTCATTGGCATGTGGTTCTGGCAGGTCTGAGAGGTGGTTCCGGCATGCCTGACAGGTGATTCCGGAGTGTTCGCCAAGCGGTTCTGGCATAGGCGGCAGGTGATTTTGCCATGTCCAGAATGTGGTTCCAGCGAGTCGAACATGTGGTTCCGGCGTGTCCGGCAGGTGTTTCCGGTCTGTCCAGCAGGTGGTTCTGGGGTGTCCGGCATGAGGTTCTGGCACGTCTGAGAGGTGGTTCCGGCCGGCCCGACATGCGTTTCCGGAGTGTCCGCCACGTGGTTCAGGCACGTCTGAGAGGTGGTTCCAGCATGCCCGGCAGGTTTTCCCGGAGAGTCCTCCAAGTGGTTCTGGCGTAGCCCGCAGGTGATTTTGGTGTGTCCGGCAGGTTGTTCCGTTCTGTCCGATAGGTTGTTCCGGCATGTCCAGCACGTGCTTCTGGCACTTCTGAGAGGTGGTTCTGGCATGCCGGGCAGGTTATTCCGGAGTGTCCGGTAAGTGGTTCTGGTGTAGCCGGCAGTTCATTTTGGCGTGTCTGGCACATGGGTCCTGCGAGTCGAGCAGGTGGTTCCGGCGTGCTCGGCAGGTGGTCCAGGCATGTCCGGCAGGTGGTTCCAGTCTGTCCAGGACGTGGTTCCAGCGTGTCCGGCACGTGGTTCTCTTACGTCTGAGAGGTGGTTCCTGCATGCCTGGCAGGTTATTGCGGATTGTCTGCCAGGTGGTTCTCTCATAGCCAGCTGTTGATTTTGGCCTGTCAGGCAGGTGGTTCTGGTGAGTCCAGCAGGTGGCTCCGGCGTGCTCGGCAGGTGGTTCTGGCATGTCTGGCAGGTGGTTCCGGCGAGTTGAGCAGCTGGTTCCAGCCTGTCCGTCAGGTTAGGGTTAGGGATAGGGTTAGGGTTACGGTTAGGGTTAGGGTTTAGGGTTTGGGGTTAGGGGTTAGGGTTAGGGGTAGGGTTAGGGTTAGGGTTACGGTTGGGTTAGGGTTTAGGGTTAGGCTTAGGGTTAGGGGTTAGGGTTAGGGTTAGGGTTTGGGGATAGGGTTAGGGTTAGGGTTAGGGTTAGGGCCCGGCAGGTGGTTCCGGCGAGCCGAGCAGGTGGCTCCGGCGCGCCCGGCAGGTGCTTCCGCTGGGCCCGGCAGGTGGTTCCGGCGAGGCGAGCAGGTGGCTCCGGCGCGCTCGGCAGGTGCTTCCGCTGCGCCCGGCAGGTGGTTCCGGCGAGGCGAGCAGGTTGTTCCTGCGTGCTCGGCAGGTGGTTCAGTTGGGTCTGGCAGGTGGTTTCGGTCTGTTCGGGGTGTGGTTCCAGCATCTCAGGCACATGGTTCTGGCACGTCTGAGAGGTGTTTCCGGCTGGCCCAACAGGTGTTTCTGGAGTCTCCGCCAAGTGGTTCTGGCGTAGCTGGCAGGTGATGTTGGCGTGACTGGCAGGTGGTTCCAGCCAGCCCGGCAGGTGTTTCCGGAGTGTTCACCAACTGGCTGTGGCGTAGCCGGCAGGTGATTTTGGCGTGTCCGACAGGTGGTTCTGGCGAGTCGAGCAGGTGCTTCCGGCATGCTCGGCAGGTGCTTCCGGTGTCATTGGCATGTGGTTCTGGCAGGTCTGAGAGGTGGTTCCGGCATGCCTGACAGGTGATTCCGGAGTGTTCGCCAAGCGGTTCTGGCATAGGCGGCAGGTGATTTTGCCATGTCCAGAATGTGGTTCCAGCGAGTCGAACATGTGGTTCCGGCGTGTCCGGCAGGTGTTTCCGGTCTGTCCAGCAGGTGGTTCTGGGGTGTCCGGCATGAGGTTCTGGCACGTCTGAGAGGTGGTTCCGGCCGGCCGACATGCGTTTCCGGAGTGTCCGCCACGTGGTTCAGGCACGTCTGAGAGGTGGTTCCAGCATGCCCGGCAGGTTTTCCCGGAGAGTCCTCCAAGTGGTTCTGGCGTAGCCCGCAGGTGATTTTGGTGTGTCCGGCAGGTTGTTCCGTTCTGTCCGATAGGTTGTTCCGGCATGTCCAGCACGTGCTTCTGGCACTTCTGAGAGGTGGTTCTGGCATGCCGGGCAGGTTATTCCGGAGTGTCCGGTAAGTGGTTCTGGTGTAGCCGGCAGTTCATTTTGGCGTGTCTGGCACATGGGTCCTGCGAGTCGAGCAGGTGGTTCCGGCGTGCTCGGCAGGTGGTCCAGGCATGTCCGGCAGGTGGTTCCAGTCTGTCCAGGACGTGGTTCCAGCGTGTCCGGCACGTGGTTCTCTTACGTCTGAGAGGTGGTTCCTGCATGCCTGGCAGGTTATTGCGGATTGTCTGCAGGTGGTTCTCTCATAGCCAGCTGTTGATTTTGGCCTGTCAGGCAGGTGGTTCTGGTGAGTCCAGCAGGTGGCTCCGGCGTGCTCGGCAGGTGGTTCTGGCATGTCTGGCAGGTGGTTCCGGCGAGTTGAGCAGCTGGTTCCAGCCTGTCCGTCAGGTTAGGGTTAGGGATAGGGTTAGGGTTACGGTTAGGGTTAGGGTTTAGGGTTTGGGGTTAGGGGTTAGGGTTAGGGGTAGGGTTAGGGTTAGGGTTACGGTTGGGTTAGGGTTTAGGGTTAGAGCTTAGGGTTAGGGGTTAGGGTTAGGGTTAGGGTTTGGGGATAGGGTTAGGGTTAGGGTTAGGGTTAGGGGCCCGGCAGGTGTTCCGGGCGAGCCGAGCAGGTGGCTCCGGCGCGCCCGGCAGTGCTTCCGTCTGGGCCCGGCAGGTGGTTCCGGCGAGGCGAGCAGGTGGCTCCGGCGCGCTCGGCAGGTGCTTCCGCTGCGCCCGGCAGGTGGTTCCGGCGAGGCGAGCAGGTTGTTCCTGCGTGCTCGGCAGGTGGTTCAGTTGGGTCTGGCAGGTGGTTTCGTCTGTTCGGGGTGTTGGTTCCAGCATCTCAGGCACATGGTTCTGGCACGTCTGAGAGGTGTTTCCGGCTGGCCCAACAGGTGTTTCTGAGTCCTCCGCCAAGTGGTTCTGGCGTAGCTGGCAGGTGATGTTGGCGTGACTGGCAGGTGGTTCCAGCCAGCCCGGCAGGTGTTTCCGGAGTGTTCACCAACTGGCTGTGGCGTAGCCGGCAGGTGATTTTGGCGTGTCCGACAGGTGGTTCTGGCGAGTCGAGCAGGTGCTTCCGGCATGCTCGCAGGTGCTTCCGGTGTCATTGGCATGTGTTCTGGCAGGTCTGAGAGGTGGTTCCGGCATGCCTGACAGGTGATTCCGGAGTGTTCGCCAAGCGGTTCTGCATAGGCGGCAGGTGATTTTGCCATGTCCAGAATGTGGTTCCAGCGAGTCGAACATGTGGTTCCGGCGTGTCCGGCAGGTGTTTCCGGTCTGTCCAGCAGGTGGTTCTGGGGTGTCCGCATGAGGTTCTGGCACGTCTGAGAGGTGGTTCCGGCCGGCCCGACATGCGTTTCCGGAGTGTCCGCCACGTGGTTCAGGCACGTCTGAGAGGTGGTTCCAGCATGCCCGGCAGGTTTTCCCGGAGAGTCCTCCAAGTGGTTCTGGCGTAGCCCGCAGGTGATTTTGGTGTTGTCCGGCAGGTTGTTCCGTTCTGTCCGATAGGTTGTTCCGGCATGTCCAGCACGTGCCTTCTGGCACTTCTGAGAGGTGGTTCTGGCATGCCGGCAGGTTTATTCCGGAGTGTCCGGTAAGTGGTTCTGGTGTAGCCGGCAGTTCTTTTTGGCGTGTCTGGGCACATGGGTCCTGCGAGTCCGAGCAGGTGGTTCCGGCGTGCTCGGCAGGTGGTCCAGGCATGTCCGGCAGGTGGTTCCAGTCTGTCCAGGGACGTGGTTCCAGCGTGTCCGGCACGTGGTTCTCTTACGTCTGAGAGGTGGTTCCTGCATGCCTGGCAGGTTATTGCGGATTGTCTGCAGGTGGTTTCTCTCATAGCCAGCTGTTGATTTTGGCCTGTCAGGCAGGTGGTTCTGGTGAGTCCAGCAGGTGGCTCCGGCGTGCTCGGCAGGTGGTTCTGAGCATGTCCTGGCAGTGGTTCCTGCGAGTTTGAGCAGCTGGTTCCTGCCTGTCCGTCAGGTTAGGGTTAGGATAGGGTTAGGGTTACGGTTAGGGTAGGGTTTAGGGTTTGGGGTTAGGGGTTAGGGTTAGGGGTAGGGTTAGGGTTAGGGTTACGGTTGGGTTAGGGTTTGGTCTTAGAGGCATCCCACCAAGCTTGCATTCCGTCATGGTTAGCACCAGCTACAGTGCGGGAGGGGGTCGCTGTGAGGCATGGGGTTTAGCGGTTCGTCTAGGTCGGTTGGGTCGGGGTGGTCGTTGCGTGGTAGAGGTCTGTTTGCCCGCACTTCAGGCCCTAGGTAGCAGTAGGGGGCCTCACGGGAGGTGCCTTCTTGACGCAGGAGGGTGTTGTGGGTCCAGGCGTTGTGGTTAGTTGTACCCTGCAGTTGCTGGGCCTCTTATTGGTGCGTCCGCTTGTGCCGCCAGCGGGTCCTCCATGGCCCGGTAGGCGTGAGTTGGAGTTGTCGTGAGGCTGCAGTGGTTGCCCGTCGTTCCCAGCGCCCCTGCTAGCAGATCCAGAGTGCTTAGTCGTCATCAGCCCATAGCTCGTGGCAGGTGCTCCCGCTTGAGTACATTTCGGAGGAGTCCGCACGAGAGGTTGGGGTAGGGGGCAGAGGGGTTTTGGAGGTTCGCGGTTCAGCAGTAGGGCCGGGGGGGACATTAGCGCATTTGGGGGCGGTCAGAGCGGTCCAGTCCTCGAGTCCTTCTACATCGTCCTGGGGTATGGGTCGATGGGAGGGCACTCGGGGGGGCATGCCTGAGATAGGCGGTGTGTTGGGCCGTGCTTTTCGTCCCGCTCCGGCAGAGGTTAGACCAGAGCATCAGGTCGCAGAGTTCACCGCAGAGTTGTTGGGGAGTTAGGATTTGGGAGGCTCAGTTCAGGGCCAGTGTCCCAGCGGTCAGGTCAGGCTGGCATGCCTCCTCGTGGCGGTGTTTCAGGTCTTTACGGTCAGGGTTTGTTCCTCAGAGTTAGCTAGAGCCCCTCGGCTGCGGTGTTTCTGGCTTTCATTTTTGTCGAGTGTCAGGCTGGTCTCGTGAGGCCGCCCCCGTTGAGCGGGGGCAGGCTGGCATCGAGTTGGTGGTCGGGCGGGGCGGGTCCATTTCTCTTGCGGCCTGGTCGTAGTTAGCCCTCACCCCCAGGTGACAGGTGGGGGTGGTGGTCCCGTCAGGTGGGTATTGTGGTCCCGAGCCGTGTGGTCAGGTGCAGCTCCAGTGTGAGCCATCGCGTGCCAGGTACGGCAGGTGATTTTGCCATGTCCAGAATGTGGTTCCAGCGAGTCGAACATGTGGTTCCGGCGTGTCCGGCAGGTGTTTCCGGTCTGTCCAGCAGTGGTTCTGGGGTGTCCGGCATGAGGTTCTGGCACGTCTGAGAGGTGGTCCGGCCGGCCGACATGCGTTTCCGGAGTGTCCCGCCACGTGGTTCAGGCACGTCTGAGAGGTGGTTCCAGCATGCCCGGCAGGTTTCCCGGAGAGTCCTCCAAGTGGTTCTGGCGTAGCCCGCAGGTGATTTTGGTGTGTCCGGCAGGTTGTGTCCGTTCTGTCCGATAGGTTGTTCCGGCATGTCCAGCACGTGCTTCTGGCACTTCTGAGAGGTGGTTCTGGCATGCCGGGGCAGGTTATTCCGGAGTGTCCGGTAAGTGGTTCTGGTGTAGCCGGCAGTTCATTTTGGCGTGTCTGGCACATGGTCCTGCGAGTCGAGCAGGTGGTTCCGGCGTGCTCGGCAGGTGGTCCAGGCATGTCCGGCAGGTGGTTCCAGTCTGTCCAGGACGTGGTTCCAGCGTGTCCGGCACGTGGTCTCTTACGTCTGAGAGGTGGTTCCTGCATGCCTGGCAGGTATTGCGGATTGTCTGCCAGGTGGTTCTCTCATAGCCAGCTGTTGATTTTGGCCTGTCAGGCAGGTGGTTCTGGTGAGTCCAGCAGGTGGCTCCGGCGTGCTCGGCAGGTGGTTCTGGCATGTCTGGCAGGTGTTCCGGCGAGTTGAGCAGCTGGTTCCAGCCTGTCCGTCAGGTTAGGGTTAGGGATAGGGTTAGGGTTACGGTTAGGGTTAGGGTTTAGGGTTTGGGGTTAGGGGGTTAGGGTTAGGGGTAGGGTTAGGGTTAGGGTTACGGTTGGGTTAGGGTTTAGGGTTAGGCTTAGGGTTAGGGGTTAGGGTTAGGGTTAGGGTTTGGGGATAGGGTTAGGGTTAGGGTTAGGGTTAGGGCCCGGCAGGTGGTTCCGGCGAGCCGAGCAGGTGGCTCCGGCGCGCCCGGCAGGTGCTTCCGCTGGGCCCGGCAGGTGGTTCCGGCGAGGCGAGCAGGTGGCTCCGGCGCGCTCGGCAGGTGCTTCCGCTGCGCCCGGCAGGTGGTTCCGGCGAGGCGAGCAGGTTGTTCCTGCGTGCTCGGCAGGTGGTTCAGTTGGGTCTGGCAGGTGGTTTCGGTCTGTTCGGGGTGTGGTTCCAGCATCTCAGGCACATGGTTCTGGCACGTCTGAGAGGTGTTTCCGGCTGGCCCAACAGGTGTTTCTGGAGTCTCCGCCAAGTGGTTCTGGCGTAGCTGGCAGGTGATGTTGGCGTGACTGGCAGGTGGTTCCAGCCAGCCCGGCAGGTGTTTCCGGAGTGTTCACCAACTGGCTGTGGCGTAGCCGGCAGGTGATTTTGGCGTGTCCGACAGGTGGTTCTGGCGAGTCGAGCAGGTGCTTCCGGCATGCTCGGCAGGTGCTTCCGGTGTCATTGGCATGTGGTTCTGGCAGGTCTGAGAGGTGGTTCCGGCATGCCTGACAGGTGATTCCGGAGTGTTCGCCAAGCGGTTCTGGCATAGGCGGCAGGTGATTTTGCCATGTCCAGAATGTGGTTCCAGCGAGTCGAACATGTGGTTCCGGCGTGTCCGGCAGGTGTTTCCGGTCTGTCCAGCAGGTGGTTCTGGGGTGTCCGGCATGAGGTTCTGCACGTCTGAGAGGTGGTTCCGGCCGGCCCGACATGCGTTTCCGGAGTGTCCGCCACGTGGTTCAGGCACGTCTGAGAGGTGGTTCCAGCATGCCCGGCAGGTTTTCCCGGAGAGTCCTCCAAGTGGTTCTGGCGTAGCCCGCAGGTGATTTTGGTGTGTCCGGCAGGTTGTTCCGTTCTGTCCGATAGGTTGTTCCGGCATGTCCAGCACGTGCTTCTGGCACTTCTGAGAGGTGGTTCTGGCATGCCGGGCAGGTTATTCCGGAGTGTCCGGTAAGTGGTTCTGGTGTAGCCGGCAGTTCATTTTGGCGTGTCTGGCACATGGGTCCTGCGAGTCGAGCAGGTGGTTCCGGCGTGCTCGGCAGGTGGTCCAGGCATGTCCGGCAGGTGGTTCCAGTCTGTCCAGGACGTGGTTCCAGCGTGTCCGGCACGTGGTTCTCTTACGTCTGAGAGGTGGTTCCTGCATGCCTGGCAGGTTATTGCGGATTGTCTGCCAGGTGGTTCTCTCATAGCCAGCTGTTGATTTTGGCCTGTCAGGCAGGTGGTTCTGGTGAGTCCAGCAGGTGGCTCCGGCGTGCTCGGCAGGTGGTTCTGGCATGTCTGGCAGGTGGTTCCGGCGAGTTGAGCAGCTGGTTCCAGCCTGTCCGTCAGGTTAGGGTTAGGGATAGGGTTAGGGTTACGGTTAGGGTTAGGGTTTAGGGTTTGGGGTTAGGGTTAGGGTTAGGGGTAGGGTTAGGGTTAGGGTTACGGTTGGGTTAGGGTTTAGGGTTAGGCTTAGGGTTAGGGGTTAGGGTTAGGGTTAGGGTTTGGGGATAGGGTTAGGGTTAGGGTTAGGGTTAGGGCCCGGCAGGTGGTTCCGGCGAGCCGAGCAGGTGGCTCCGGCGCGCCCGGCAGGTGCTTCCGCTGGGCCCGGCAGGTGGTTCCGGCGAGGCGAGCAGGTGGCTCCGGCGCGCTCGGCAGGTGCTTCCGCTGCGCCCGGCAGGTGGTTCCGGCGAGGCGAGCAGGTTGTTCCTGCGTGCTCGGCAGGTGGTTCAGTTGGGTCTGGCAGGTGGTTTCGGTCTGTTCGGGGTGTGGTTCCAGCATCTCAGGCACATGGTTCTGGCACGTCTGAGAGGTGTTTCCGGCTGGCCCAACAGGTGTTTCTGGAGTCTCCGCCAAGTGGTTCTGGCGTAGCTGGCAGGTGATGTTGGCGTGACTGGCAGGTGGTTCCAGCCAGCCCGGCAGGTGTTTCCGGAGTGTTCACCAACTGGCTGTGGCGTAGCCGGCAGGTGATTTTGGCGTGTCCGACAGGTGGTTCTGGCGAGTCGAGCAGGTGCTTCCGGCATGCTCGGCAGGTGCTTCCGGTGTCATTGGCATGTGGTTCTGGCAGGTCTGAGAGGTGGTTCCGGCATGCCTGACAGGTGATTCCGGAGTGTTCGCCAAGCGGTTCTGGCATAGGCGGCAGGTGATTTTGCCATGTCCAGAATGTGGTTCCAGCGAGTCGAACATGTGGTTCCGGCGTGTCCGGCAGGTGTTTCCGGTCTGTCCAGCAGGTGGTTCTGGGGTGTCCGGCATGAGGTTCTGGCACGTCTGAGAGGTGGTTCCGGCCGGCCCGACATGCGTTTCCGGAGTGTCCGCCACGTGGTTCAGGCACGTCTGAGAGGTGGTTCCAGCATGCCCGGCAGGTTTTCCCGGAGAGTCCTCCAAGTGGTTCTGGCGTAGCCCGCAGGTGATTTTGGTGTGTCCGGCAGGTTGTTCCGTTCTGTCCGATAGGTTGTTCCGGCATGTCCAGCACGTGCTTCTGGCACTTCTGAGAGGTGGTTCTGGCATGCCGGGCAGGTTATTCCGGAGTGTCCGGTAAGTGGTTCTGGTGTAGCCGGCAGTTCATTTTGGCGTGTCTGGCACATGGGTCCTGCGAGTCGAGCAGGTGGTTCCGGCGTGCTCGGCAGGTGGTCCAGGCATGTCCGGCAGGTGGTTCCAGTCTGTCCAGGACGTGGTTCCAGCGTGTCCGGCACGTGGTTCTCTTACGTCTGAGAGGTGGTTCCTGCATGCCTGGCAGGTTATTGCGGATTGTCTGCCAGGTGGTTCTCTCATAGCCAGCTGTTGATTTTGGCCTGTCAGGCAGGTGGTTCTGGTGAGTCCAGCAGGTGGCTCCGGCGTGCTCGGCAGGTGGTTCTGGCATGTCTGGCAGGTGGTTCCGGCGAGTTGAGCAGCTGGTTCCAGCCTGTCCGTCAGGTTAGGGTTAGGGATAGGGTTAGGGTTACGGTTAGGGTTAGGGTTTAGGGTTTGGGGTTAGGGTTAGGGTTAGGGGTAGGGTTAGGGTTAGGGTTACGGTTGGGTTAGGGTTTAGGGTTAGGCTTAGGGTTAGGGGTTAGGGTTAGGGTTAGGGTTTGGGGATAGGGTTAGGGTTAGGGTTAGGGTTAGGGCCCGGCAGGTGGTTCCGGCGAGCCGAGCAGGTGGCTCCGGCGCGCCCGGCAGGTGCTTCCGCTGGGCCCGGCAGGTGGTTCCGGCGAGGCGAGCAGGTGGCTCCGGCGCGCTCGGCAGGTGCTTCCGCTGCGCCCGGCAGGTGGTTCCGGCGAGGCGAGCAGGTTGTTCCTGCGTGCTCGGCAGGTGGTTCAGTTGGGTCTGGCAGGTGGTTTCGGTCTGTTCGGGGTGTGGTTCCAGCATCTCAGGCACATGGTTCTGGCACGTCTGAGAGGTGTTTCCGGCTGGCCCAACAGGTGTTTCTGGAGTCTCCGCCAAGTGGTTCTGGCGTAGCTGGCAGGTGATGTTGGCGTGACTGGCAGGTGGTTCCAGCCAGCCCGGCAGGTGTTTCCGGAGTGTTCACCAACTGGCTGTGGCGTAGCCGGCAGGTGATTTTGGCGTGTCCGACAGGTGGTTCTGGCGAGTCGAGCAGGTGCTTCCGGCATGCTCGGCAGGTGCTTCCGGTGTCATTGGCATGTGGTTCTGGCAGGTCTGAGAGGTGGTTCCGGCATGCCTGACAGGTGATTCCGGAGTGTTCGCCAAGCGGTTCTGGCATAGGCGGCAGGTGATTTTGCCATGTCCAGAATGTGGTTCCAGCGAGTCGAACATGTGGTTCCGGCGTGTCCGGCAGGTGTTTCCGGTCTGTCCAGCAGGTGGTTCTGGGGTGTCCGGCATGAGGTTCTGGCACGTCTGAGAGGTGGTTCCGGCCGGCCCGACATGCGTTTCCGGAGTGTCCGCCACGTGGTTCAGGCACGTCTGAGAGGTGGTTCCAGCATGCCCGGCAGGTTTTCCCGGAGAGTCCTCCAAGTGGTTCTGGCGTAGCCCGCAGGTGATTTTGGTGTGTCCGGCAGGTTGTTCCGTTCTGTCCGATAGGTTGTTCCGGCATGTCCAGCACGTGCTTCTGGCACTTCTGAGAGGTGGTTCTGGCATGCCGGGCAGGTTATTCCGGAGTGTCCGGTAAGTGGTTCTGGTGTAGCCGGCAGTTCATTTTGGCGTGTCTGGCACATGGGTCCTGCGAGTCGAGCAGGTGGTTCCGGCGTGCTCGGCAGGTGGTCCAGGCATGTCCGGCAGGTGGTTCCAGTCTGTCCAGGACGTGGTTCCAGCGTGTCCGGCACGTGGTTCTCTTACGTCTGAGAGGTGGTTCCTGCATGCCTGGCAGGTTATTGCGGATTGTCTGCCAGGTGGTTCTCTCATAGCCAGCTGTTGATTTTGGCCTGTCAGGCAGGTGGTTCTGGTGAGTCCAGCAGGTGGCTCCGGCGTGCTCGGCAGGTGGTTCTGGCATGTCTGGCAGGTGGTTCCGGCGAGTTGAGCAGCTGGTTCCAGCCTGTCCGTCAGGTTAGGGTTAGGGATAGGGTTAGGGTTACGGTTAGGGTTAGGGTTTAGGGTTTGGGGTTAGGGGTTAGGGTTAGGGGTAGGGTTAGGGTTAGGGTTACGGTTGGGTTAGGGTTTAGGGTTAGGCTTAGGGTTAGGGGTTAGGGTTAGGGTTAGGGTTTGGGGATAGGGTTAGGGTTAGGGTTAGGGTTAGGGCCCGGCAGGTGGTTCCGGCGAGCCGAGCAGGTGGCTCCGGCGCGCCCGGCAGGTGCTTCCGCTGGGCCCGGCAGGTGGTTCCGGCGAGGCGAGCAGGTGGCTCCGGCGCGCTCGGCAGGTGCTTCCGCTGCGCCCGGCAGGTGGTTCCGGCGAGGCGAGCAGGTTGTTCCTGCGTGCTCGGCAGGTGGTTCAGTTGGGTCTGGCAGGTGGTTTCGGTCTGTTCGGGGTGTGGTTCCAGCATCTCAGGCACATGGTTCTGGCACGTCTGAGAGGTGTTTCCGGCTGGCCCAACAGGTGTTTCTGGAGTCTCCGCCAAGTGGTTCTGGCGTAGCTGGCAGGTGATGTTGGCGTGACTGGCAGGTGGTTCCAGCCAGCCCGGCAGGTGTTTCCGGAGTGTTCACCAACTGGCTGTGGCGTAGCCGGCAGGTGATTTTGGCGTGTCCGACAGGTGGTTCTGGCGAGTCGAGCAGGTGCTTCCGGCATGCTCGGCAGGTGCTTCCGGTGTCATTGGCATGTGGTTCTGGCAGGTCTGAGAGGTGGTTCCGGCATGCCTGACAGGTGATTCCGGAGTGTTCGCCAAGCGGTTCTGGCATAGGCGGCAGGTGATTTTGCCATGTCCAGAATGTGGTTCCAGCGAGTCGAACATGTGGTTCCGGCGTGTCCGGCAGGTGTTTCCGGTCTGTCCAGCAGGTGGTTCTGGGGTGTCCGGCATGAGGTTCTGGCACGTCTGAGAGGTGGTTCCGGCCGGCCCGACATGCGTTTCCGGAGTGTCCGCCACGTGGTTCAGGCACGTCTGAGAGGTGGTTCCAGCATGCCCGGCAGGTTTTCCCGGAGAGTCCTCCAAGTGGTTCTGGCGTAGCCCGCAGGTGATTTTGGTGTGTCCGGCAGGTTGTTCCGTTCTGTCCGATAGGTTGTTCCGGCATGTCCAGCACGTGCTTCTGGCACTTCTGAGAGGTGGTTCTGGCATGCCGGGCAGGTTATTCCGGAGTGTCCGGTAAGTGGTTCTGGTGTAGCCGGCAGTTCATTTTGGCGTGTCTGGCACATGGGTCCTGCGAGTCGAGCAGGTGGTTCCGGCGTGCTCGGCAGGTGGTCCAGGCATGTCCGGCAGGTGGTTCCAGTCTGTCCAGGACGTGGTTCCAGCGTGTCCGGCACGTGGTTCTCTTACGTCTGAGAGGTGGTTCCTGCATGCCTGGCAGGTTATTGCGGATTGTCTGCCAGGTGGTTCTCTCATAGCCAGCTGTTGATTTTGGCCTGTCAGGCAGGTGGTTCTGGTGAGTCCAGCAGGTGGCTCCGGCGTGCTCGGCAGGTGGTTCTGGCATGTCTGGCAGGTGGTTCCGGCGAGTTGAGCAGCTGGTTCCAGCCTGTCCGTCAGGTTAGGGTTAGGGATAGGGTTAGGGTTACGGTTAGGGTTAGGGTTTAGGGTTTGGGGTTAGGGGTTAGGGTTAGGGGTAGGGTTAGGGTTAGGGTTACGGTTGGGTTAGGGTTTAGGGTTAGGCTTAGGGTTAGGGGTTAGGGTTAGGGTTAGGGTTTGGGGATAGGGTTAGGGTTAGGGTTAGGGTTAGGGCCCGGCAGGTGGTTCCGGCGAGCCGAGCAGGTGGCTCCGGCGCGCCCGGCAGGTGCTTCCGCTGGGCCCGGCAGGTGGTTCCGGCGAGGCGAGCAGGTGGCTCCGGCGCGCTCGGCAGGTGCTTCCGCTGCGCCCGGCAGGTGGTTCCGGCGAGGCGAGCAGGTTGTTCCTGCGTGCTCGGCAGGTGGTTCAGTTGGGTCTGGCAGGTGGTTTCGGTCTGTTCGGGGTGTGGTTCCAGCATCTCAGGCACATGGTTCTGGCACGTCTGAGAGGTGTTTCCGGCTGGCCCAACAGGTGTTTCTGGAGTCTCCGCCAAGTGGTTCTGGCGTAGCTGGCAGGTGATGTTGGCGTGACTGGCAGGTGGTTCCAGCCAGCCCGGCAGGTGTTTCCGGAGTGTTCACCAACTGGCTGTGGCGTAGCCGGCAGGTGATTTTGGCGTGTCCGACAGGTGGTTCTGGCGAGTCGAGCAGGTGCTTCCGGCATGCTCGGCAGGTGCTTCCGGTGTCATTGGCATGTGGTTCTGGCAGGTCTGAGAGGTGGTTCCGGCATGCCTGACAGGTGATTCCGGAGTGTTCGCCAAGCGGTTCTGGCATAGGCGGCAGGTGATTTTGCCATGTCCAGAATGTGGTTCCAGCGAGTCGAACATGTGGTTCCGGCGTGTCCGGCAGGTGTTTCCGGTCTGTCCAGCAGGTGGTTCTGGGGTGTCCGGCATGAGGTTCTGGCACGTCTGAGAGGTGGTTCCGGCCGGCCCGACATGCGTTTCCGGAGTGTCCGCCACGTGGTTCAGGCACGTCTGAGAGGTGGTTCCAGCATGCCCGGCAGGTTTTCCCGGAGAGTCCTCCAAGTGGTTCTGGCGTAGCCCGCAGGTGATTTTGGTGTGTCCGGCAGGTTGTTCCGTTCTGTCCGATAGGTTGTTCCGGCATGTCCAGCACGTGCTTCTGGCACTTCTGAGAGGTGGTTCTGGCATGCCGGGCAGGTTATTCCGGAGTGTCCGGTAAGTGGTTCTGGTGTAGCCGGCAGTTCATTTTGGCGTGTCTGGCACATGGGTCCTGCGAGTCGAGCAGGTGGTTCCGGCGTGCTCGGCAGGTGGTCCAGGCATGTCCGGCAGGTGGTTCCAGTCTGTCCAGGACGTGGTTCCAGCGTGTCCGGCACGTGGTTCTCTTACGTCTGAGAGGTGGTTCCTGCATGCCTGGCAGGTTATTGCGGATTGTCTGCCAGGTGGTTCTCTCATAGCCAGCTGTTGATTTTGGCCTGTCAGGCAGGTGGTTCTGGTGAGTCCAGCAGGTGGCTCCGGCGTGCTCGGCAGGTGGTTCTGGCATGTCTGGCAGGTGGTTCCGGCGAGTTGAGCAGCTGGTTCCAGCCTGTCCGTCAGGTTAGGGTTAGGGATAGGGTTAGGGTTACGGTTAGGGTTAGGGTTTAGGGTTTGGGGTTAGGGGTTAGGGTTAGGGGTAGGGTTAGGGTTAGGGTTACGGTTGGGTTAGGGTTTAGGGTTAGGCTTAGGGTTAGGGGTTAGGGTTAGGGTTAGGGTTTGGGGATAGGGTTAGGGTTAGGGTTAGGGTTAGGGCCCGGCAGGTGGTTCCGGCGAGCCGAGCAGGTGGCTCCGGCGCGCCCGGCAGGTGCTTCCGCTGGGCCCGGCAGGTGGTTCCGGCGAGGCGAGCAGGTGGCTCCGGCGCGCTCGGCAGGTGCTTCCGCTGCGCCCGGCAGGTGGTTCCGGCGAGGCGAGCAGGTTGTTCCTGCGTGCTCGGCAGGTGGTTCAGTTGGGTCTGGCAGGTGGTTTCGGTCTGTTCGGGGTGTGGTTCCAGCATCTCAGGCACATGGTTCTGGCACGTCTGAGAGGTGTTTCCGGCTGGCCCAACAGGTGTTTCTGGAGTCTCCGCCAAGTGGTTCTGGCGTAGCTGGCAGGTGATGTTGGCGTGACTGGCAGGTGGTTCCAGCCAGCCCGGCAGGTGTTTCCGGAGTGTTCACCAACTGGCTGTGGCGTAGCCGGCAGGTGATTTTGGCGTGTCCGACAGGTGGTTCTGGCGAGTCGAGCAGGTGCTTCCGGCATGCTCGGCAGGTGCTTCCGGTGTCATTGGCATGTGGTTCTGGCAGGTCTGAGAGGTGGTTCCGGCATGCCTGACAGGTGATTCCGGAGTGTTCGCCAAGCGGTTCTGGCATAGGCGGCAGGTGATTTTGCCATGTCCAGAATGTGGTTCCAGCGAGTCGAACATGTGGTTCCGGCGTGTCCGGCAGGTGTTTCCGGTCTGTCCAGCAGGTGGTTCTGGGGTGTCCGGCATGAGGTTCTGGCACGTCTGAGAGGTGGTTCCGGCCGGCCCGACATGCGTTTCCGGAGTGTCCGCCACGTGGTTCAGGCACGTCTGAGAGGTGGTTCCAGCATGCCCGGCAGGTTTTCCCGGAGAGTCCTCCAAGTGGTTCTGGCGTAGCCCGCAGGTGATTTTGGTGTGTCCGGCAGGTTGTTCCGTTCTGTCCGATAGGTTGTTCCGGCATGTCCAGCACGTGCTTCTGGCACTTCTGAGAGGTGGTTCTG
Source organism: Equus asinus (assembly GCF_041296235.1). Classification (NCBI taxonomy): domain Eukaryota; kingdom Metazoa; phylum Chordata; class Mammalia; order Perissodactyla; family Equidae; genus Equus; species Equus asinus. The sequence goes on along the minus strand of NC_091798.1, from coordinate 200,045 downwards.
GCATGCCGGGCAGGTTATTCCGGAGTGTCCGGTAAGTGGTTCTGGTGTAGCCGGCAGTTCATTTTGGCGTGTCTGGCACATGGGTCCTGCGAGTCGAGCAGGTGGTTCCGGCGTGCTCGGCAGGTGGTCCAGGCATGTCCGGCAGGTGGTTCCAGTCTGTCCAGGACGTGGTTCCAGCGTGTCCGGCACGTGGTTCTCTTACGTCTGAGAGGTGGTTCCTGCATGCCTGGCAGGTTATTGCGGATTGTCTGCCAGGTGGTTCTCTCATAGCCAGCTGTTGATTTTGGCCTGTCAGGCAGGTGGTTCTGGTGAGTCCAGCAGGTGGCTCCGGCGTGCTCGGCAGGTGGTTCTGGCATGTCTGGCAGGTGGTTCCGGCGAGTTGAGCAGCTGGTTCCAGCCTGTCCGTCAGGTTAGGGTTAGGGATAGGGTTAGGGTTACGGTTAGGGTTAGGGTTTAGGGTTTGGGGTTAGGGGTTAGGGTTAGGGGTAGGGTTAGGGTTAGGGTTACGGTTGGGTTAGGGTTTAGGGTTAGGCTTAGGGTTAGGGGTTAGGGTTAGGGTTAGGGTTTGGGGATAGGGTTAGGGTTAGGGTTAGGGTTAGGGCCCGGCAGGTGGTTCCGGCGAGCCGAGCAGGTGGCTCCGGCGCGCCCGGCAGGTGCTTCCGCTGGGCCCGGCAGGTGGTTCCGGCGAGGCGAGCAGGTGGCTCCGGCGCGCTCGGCAGGTGCTTCCGCTGCGCCCGGCAGGTGGTTCCGGCGAGGCGAGCAGGTTGTTCCTGCGTGCTCGGCAGGTGGTTCAGTTGGGTCTGGCAGGTGGTTTCGGTCTGTTCGGGGTGTGGTTCCAGCATCTCAGGCACATGGTTCTGGCACGTCTGAGAGGTGTTTCCGGCTGGCCCAACAGGTGTTTCTGGAGTCTCCGCCAAGTGGTTCTGGCGTAGCTGGCAGGTGATGTTGGCGTGACTGGCAGGTGGTTCCAGCCAGCCCGGCAGGTGTTTCCGGAGTGTTCACCAACTGGCTGTGGCGTAGCCGGCAGGTGATTTTGGCGTGTCCGACAGGTGGTTCTGGCGAGTCGAGCAGGTGCTTCCGGCATGCTCGGCAGGTGCTTCCGGTGTCATTGGCATGTGGTTCTGGCAGGTCTGAGAGGTGGTTCCGGCATGCCTGACAGGTGATTCCGGAGTGTTCGCCAAGCGGTTCTGGCATAGGCGGCAGGTGATTTTGCCATGTCCAGAATGTGGTTCCAGCGAGTCGAACATGTGGTTCCGGCGTGTCCGGCAGGTGTTTCCGGTCTGTCCAGCAGGTGGTTCTGGGGTGTCCGGCATGAGGTTCTGGCACGTCTGAGAGGTGGTTCCGGCCGGCCCGACATGCGTTTCCGGAGTGTCCGCCACGTGGTTCAGGCACGTCTGAGAGGTGGTTCCAGCATGCCCGGCAGGTTTTCCCGGAGAGTCCTCCAAGTGGTTCTGGCGTAGCCCGCAGGTGATTTTGGTGTGTCCGGCAGGTTGTTCCGTTCTGTCCGATAGGTTGTTCCGGCATGTCCAGCACGTGCTTCTGGCACTTCTGAGAGGTGGTTCTGGCATGCCGGGCAGGTTATTCCGGAGTGTCCGGTAAGTGGTTCTGGTGTAGCCGGCAGTTCATTTTGGCGTGTCTGGCACATGGGTCCTGCGAGTCGAGCAGGTGGTTCCGGCGTGCTCGGCAGGTGGTCCAGGCATGTCCGGCAGGTGGTTCCAGTCTGTCCAGGACGTGGTTCCAGCGTGTCCGGCACGTGGTTCTCTTACGTCTGAGAGGTGGTTCCTGCATGCCTGGCAGGTTATTGCGGATTGTCTGCCAGGTGGTTCTCTCATAGCCAGCTGTTGATTTTGGCCTGTCAGGCAGGTGGTTCTGGTGAGTCCAGCAGGTGGCTCCGGCGTGCTCGGCAGGTGGTTCTGGCATGTCTGGCAGGTGGTTCCGGCGAGTTGAGCAGCTGGTTCCAGCCTGTCCGTCAGGTTAGGGTTAGGGATAGGGTTAGGGTTACGGTTAGGGTTAGGGTTTAGGGTTTGGGGTTAGGGGTTAGGGTTAGGGGTAGGGTTAGGGTTAGGGTTACGGTTGGGTTAGGGTTTAGGGTTAGGCTTAGGGTTAGGGGTTAGGGTTAGGGTTAGGGTTTGGGGATAGGGTTAGGGTTAGGGTTAGGGTTAGGGCCCGGCAGGTGGTTCCGGCGAGCCGAGCAGGTGGCTCCGGCGCGCCCGGCAGGTGCTTCCGCTGGGCCCGGCAGGTGGTTCCGGCGAGGCGAGCAGGTGGCTCCGGCGCGCTCGGCAGGTGCTTCCGCTGCGCCCGGCAGGTGGTTCCGGCGAGGCGAGCAGGTTGTTCCTGCGTGCTCGGCAGGTGGTTCAGTTGGGTCTGGCAGGTGGTTTCGGTCTGTTCGGGGTGTGGTTCCAGCATCTCAGGCACATGGTTCTGGCACGTCTGAGAGGTGTTTCCGGCTGGCCCAACAGGTGTTTCTGGAGTCTCCGCCAAGTGGTTCTGGCGTAGCTGGCAGGTGATGTTGGCGTGACTGGCAGGTGGTTCCAGCCAGCCCGGCAGGTGTTTCCGGAGTGTTCACCAACTGGCTGTGGCGTAGCCGGCAGGTGATTTTGGCGTGTCCGACAGGTGGTTCTGGCGAGTCGAGCAGGTGCTTCCGGCATGCTCGGCAGGTGCTTCCGGTGTCATTGGCATGTGGTTCTGGCAGGTCTGAGAGGTGGTTCCGGCATGCCTGACAGGTGATTCCGGAGTGTTCGCCAAGCGGTTCTGGCATAGGCGGCAGGTGATTTTGCCATGTCCAGAATGTGGTTCCAGCGAGTCGAACATGTGGTTCCGGCGTGTCCGGCAGGTGTTTCCGGTCTGTCCAGCAGGTGGTTCTGGGGTGTCCGGCATGAGGTTCTGGCACGTCTGAGAGGTGGTTCCGGCCGGCCCGACATGCGTTTCCGGAGTGTCCGCCACGTGGTTCAGGCACGTCTGAGAGGTGGTTCCAGCATGCCCGGCAGGTTTTCCCGGAGAGTCCTCCAAGTGGTTCTGGCGTAGCCCGCAGGTGATTTTGGTGTGTCCGGCAGGTTGTTCCGTTCTGTCCGATAGGTTGTTCCGGCATGTCCAGCACGTGCTTCTGGCACTTCTGAGAGGTGGTTCTGGCATGCCGGGCAGGTTATTCCGGAGTGTCCGGTAAGTGGTTCTGGTGTAGCCGGCAGTTCATTTTGGCGTGTCTGGCACATGGGTCCTGCGAGTCGAGCAGGTGGTTCCGGCGTGCTCGGCAGGTGGTCCAGGCATGTCCGGCAGGTGGTTCCAGTCTGTCCAGGACGTGGTTCCAGCGTGTCCGGCACGTGGTTCTCTTACGTCTGAGAGGTGGTTCCTGCATGCCTGGCAGGTTATTGCGGATTGTCTGCCAGGTGGTTCTCTCATAGCCAGCTGTTGATTTTGGCCTGTCAGGCAGGTGGTTCTGGTGAGTCCAGCAGGTGGCTCCGGCGTGCTCGGCAGGTGGTTCTGGCATGTCTGGCAGGTGGTTCCGGCGAGTTGAGCAGCTGGTTCCAGCCTGTCCGTCAGGTTAGGGTTAGGGATAGGGTTAGGGTTACGGTTAGGGTTAGGGTTTAGGGTTTGGGGTTAGGGGTTAGGGTTAGGGGTAGGGTTAGGGTTAGGGTTACGGTTGGGTTAGGGTTTAGGGTTAGGCTTAGGGTTAGGGGTTAGGGTTAGGGTTAGGGTTTGGGGATAGGGTTAGGGTTAGGGTTAGGGTTAGGGCCCGGCAGGTGGTTCCGGCGAGCCGAGCAGGTGGCTCCGGCGCGCCCGGCAGGTGCTTCCGCTGGGCCCGGCAGGTGGTTCCGGCGAGGCGAGCAGGTGGCTCCGGCGCGCTCGGCAGGTGCTTCCGCTGCGCCCGGCAGGTGGTTCCGGCGAGGCGAGCAGGTTGTTCCTGCGTGCTCGGCAGGTGGTTCAGTTGGGTCTGGCAGGTGGTTTCGGTCTGTTCGGGGTGTGGTTCCAGCATCTCAGGCACATGGTTCTGGCACGTCTGAGAGGTGTTTCCGGCTGGCCCAACAGGTGTTTCTGGAGTCTCCGCCAAGTGGTTCTGGCGTAGCTGGCAGGTGATGTTGGCGTGACTGGCAGGTGGTTCCAGCCAGCCCGGCAGGTGTTTCCGGAGTGTTCACCAACTGGCTGTGGCGTAGCCGGCAGGTGATTTTGGCGTGTCCGACAGGTGGTTCTGGCGAGTCGAGCAGGTGCTTCCGGCATGCTCGGCAGGTGCTTCCGGTGTCATTGGCATGTGGTTCTGGCAGGTCTGAGAGGTGGTTCCGGCATGCCTGACAGGTGATTCCGGAGTGTTCGCCAAGCGGTTCTGGCATAGGCGGCAGGTGATTTTGCCATGTCCAGAATGTGGTTCCAGCGAGTCGAACATGTGGTTCCGGCGTGTCCGGCAGGTGTTTCCGGTCTGTCCAGCAGGTGGTTCTGGGGTGTCCGGCATGAGGTTCTGGCACGTCTGAGAGGTGGTTCCGGCCGGCCCGACATGCGTTTCCGGAGTGTCCGCCACGTGGTTCAGGCACGTCTGAGAGGTGGTTCCAGCATGCCCGGCAGGTTTTCCCGGAGAGTCCTCCAAGTGGTTCTGGCGTAGCCCGCAGGTGATTTTGGTGTGTCCGGCAGGTTGTTCCGTTCTGTCCGATAGGTTGTTCCGGCATGTCCAGCACGTGCTTCTGGCACTTCTGAGAGGTGGTTCTGGCATGCCGGGCAGGTTATTCCGGAGTGTCCGGTAAGTGGTTCTGGTGTAGCCGGCAGTTCATTTTGGCGTGTCTGGCACATGGGTCCTGCGAGTCGAGCAGGTGGTTCCGGCGTGCTCGGCAGGTGGTCCAGGCATGTCCGGCAGGTGGTTCCAGTCTGTCCAGGACGTGGTTCCAGCGTGTCCGGCACGTGGTTCTCTTACGTCTGAGAGGTGGTTCCTGCATGCCTGGCAGGTTATTGCGGATTGTCTGCCAGGTGGTTCTCTCATAGCCAGCTGTTGATTTTGGCCTGTCAGGCAGGTGGTTCTGGTGAGTCCAGCAGGTGGCTCCGGCGTGCTCGGCAGGTGGTTCTGGCATGTCTGGCAGGTGGTTCCGGCGAGTTGAGCAGCTGGTTCCAGCCTGTCCGTCAGGTTAGGGTTAGGGATAGGGTTAGGGTTACGGTTAGGGTTAGGGTTTAGGGTTTGGGGTTAGGGGTTAGGGTTAGGGGTAGGGTTAGGGTTAGGGTTACGGTTGGGTTAGGGTTTAGGGTTAGGCTTAGGGTTAGGGGTTAGGGTTAGGGTTAGGGTTTGGGGATAGGGTTAGGGTTAGGGTTAGGGTTAGGGCCCGGCAGGTGGTTCCGGCGAGCCGAGCAGGTGGCTCCGGCGCGCCCGGCAGGTGCTTCCGCTGGGCCCGGCAGGTGGTTCCGGCGAGGCGAGCAGGTGGCTCCGGCGCGCTCGGCAGGTGCTTCCGCTGCGCCCGGCAGGTGGTTCCGGCGAGGCGAGCAGGTTGTTCCTGCGTGCTCGGCAGGTGGTTCAGTTGGGTCTGGCAGGTGGTTTCGGTCTGTTCGGGGTGTGGTTCCAGCATCTCAGGCACATGGTTCTGGCACGTCTGAGAGGTGTTTCCGGCTGGCCCAACAGGTGTTTCTGGAGTCTCCGCCAAGTGGTTCTGGCGTAGCTGGCAGGTGATGTTGGCGTGACTGGCAGGTGGTTCCAGCCAGCCCGGCAGGTGTTTCCGGAGTGTTCACCAACTGGCTGTGGCGTAGCCGGCAGGTGATTTTGGCGTGTCCGACAGGTGGTTCTGGCGAGTCGAGCAGGTGCTTCCGGCATGCTCGGCAGGTGCTTCCGGTGTCATTGGCATGTGGTTCTGGCAGGTCTGAGAGGTGGTTCCGGCATGCCTGACAGGTGATTCCGGAGTGTTCGCCAAGCGGTTCTGGCATAGGCGGCAGGTGATTTTGCCATGTCCAGAATGTGGTTCCAGCGAGTCGAACATGTGGTTCCGGCGTGTCCGGCAGGTGTTTCCGGTCTGTCCAGCAGGTGGTTCTGGGGTGTCCGGCATGAGGTTCTGGCACGTCTGAGAGGTGGTTCCGGCCGGCCCGACATGCGTTTCCGGAGTGTCCGCCACGTGGTTCAGGCACGTCTGAGAGGTGGTTCCAGCATGCCCGGCAGGTTTTCCCGGAGAGTCCTCCAAGTGGTTCTGGCGTAGCCCGCAGGTGATTTTGGTGTGTCCGGCAGGTTGTTCCGTTCTGTCCGATAGGTTGTTCCGGCATGTCCAGCACGTGCTTCTGGCACTTCTGAGAGGTGGTTCTGGCATGCCGGGCAGGTTATTCCGGAGTGTCCGGTAAGTGGTTCTGGTGTAGCCGGCAGTTCATTTTGGCGTGTCTGGCACATGGGTCCTGCGAGTCGAGCAGGTGGTTCCGGCGTGCTCGGCAGGTGGTCCAGGCATGTCCGGCAGGTGGTTCCAGTCTGTCCAGGACGTGGTTCCAGCGTGTCCGGCACGTGGTTCTCTTACGTCTGAGAGGTGGTTCCTGCATGCCTGGCAGGTTATTGCGGATTGTCTGCCAGGTGGTTCTCTCATAGCCAGCTGTTGATTTTGGCCTGTCAGGCAGGTGGTTCTGGTGAGTCCAGCAGGTGGCTCCGGCGTGCTCGGCAGGTGGTTCTGGCATGTCTGGCAGGTGGTTCCGGCGAGTTGAGCAGCTGGTTCCAGCCTGTCCGTCAGGTTAGGGTTAGGGATAGGGTTAGGGTTACGGTTAGGGTTAGGGTTTAGGGTTTGGGGTTAGGGGTTAGGGTTAGGGGTAGGGTTAGGGTTAGGGTTACGGTTGGGTTAGGGTTTAGGGTTAGGCTTAGGGTTAGGGGTTAGGGTTAGGGTTAGGGTTTGGGGATAGGGTTAGGGTTAGGGTTAGGGTTAGGGCCCGGCAGGTGGTTCCGGCGAGCCGAGCAGGTGGCTCCGGCGCGCCCGGCAGGTGCTTCCGCTGGGCCCGGCAGGTGGTTCCGGCGAGGCGAGCAGGTGGCTCCGGCGCGCTCGGCAGGTGCTTCCGCTGCGCCCGGCAGGTGGTTCCGGCGAGGCGAGCAGGTTGTTCCTGCGTGCTCGGCAGGTGGTTCAGTTGGGTCTGGCAGGTGGTTTCGGTCTGTTCGGGGTGTGGTTCCAGCATCTCAGGCACATGGTTCTGGCACGTCTGAGAGGTGTTTCCGGCTGGCCCAACAGGTGTTTCTGGAGTCTCCGCCAAGTGGTTCTGGCGTAGCTGGCAGGTGATGTTGGCGTGACTGGCAGGTGGTTCCAGCCAGCCCGGCAGGTGTTTCCGGAGTGTTCACCAACTGGCTGTGGCGTAGCCGGCAGGTGATTTTGGCGTGTCCGACAGGTGGTTCTGGCGAGTCGAGCAGGTGCTTCCGGCATGCTCGGCAGGTGCTTCCGGTGTCATTGGCATGTGGTTCTGGCAGGTCTGAGAGGTGGTTCCGGCATGCCTGACAGGTGATTCCGGAGTGTTCGCCAAGCGGTTCTGGCATAGGCGGCAGGTGATTTTGCCATGTCCAGAATGTGGTTCCAGCGAGTCGAACATGTGGTTCCGGCGTGTCCGGCAGGTGTTTCCGGTCTGTCCAGCAGGTGGTTCTGGGGTGTCCGGCATGAGGTTCTGGCACGTCTGAGAGGTGGTTCCGGCCGGCCCGACATGCGTTTCCGGAGTGTCCGCCACGTGGTTCAGGCACGTCTGAGAGGTGGTTCCAGCATGCCCGGCAGGTTTTCCCGGAGAGTCCTCCAAGTGGTTCTGGCGTAGCCCGCAGGTGATTTTGGTGTGTCCGGCAGGTTGTTCCGTTCTGTCCGATAGGTTGTTCCGGCATGTCCAGCACGTGCTTCTGGCACTTCTGAGAGGTGGTTCTGGCATGCCGGGCAGGTTATTCCGGAGTGTCCGGTAAGTGGTTCTGGTGTAGCCGGCAGTTCATTTTGGCGTGTCTGGCACATGGGTCCTGCGAGTCGAGCAGGTGGTTCCGGCGTGCTCGGCAGGTGGTCCAGGCATGTCCGGCAGGTGGTTCCAGTCTGTCCAGGACGTGGTTCCAGCGTGTCCGGCACGTGGTTCTCTTACGTCTGAGAGGTGGTTCCTGCATGCCTGGCAGGTTATTGCGGATTGTCTGCCAGGTGGTTCTCTCATAGCCAGCTGTTGATTTTGGCCTGTCAGGCAGGTGGTTCTGGTGAGTCCAGCAGGTGGCTCCGGCGTGCTCGGCAGGTGGTTCTGGCATGTCTGGCAGGTGGTTCCGGCGAGTTGAGCAGCTGGTTCCAGCCTGTCCGTCAGGTTAGGGTTAGGGATAGGGTTAGGGTTACGGTTAGGGTTAGGGTTTAGGGTTTGGGGTTAGGGGTTAGGGTTAGGGGTAGGGTTAGGGTTAGGGTTACGGTTGGGTTAGGGTTTAGGGTTAGGCTTAGGGTTAGGGGTTAGGGTTAGGGTTAGGGTTTGGGGATAGGGTTAGGGTTAGGGTTAGGGTTAGGGCCCGGCAGGTGGTTCCGGCGAGCCGAGCAGGTGGCTCCGGCGCGCCCGGCAGGTGCTTCCGCTGGGCCCGGCAGGTGGTTCCGGCGAGGCGAGCAGGTGGCTCCGGCGCGCTCGGCAGGTGCTTCCGCTGCGCCCGGCAGGTGGTTCCGGCGAGGCGAGCAGGTTGTTCCTGCGTGCTCGGCAGGTGGTTCAGTTGGGTCTGGCAGGTGGTTTCGGTCTGTTCGGGGTGTGGTTCCAGCATCTCAGGCACATGGTTCTGGCACGTCTGAGAGGTGTTTCCGGCTGGCCCAACAGGTGTTTCTGGAGTCTCCGCCAAGTGGTTCTGGCGTAGCTGGCAGGTGATGTTGGCGTGACTGGCAGGTGGTTCCAGCCAGCCCGGCAGGTGTTTCCGGAGTGTTCACCAACTGGCTGTGGCGTAGCCGGCAGGTGATTTTGGCGTGTCCGACAGGTGGTTCTGGCGAGTCGAGCAGGTGCTTCCGGCATGCTCGGCAGGTGCTTCCGGTGTCATTGGCATGTGGTTCTGGCAGGTCTGAGAGGTGGTTCCGGCATGCCTGACAGGTGATTCCGGAGTGTTCGCCAAGCGGTTCTGGCATAGGCGGCAGGTGATTTTGCCATGTCCAGAATGTGGTTCCAGCGAGTCGAACATGTGGTTCCGGCGTGTCCGGCAGGTGTTTCCGGTCTGTCCAGCAGGTGGTTCTGGGGTGTCCGGCATGAGGTTCTGGCACGTCTGAGAGGTGGTTCCGGCCGGCCCGACATGCGTTTCCGGAGTGTCCGCCACGTGGTTCAGGCACGTCTGAGAGGTGGTTCCAGCATGCCCGGCAGGTTTTCCCGGAGAGTCCTCCAAGTGGTTCTGGCGTAGCCCGCAGGTGATTTTGGTGTGTCCGGCAGGTTGTTCCGTTCTGTCCGATAGGTTGTTCCGGCATGTCCAGCACGTGCTTCTGGCACTTCTGAGAGGTGGTTCTGGCATGCCGGGCAGGTTATTCCGGAGTGTCCGGTAAGTGGTTCTGGTGTAGCCGGCAGTTCATTTTGGCGTGTCTGGCACATGGGTCCTGCGAGTCGAGCAGGTGGTTCCGGCGTGCTCGGCAGGTGGTCCAGGCATGTCCGGCAGGTGGTTCCAGTCTGTCCAGGACGTGGTTCCAGCGTGTCCGGCACGTGGTTCTCTTACGTCTGAGAGGTGGTTCCTGCATGCCTGGCAGGTTATTGCGGATTGTCTGCCAGGTGGTTCTCTCATAGCCAGCTGTTGATTTTGGCCTGTCAGGCAGGTGGTTCTGGTGAGTCCAGCAGGTGGCTCCGGCGTGCTCGGCAGGTGGTTCTGGCATGTCTGGCAGGTGGTTCCGGCGAGTTGAGCAGCTGGTTCCAGCCTGTCCGTCAGGTTAGGGTTAGGGATAGGGTTAGGGTTACGGTTAGGGTTAGGGTTTAGGGTTTGGGGTTAGGGGTTAGGGTTAGGGGTAGGGTTAGGGTTAGGGTTACGGTTGGGTTAGGGTTTAGGGTTAGGCTTAGGGTTAGGGGTTAGGGTTAGGGTTAGGGTTTGGGGATAGGGTTAGGGTTAGGGTTAGGGTTAGGGCCCGGCAGGTGGTTCCGGCGAGCCGAGCAGGTGGCTCCGGCGCGCCCGGCAGGTGCTTCCGCTGGGCCCGGCAGGTGGTTCCGGCGAGGCGAGCAGGTGGCTCCGGCGCGCTCGGCAGGTGCTTCCGCTGCGCCCGGCAGGTGGTTCCGGCGAGGCGAGCAGGTTGTTCCTGCGTGCTCGGCAGGTGGTTCAGTTGGGTCTGGCAGGTGGTTTCGGTCTGTTCGGGGTGTGGTTCCAGCATCTCAGGCACATGGTTCTGGCACGTCTGAGAGGTGTTTCCGGCTGGCCCAACAGGTGTTTCTGGAGTCTCCGCCAAGTGGTTCTGGCGTAGCTGGCAGGTGATGTTGGCGTGACTGGCAGGTGGTTCCAGCCAGCCCGGCAGGTGTTTCCGGAGTGTTCACCAACTGGCTGTGGCGTAGCCGGCAGGTGATTTTGGCGTGTCCGACAGGTGGTTCTGGCGAGTCGAGCAGGTGCTTCCGGCATGCTCGGCAGGTGCTTCCGGTGTCATTGGCATGTGGTTCTGGCAGGTCTGAGAGGTGGTTCCGGCATGCCTGACAGGTGATTCCGGAGTGTTCGCCAAGCGGTTCTGGCATAGGCGGCAGGTGATTTTGCCATGTCCAGAATGTGGTTCCAGCGAGTCGAACATGTGGTTCCGGCGTGTCCGGCAGGTGTTTCCGGTCTGTCCAGCAGGTGGTTCTGGGGTGTCCGGCATGAGGTTCTGGCACGTCTGAGAGGTGGTTCCGGCCGGCCCGACATGCGTTTCCGGAGTGTCCGCCACGTGGTTCAGGCACGTCTGAGAGGTGGTTCCAGCATGCCCGGCAGGTTTTCCCGGAGAGTCCTCCAAGTGGTTCTGGCGTAGCCCGCAGGTGATTTTGGTGTGTCCGGCAGGTTGTTCCGTTCTGTCCGATAGGTTGTTCCGGCATGTCCAGCACGTGCTTCTGGCACTTCTGAGAGGTGGTTCTGGCATGCCGGGCAGGTTATTCCGGAGTGTCCGGTAAGTGGTTCTGGTGTAGCCGGCAGTTCATTTTGGCGTGTCTGGCACATGGGTCCTGCGAGTCGAGCAGGTGGTTCCGGCGTGCTCGGCAGGTGGTCCAGGCATGTCCGGCAGGTGGTTCCAGTCTGTCCAGGACGTGGTTCCAGCGTGTCCGGCACGTGGTTCTCTTACGTCTGAGAGGTGGTTCCTGCATGCCTGGCAGGTTATTGCGGATTGTCTGCCAGGTGGTTCTCTCATAGCCAGCTGTTGATTTTGGCCTGTCAGGCAGGTGGTTCTGGTGAGTCCAGCAGGTGGCTCCGGCGTGCTCGGCAGGTGGTTCTGGCATGTCTGGCAGGTGGTTCCGGCGAGTTGAGCAGCTGGTTCCAGCCTGTCCGTCAGGTTAGGGTTAGGGATAGGGTTAGGGTTACGGTTAGGGTTAGGGTTTAGGGTTTGGGGTTAGGGGTTAGGGTTAGGGGTAGGGTTAGGGTTAGGGTTACGGTTGGGTTAGGGTTTAGGGTTAGGCTTAGGGTTAGGGGTTAGGGTTAGGGTTAGGGTTTGGGGATAGGGTTAGGGTTAGGGTTAGGGTTAGGGCCCGGCAGGTGGTTCCGGCGAGCCGAGCAGGTGGCTCCGGCGCGCCCGGCAGGTGCTTCCGCTGGGCCCGGCAGGTGGTTCCGGCGAGGCGAGCAGGTGGCTCCGGCGCGCTCGGCAGGTGCTTCCGCTGCGCCCGGCAGGTGGTTCCGGCGAGGCGAGCAGGTTGTTCCTGCGTGCTCGGCAGGTGGTTCAGTTGGGTCTGGCAGGTGGTTTCGGTCTGTTCGGGGTGTGGTTCCAGCATCTCAGGCACATGGTTCTGGCACGTCTGAGAGGTGTTTCCGGCTGGCCCAACAGGTGTTTCTGGAGTCTCCGCCAAGTGGTTCTGGCGTAGCTGGCAGGTGATGTTGGCGTGACTGGCAGGTGGTTCCAGCCAGCCCGGCAGGTGTTTCCGGAGTGTTCACCAACTGGCTGTGGCGTAGCCGGCAGGTGATTTTGGCGTGTCCGACAGGTGGTTCTGGCGAGTCGAGCAGGTGCTTCCGGCATGCTCGGCAGGTGCTTCCGGTGTCATTGGCATGTGGTTCTGGCAGGTCTGAGAGGTGGTTCCGGCATGCCTGACAGGTGATTCCGGAGTGTTCGCCAAGCGGTTCTGGCATAGGCGGCAGGTGATTTTGCCATGTCCAGAATGTGGTTCCAGCGAGTCGAACATGTGGTTCCGGCGTGTCCGGCAGGTGTTTCCGGTCTGTCCAGCAGGTGGTTCTGGGGTGTCCGGCATGAGGTTCTGGCACGTCTGAGAGGTGGTTCCGGCCGGCCCGACATGCGTTTCCGGAGTGTCCGCCACGTGGTTCAGGCACGTCTGAGAGGTGGTTCCAGCATGCCCGGCAGGTTTTCCCGGAGAGTCCTCCAAGTGGTTCTGGCGTAGCCCGCAGGTGATTTTGGTGTGTCCGGCAGGTTGTTCCGTTCTGTCCGATAGGTTGTTCCGGCATGTCCAGCACGTGCTTCTGGCACTTCTGAGAGGTGGTTCTGGCATGCCGGGCAGGTTATTCCGGAGTGTCCGGTAAGTGGTTCTGGTGTAGCCGGCAGTTCATTTTGGCGTGTCTGGCACATGGGTCCTGCGAGTCGAGCAGGTGGTTCCGGCGTGCTCGGCAGGTGGTCCAGGCATGTCCGGCAGGTGGTTCCAGTCTGTCCAGGACGTGGTTCCAGCGTGTCCGGCACGTGGTTCTCTTACGTCTGAGAGGTGGTTCCTGCATGCCTGGCAGGTTATTGCGGATTGTCTGCCAGGTGGTTCTCTCATAGCCAGCTGTTGATTTTGGCCTGTCAGGCAGGTGGTTCTGGTGAGTCCAGCAGGTGGCTCCGGCGTGCTCGGCAGGTGGTTCTGGCATGTCTGGCAGGTGGTTCCGGCGAGTTGAGCAGCTGGTTCCAGCCTGTCCGTCAGGTTAGGGTTAGGGATAGGGTTAGGGTTACGGTTAGGGTTAGGGTTTAGGGTTTGGGGTTAGGGGTTAGGGTTAGGGGTAGGGTTAGGGTTAGGGTTACGGTTGGGTTAGGGTTTAGGGTTAGGCTTAGGGTTAGGGGTTAGGGTTAGGGTTAGGGTTTGGGGATAGGGTTAGGGTTAGGGTTAGGGTTAGGGCCCGGCAGGTGGTTCCGGCGAGCCGAGCAGGTGGCTCCGGCGCGCCCGGCAGGTGCTTCCGCTGGGCCCGGCAGGTGGTTCCGGCGAGGCGAGCAGGTGGCTCCGGCGCGCTCGGCAGGTGCTTCCGCTGCGCCCGGCAGGTGGTTCCGGCGAGGCGAGCAGGTTGTTCCTGCGTGCTCGGCAGGTGGTTCAGTTGGGTCTGGCAGGTGGTTTCGGTCTGTTCGGGGTGTGGTTCCAGCATCTCAGGCACATGGTTCTGGCACGTCTGAGAGGTGTTTCCGGCTGGCCCAACAGGTGTTTCTGGAGTCTCCGCCAAGTGGTTCTGGCGTAGCTGGCAGGTGATGTTGGCGTGACTGGCAGGTGGTTCCAGCCAGCCCGGCAGGTGTTTCCGGAGTGTTCACCAACTGGCTGTGGCGTAGCCGGCAGGTGATTTTGGCGTGTCCGACAGGTGGTTCTGGCGAGTCGAGCAGGTGCTTCCGGCATGCTCGGCAGGTGCTTCCGGTGTCATTGGCATGTGGTTCTGGCAGGTCTGAGAGGTGGTTCCGGCATGCCTGACAGGTGATTCCGGAGTGTTCGCCAAGCGGTTCTGGCATAGGCGGCAGGTGATTTTGCCATGTCCAGAATGTGGTTCCAGCGAGTCGAACATGTGGTTCCGGCGTGTCCGGCAGGTGTTTCCGGTCTGTCCAGCAGGTGGTTCTGGGGTGTCCGGCATGAGGTTCTGGCACGTCTGAGAGGTGGTTCCGGCCGGCCCGACATGCGTTTCCGGAGTGTCCGCCACGTGGTTCAGGCACGTCTGAGAGGTGGTTCCAGCATGCCCGGCAGGTTTTCCCGGAGAGTCCTCCAAGTGGTTCTGGCGTAGCCCGCAGGTGATTTTGGTGTGTCCGGCAGGTTGTTCCGTTCTGTCCGATAGGTTGTTCCGGCATGTCCAGCACGTGCTTCTGGCACTTCTGAGAGGTGGTTCTGGCATGCCGGGCAGGTTATTCCGGAGTGTCCGGTAAGTGGTTCTGGTGTAGCCGGCAGTTCATTTTGGCGTGTCTGGCACATGGGTCCTGCGAGTCGAGCAGGTGGTTCCGGCGTGCTCGGCAGGTGGTCCAGGCATGTCCGGCAGGTGGTTCCAGTCTGTCCAGGACGTGGTTCCAGCGTGTCCGGCACGTGGTTCTCTTACGTCTGAGAGGTGGTTCCTGCATGCCTGGCAGGTTATTGCGGATTGTCTGCCAGGTGGTTCTCTCATAGCCAGCTGTTGATTTTGGCCTGTCAGGCAGGTGGTTCTGGTGAGTCCAGCAGGTGGCTCCGGCGTGCTCGGCAGGTGGTTCTGGCATGTCTGGCAGGTGGTTCCGGCGAGTTGAGCAGCTGGTTCCAGCCTGTCCGTCAGGTTAGGGTTAGGGATAGGGTTAGGGTTACGGTTAGGGTTAGGGTTTAGGGTTTGGGGTTAGGGGTTAGGGTTAGGGGTAGGGTTAGGGTTAGGGTTACGGTTGGGTTAGGGTTTAGGGTTAGGCTTAGGGTTAGGGGTTAGGGTTAGGGTTAGGGTTTGGGGATAGGGTTAGGGTTAGGGTTAGGGTTAGGGCCCGGCAGGTGGTTCCGGCGAGCCGAGCAGGTGGCTCCGGCGCGCCCGGCAGGTGCTTCCGCTGGGCCCGGCAGGTGGTTCCGGCGAGGCGAGCAGGTGGCTCCGGCGCGCTCGGCAGGTGCTTCCGCTGCGCCCGGCAGGTGGTTCCGGCGAGGCGAGCAGGTTGTTCCTGCGTGCTCGGCAGGTGGTTCAGTTGGGTCTGGCAGGTGGTTTCGGTCTGTTCGGGGTGTGGTTCCAGCATCTCAGGCACATGGTTCTGGCACGTCTGAGAGGTGTTTCCGGCTGGCCCAACAGGTGTTTCTGGAGTCTCCGCCAAGTGGTTCTGGCGTAGCTGGCAGGTGATGTTGGCGTGACTGGCAGGTGGTTCCAGCCAGCCCGGCAGGTGTTTCCGGAGTGTTCACCAACTGGCTGTGGCGTAGCCGGCAGGTGATTTTGGCGTGTCCGACAGGTGGTTCTGGCGAGTCGAGCAGGTGCTTCCGGCATGCTCGGCAGGTGCTTCCGGTGTCATTGGCATGTGGTTCTGGCAGGTCTGAGAGGTGGTTCCGGCATGCCTGACAGGTGATTCCGGAGTGTTCGCCAAGCGGTTCTGGCATAGGCGGCAGGTGATTTTGCCATGTCCAGAATGTGGTTCCAGCGAGTCGAACATGTGGTTCCGGCGTGTCCGGCAGGTGTTTCCGGTCTGTCCAGCAGGTGGTTCTGGGGTGTCCGGCATGAGGTTCTGGCACGTCTGAGAGGTGGTTCCGGCCGGCCCGACATGCGTTTCCGGAGTGTCCGCCACGTGGTTCAGGCACGTCTGAGAGGTGGTTCCAGCATGCCCGGCAGGTTTTCCCGGAGAGTCCTCCAAGTGGTTCTGGCGTAGCCCGCAGGTGATTTTGGTGTGTCCGGCAGGTTGTTCCGTTCTGTCCGATAGGTTGTTCCGGCATGTCCAGCACGTGCTTCTGGCACTTCTGAGAGGTGGTTCTGGCATGCCGGGCAGGTTATTCCGGAGTGTCCGGTAAGTGGTTCTGGTGTAGCCGGCAGTTCATTTTGGCGTGTCTGGCACATGGGTCCTGCGAGTCGAGCAGGTGGTTCCGGCGTGCTCGGCAGGTGGTCCAGGCATGTCCGGCAGGTGGTTCCAGTCTGTCCAGGACGTGGTTCCAGCGTGTCCGGCACGTGGTTCTCTTACGTCTGAGAGGTGGTTCCTGCATGCCTGGCAGGTTATTGCGGATTGTCTGCCAGGTGGTTCTCTCATAGCCAGCTGTTGATTTTGGCCTGTCAGGCAGGTGGTTCTGGTGAGTCCAGCAGGTGGCTCCGGCGTGCTCGGCAGGTGGTTCTGGCATGTCTGGCAGGTGGTTCCGGCGAGTTGAGCAGCTGGTTCCAGCCTGTCCGTCAGGTTAGGGTTAGGGATAGGGTTAGGGTTACGGTTAGGGTTAGGGTTTAGGGTTTGGGGTTAGGGGTTAGGGTTAGGGGTAGGGTTAGGGTTAGGGTTACGGTTGGGTTAGGGTTTAGGGTTAGGCTTAGGGTTAGGGGTTAGGGTTAGGGTTAGGGTTTGGGGATAGGGTTAGGGTTAGGGTTAGGGTTAGGGCCCGGCAGGTGGTTCCGGCGAGCCGAGCAGGTGGCTCCGGCGCGCCCGGCAGGTGCTTCCGCTGGGCCCGGCAGGTGGTTCCGGCGAGGCGAGCAGGTGGCTCCGGCGCGCTCGGCAGGTGCTTCCGCTGCGCCCGGCAGGTGGTTCCGGCGAGGCGAGCAGGTTGTTCCTGCGTGCTCGGCAGGTGGTTCAGTTGGGTCTGGCAGGTGGTTTCGGTCTGTTCGGGGTGTGGTTCCAGCATCTCAGGCACATGGTTCTGGCACGTCTGAGAGGTGTTTCCGGCTGGCCCAACAGGTGTTTCTGGAGTCTCCGCCAAGTGGTTCTGGCGTAGCTGGCAGGTGATGTTGGCGTGACTGGCAGGTGGTTCCAGCCAGCCCGGCAGGTGTTTCCGGAGTGTTCACCAACTGGCTGTGGCGTAGCCGGCAGGTGATTTTGGCGTGTCCGACAGGTGGTTCTGGCGAGTCGAGCAGGTGCTTCCGGCATGCTCGGCAGGTGCTTCCGGTGTCATTGGCATGTGGTTCTGGCAGGTCTGAGAGGTGGTTCCGGCATGCCTGACAGGTGATTCCGGAGTGTTCGCCAAGCGGTTCTGGCATAGGCGGCAGGTGATTTTGCCATGTCCAGAATGTGGTTCCAGCGAGTCGAACATGTGGTTCCGGCGTGTCCGGCAGGTGTTTCCGGTCTGTCCAGCAGGTGGTTCTGGGGTGTCCGGCATGAGGTTCTGGCACGTCTGAGAGGTGGTTCCGGCCGGCCCGACATGCGTTTCCGGAGTGTCCGCCACGTGGTTCAGGCACGTCTGAGAGGTGGTTCCAGCATGCCCGGCAGGTTTTCCCGGAGAGTCCTCCAAGTGGTTCTGGCGTAGCCCGCAGGTGATTTTGGTGTGTCCGGCAGGTTGTTCCGTTCTGTCCGATAGGTTGTTCCGGCATGTCCAGCACGTGCTTCTGGCACTTCTGAGAGGTGGTTCTGGCATGCCGGGCAGGTTATTCCGGAGTGTCCGGTAAGTGGTTCTGGTGTAGCCGGCAGTTCATTTTGGCGTGTCTGGCACATGGGTCCTGCGAGTCGAGCAGGTGGTTCCGGCGTGCTCGGCAGGTGGTCCAGGCATGTCCGGCAGGTGGTTCCAGTCTGTCCAGGACGTGGTTCCAGCGTGTCCGGCACGTGGTTCTCTTACGTCTGAGAGGTGGTTCCTGCATGCCTGGCAGGTTATTGCGGATTGTCTGCCAGGTGGTTCTCTCATAGCCAGCTGTTGATTTTGGCCTGTCAGGCAGGTGGTTCTGGTGAGTCCAGCAGGTGGCTCCGGCGTGCTCGGCAGGTGGTTCTGGCATGTCTGGCAGGTGGTTCCGGCGAGTTGAGCAGCTGGTTCCAGCCTGTCCGTCAGGTTAGGGTTAGGGATAGGGTTAGGGTTACGGTTAGGGTTAGGGTTTAGGGTTTGGGGTTAGGGGTTAGGGTTAGGGGTAGGGTTAGGGTTAGGGTTACGGTTGGGTTAGGGTTTAGGGTTAGGCTTAGGGTTAGGGGTTAGGGTTAGGGTTAGGGTTTGGGGATAGGGTTAGGGTTAGGGTTAGGGTTAGGGCCCGGCAGGTGGTTCCGGCGAGCCGAGCAGGTGGCTCCGGCGCGCCCGGCAGGTGCTTCCGCTGGGCCCGGCAGGTGGTTCCGGCGAGGCGAGCAGGTGGCTCCGGCGCGCTCGGCAGGTGCTTCCGCTGCGCCCGGCAGGTGGTTCCGGCGAGGCGAGCAGGTTGTTCCTGCGTGCTCGGCAGGTGGTTCAGTTGGGTCTGGCAGGTGGTTTCGGTCTGTTCGGGGTGTGGTTCCAGCATCTCAGGCACATGGTTCTGGCACGTCTGAGAGGTGTTTCCGGCTGGCCCAACAGGTGTTTCTGGAGTCTCCGCCAAGTGGTTCTGGCGTAGCTGGCAGGTGATGTTGGCGTGACTGGCAGGTGGTTCCAGCCAGCCCGGCAGGTGTTTCCGGAGTGTTCACCAACTGGCTGTGGCGTAGCCGGCAGGTGATTTTGGCGTGTCCGACAGGTGGTTCTGGCGAGTCGAGCAGGTGCTTCCGGCATGCTCGGCAGGTGCTTCCGGTGTCATTGGCATGTGGTTCTGGCAGGTCTGAGAGGTGGTTCCGGCATGCCTGACAGGTGATTCCGGAGTGTTCGCCAAGCGGTTCTGGCATAGGCGGCAGGTGATTTTGCCATGTCCAGAATGTGGTTCCAGCGAGTCGAACATGTGGTTCCGGCGTGTCCGGCAGGTGTTTCCGGTCTGTCCAGCAGGTGGTTCTGGGGTGTCCGGCATGAGGTTCTGGCACGTCTGAGAGGTGGTTCCGGCCGGCCCGACATGCGTTTCCGGAGTGTCCGCCACGTGGTTCAGGCACGTCTGAGAGGTGGTTCCAGCATGCCCGGCAGGTTTTCCCGGAGAGTCCTCCAAGTGGTTCTGGCGTAGCCCGCAGGTGATTTTGGTGTGTCCGGCAGGTTGTTCCGTTCTGTCCGATAGGTTGTTCCGGCATGTCCAGCACGTGCTTCTGGCACTTCTGAGAGGTGGTTCTGGCATGCCGGGCAGGTTATTCCGGAGTGTCCGGTAAGTGGTTCTGGTGTAGCCGGCAGTTCATTTTGGCGTGTCTGGCACATGGGTCCTGCGAGTCGAGCAGGTGGTTCCGGCGTGCTCGGCAGGTGGTCCAGGCATGTCCGGCAGGTGGTTCCAGTCTGTCCAGGACGTGGTTCCAGCGTGTCCGGCACGTGGTTCTCTTACGTCTGAGAGGTGGTTCCTGCATGCCTGGCAGGTTATTGCGGATTGTCTGCCAGGTGGTTCTCTCATAGCCAGCTGTTGATTTTGGCCTGTCAGGCAGGTGGTTCTGGTGAGTCCAGCAGGTGGCTCCGGCGTGCTCGGCAGGTGGTTCTGGCATGTCTGGCAGGTGGTTCCGGCGAGTTGAGCAGCTGGTTCCAGCCTGTCCGTCAGGTTAGGGTTAGGGATAGGGTTAGGGTTACGGTTAGGGTTAGGGTTTAGGGTTTGGGGTTAGGGGTTAGGGTTAGGGGTAGGGTTAGGGTTAGGGTTACGGTTGGGTTAGGGTTTAGGGTTAGGCTTAGGGTTAGGGGTTAGGGTTAGGGTTAGGGTTTGGGGATAGGGTTAGGGTTAGGGTTAGGGTTAGGGCCCGGCAGGTGGTTCCGGCGAGCCGAGCAGGTGGCTCCGGCGCGCCCGGCAGGTGCTTCCGCTGGGCCCGGCAGGTGGTTCCGGCGAGGCGAGCAGGTGGCTCCGGCGCGCTCGGCAGGTGCTTCCGCTGCGCCCGGCAGGTGGTTCCGGCGAGGCGAGCAGGTTGTTCCTGCGTGCTCGGCAGGTGGTTCAGTTGGGTCTGGCAGGTGGTTTCGGTCTGTTCGGGGTGTGGTTCCAGCATCTCAGGCACATGGTTCTGGCACGTCTGAGAGGTGTTTCCGGCTGGCCCAACAGGTGTTTCTGGAGTCTCCGCCAAGTGGTTCTGGCGTAGCTGGCAGGTGATGTTGGCGTGACTGGCAGGTGGTTCCAGCCAGCCCGGCAGGTGTTTCCGGAGTGTTCACCAACTGGCTGTGGCGTAGCCGGCAGGTGATTTTGGCGTGTCCGACAGGTGGTTCTGGCGAGTCGAGCAGGTGCTTCCGGCATGCTCGGCAGGTGCTTCCGGTGTCATTGGCATGTGGTTCTGGCAGGTCTGAGAGGTGGTTCCGGCATGCCTGACAGGTGATTCCGGAGTGTTCGCCAAGCGGTTCTGGCATAGGCGGCAGGTGATTTTGCCATGTCCAGAATGTGGTTCCAGCGAGTCGAACATGTGGTTCCGGCGTGTCCGGCAGGTGTTTCCGGTCTGTCCAGCAGGTGGTTCTGGGGTGTCCGGCATGAGGTTCTGGCACGTCTGAGAGGTGGTTCCGGCCGGCCCGACATGCGTTTCCGGAGTGTCCGCCACGTGGTTCAGGCACGTCTGAGAGGTGGTTCCAGCATGCCCGGCAGGTTTTCCCGGAGAGTCCTCCAAGTGGTTCTGGCGTAGCCCGCAGGTGATTTTGGTGTGTCCGGCAGGTTGTTCCGTTCTGTCCGATAGGTTGTTCCGGCATGTCCAGCACGTGCTTCTGGCACTTCTGAGAGGTGGTTCTGGCATGCCGGGCAGGTTATTCCGGAGTGTCCGGTAAGTGGTTCTGGTGTAGCCGGCAGTTCATTTTGGCGTGTCTGGCACATGGGTCCTGCGAGTCGAGCAGGTGGTTCCGGCGTGCTCGGCAGGTGGTCCAGGCATGTCCGGCAGGTGGTTCCAGTCTGTCCAGGACGTGGTTCCAGCGTGTCCGGCACGTGGTTCTCTTACGTCTGAGAGGTGGTTCCTGCATGCCTGGCAGGTTATTGCGGATTGTCTGCCAGGTGGTTCTCTCATAGCCAGCTGTTGATTTTGGCCTGTCAGGCAGGTGGTTCTGGTGAGTCCAGCAGGTGGCTCCGGCGTGCTCGGCAGGTGGTTCTGGCATGTCTGGCAGGTGGTTCCGGCGAGTTGAGCAGCTGGTTCCAGCCTGTCCGTCAGGTTAGGGTTAGGGATAGGGTTAGGGTTACGGTTAGGGTTAGGGTTTAGGGTTTGGGGTTAGGGGTTAGGGTTAGGGGTAGGGTTAGGGTTAGGGTTACGGTTGGGTTAGGGTTTAGGGTTAGGCTTAGGGTTAGGGGTTAGGGTTAGGGTTAGGGTTTGGGGATAGGGTTAGGGTTAGGGTTAGGGTTAGGGCCCGGCAGGTGGTTCCGGCGAGCCGAGCAGGTGGCTCCGGCGCGCCCGGCAGGTGCTTCCGCTGGGCCCGGCAGGTGGTTCCGGCGAGGCGAGCAGGTGGCTCCGGCGCGCTCGGCAGGTGCTTCCGCTGCGCCCGGCAGGTGGTTCCGGCGAGGCGAGCAGGTTGTTCCTGCGTGCTCGGCAGGTGGTTCAGTTGGGTCTGGCAGGTGGTTTCGGTCTGTTCGGGGTGTGGTTCCAGCATCTCAGGCACATGGTTCTGGCACGTCTGAGAGGTGTTTCCGGCTGGCCCAACAGGTGTTTCTGGAGTCTCCGCCAAGTGGTTCTGGCGTAGCTGGCAGGTGATGTTGGCGTGACTGGCAGGTGGTTCCAGCCAGCCCGGCAGGTGTTTCCGGAGTGTTCACCAACTGGCTGTGGCGTAGCCGGCAGGTGATTTTGGCGTGTCCGACAGGTGGTTCTGGCGAGTCGAGCAGGTGCTTCCGGCATGCTCGGCAGGTGCTTCCGGTGTCATTGGCATGTGGTTCTGGCAGGTCTGAGAGGTGGTTCCGGCATGCCTGACAGGTGATTCCGGAGTGTTCGCCAAGCGGTTCTGGCATAGGCGGCAGGTGATTTTGCCATGTCCAGAATGTGGTTCCAGCGAGTCGAACATGTGGTTCCGGCGTGTCCGGCAGGTGTTTCCGGTCTGTCCAGCAGGTGGTTCTGGGGTGTCCGGCATGAGGTTCTGGCACGTCTGAGAGGTGGTTCCGGCCGGCCCGACATGCGTTTCCGGAGTGTCCGCCACGTGGTTCAGGCACGTCTGAGAGGTGGTTCCAGCATGCCCGGCAGGTTTTCCCGGAGAGTCCTCCAAGTGGTTCTGGCGTAGCCCGCAGGTGATTTTGGTGTGTCCGGCAGGTTGTTCCGTTCTGTCCGATAGGTTGTTCCGGCATGTCCAGCACGTGCTTCTGGCACTTCTGAGAGGTGGTTCTGGCATGCCGGGCAGGTTATTCCGGAGTGTCCGGTAAGTGGTTCTGGTGTAGCCGGCAGTTCATTTTGGCGTGTCTGGCACATGGGTCCTGCGAGTCGAGCAGGTGGTTCCGGCGTGCTCGGCAGGTGGTCCAGGCATGTCCGGCAGGTGGTTCCAGTCTGTCCAGGACGTGGTTCCAGCGTGTCCGGCACGTGGTTCTCTTACGTCTGAGAGGTGGTTCCTGCATGCCTGGCAGGTTATTGCGGATTGTCTGCCAGGTGGTTCTCTCATAGCCAGCTGTTGATTTTGGCCTGTCAGGCAGGTGGTTCTGGTGAGTCCAGCAGGTGGCTCCGGCGTGCTCGGCAGGTGGTTCTGGCATGTCTGGCAGGTGGTTCCGGCGAGTTGAGCAGCTGGTTCCAGCCTGTCCGTCAGGTTAGGGTTAGGGATAGGGTTAGGGTTACGGTTAGGGTTAGGGTTTAGGGTTTGGGGTTAGGGGTTAGGGTTAGGGGTAGGGTTAGGGTTAGGGTTACGGTTGGGTTAGGGTTTAGGGTTAGGCTTAGGGTTAGGGGTTAGGGTTAGGGTTAGGGTTTGGGGATAGGGTTAGGGTTAGGGTTAGGGTTAGGGCCCGGCAGGTGGTTCCGGCGAGCCGAGCAGGTGGCTCCGGCGCGCCCGGCAGGTGCTTCCGCTGGGCCCGGCAGGTGGTTCCGGCGAGGCGAGCAGGTGGCTCCGGCGCGCTCGGCAGGTGCTTCCGCTGCGCCCGGCAGGTGGTTCCGGCGAGGCGAGCAGGTTGTTCCTGCGTGCTCGGCAGGTGGTTCAGTTGGGTCTGGCAGGTGGTTTCGGTCTGTTCGGGGTGTGGTTCCAGCATCTCAGGCACATGGTTCTGGCACGTCTGAGAGGTGTTTCCGGCTGGCCCAACAGGTGTTTCTGGAGTCTCCGCCAAGTGGTTCTGGCGTAGCTGGCAGGTGATGTTGGCGTGACTGGCAGGTGGTTCCAGCCAGCCCGGCAGGTGTTTCCGGAGTGTTCACCAACTGGCTGTGGCGTAGCCGGCAGGTGATTTTGGCGTGTCCGACAGGTGGTTCTGGCGAGTCGAGCAGGTGCTTCCGGCATGCTCGGCAGGTGCTTCCGGTGTCATTGGCATGTGGTTCTGGCAGGTCTGAGAGGTGGTTCCGGCATGCCTGACAGGTGATTCCGGAGTGTTCGCCAAGCGGTTCTGGCATAGGCGGCAGGTGATTTTGCCATGTCCAGAATGTGGTTCCAGCGAGTCGAACATGTGGTTCCGGCGTGTCCGGCAGGTGTTTCCGGTCTGTCCAGCAGGTGGTTCTGGGGTGTCCGGCATGAGGTTCTGGCACGTCTGAGAGGTGGTTCCGGCCGGCCCGACATGCGTTTCCGGAGTGTCCGCCACGTGGTTCAGGCACGTCTGAGAGGTGGTTCCAGCATGCCCGGCAGGTTTTCCCGGAGAGTCCTCCAAGTGGTTCTGGCGTAGCCCGCAGGTGATTTTGGTGTGTCCGGCAGGTTGTTCCGTTCTGTCCGATAGGTTGTTCCGGCATGTCCAGCACGTGCTTCTGGCACTTCTGAGAGGTGGTTCTGGCATGCCGGGCAGGTTATTCCGGAGTGTCCGGTAAGTGGTTCTGGTGTAGCCGGCAGTTCATTTTGGCGTGTCTGGCACATGGGTCCTGCGAGTCGAGCAGGTGGTTCCGGCGTGCTCGGCAGGTGGTCCAGGCATGTCCGGCAGGTGGTTCCAGTCTGTCCAGGACGTGGTTCCAGCGTGTCCGGCACGTGGTTCTCTTACGTCTGAGAGGTGGTTCCTGCATGCCTGGCAGGTTATTGCGGATTGTCTGCCAGGTGGTTCTCTCATAGCCAGCTGTTGATTTTGGCCTGTCAGGCAGGTGGTTCTGGTGAGTCCAGCAGGTGGCTCCGGCGTGCTCGGCAGGTGGTTCTGGCATGTCTGGCAGGTGGTTCCGGCGAGTTGAGCAGCTGGTTCCAGCCTGTCCGTCAGGTTAGGGTTAGGGATAGGGTTAGGGTTACGGTTAGGGTTAGGGTTTAGGGTTTGGGGTTAGGGGTTAGGGTTAGGGGTAGGGTTAGGGTTAGGGTTACGGTTGGGTTAGGGTTTAGGGTTAGGCTTAGGGTTAGGGGTTAGGGTTAGGGTTAGGGTTTGGGGATAGGGTTAGGGTTAGGGTTAGGGTTAGGGCCCGGCAGGTGGTTCCGGCGAGCCGAGCAGGTGGCTCCGGCGCGCCCGGCAGGTGCTTCCGCTGGGCCCGGCAGGTGGTTCCGGCGAGGCGAGCAGGTGGCTCCGGCGCGCTCGGCAGGTGCTTCCGCTGCGCCCGGCAGGTGGTTCCGGCGAGGCGAGCAGGTTGTTCCTGCGTGCTCGGCAGGTGGTTCAGTTGGGTCTGGCAGGTGGTTTCGGTCTGTTCGGGGTGTGGTTCCAGCATCTCAGGCACATGGTTCTGGCACGTCTGAGAGGTGTTTCCGGCTGGCCCAACAGGTGTTTCTGGAGTCTCCGCCAAGTGGTTCTGGCGTAGCTGGCAGGTGATGTTGGCGTGACTGGCAGGTGGTTCCAGCCAGCCCGGCAGGTGTTTCCGGAGTGTTCACCAACTGGCTGTGGCGTAGCCGGCAGGTGATTTTGGCGTGTCCGACAGGTGGTTCTGGCGAGTCGAGCAGGTGCTTCCGGCATGCTCGGCAGGTGCTTCCGGTGTCATTGGCATGTGGTTCTGGCAGGTCTGAGAGGTGGTTCCGGCATGCCTGACAGGTGATTCCGGAGTGTTCGCCAAGCGGTTCTGGCATAGGCGGCAGGTGATTTTGCCATGTCCAGAATGTGGTTCCAGCGAGTCGAACATGTGGTTCCGGCGTGTCCGGCAGGTGTTTCCGGTCTGTCCAGCAGGTGGTTCTGGGGTGTCCGGCATGAGGTTCTGGCACGTCTGAGAGGTGGTTCCGGCCGGCCCGACATGCGTTTCCGGAGTGTCCGCCACGTGGTTCAGGCACGTCTGAGAGGTGGTTCCAGCATGCCCGGCAGGTTTTCCCGGAGAGTCCTCCAAGTGGTTCTGGCGTAGCCCGCAGGTGATTTTGGTGTGTCCGGCAGGTTGTTCCGTTCTGTCCGATAGGTTGTTCCGGCATGTCCAGCACGTGCTTCTGGCACTTCTGAGAGGTGGTTCTGGCATGCCGGGCAGGTTATTCCGGAGTGTCCGGTAAGTGGTTCTGGTGTAGCCGGCAGTTCATTTTGGCGTGTCTGGCACATGGGTCCTGCGAGTCGAGCAGGTGGTTCCGGCGTGCTCGGCAGGTGGTCCAGGCATGTCCGGCAGGTGGTTCCAGTCTGTCCAGGACGTGGTTCCAGCGTGTCCGGCACGTGGTTCTCTTACGTCTGAGAGGTGGTTCCTGCATGCCTGGCAGGTTATTGCGGATTGTCTGCCAGGTGGTTCTCTCATAGCCAGCTGTTGATTTTGGCCTGTCAGGCAGGTGGTTCTGGTGAGTCCAGCAGGTGGCTCCGGCGTGCTCGGCAGGTGGTTCTGGCATGTCTGGCAGGTGGTTCCGGCGAGTTGAGCAGCTGGTTCCAGCCTGTCCGTCAGGTTAGGGTTAGGGATAGGGTTAGGGTTACGGTTAGGGTTAGGGTTTAGGGTTTGGGGTTAGGGGTTAGGGTTAGGGGTAGGGTTAGGGTTAGGGTTACGGTTGGGTTAGGGTTTAGGGTTAGGCTTAGGGTTAGGGGTTAGGGTTAGGGTTAGGGTTTGGGGATAGGGTTAGGGTTAGGGTTAGGGTTAGGGCCCGGCAGGTGGTTCCGGCGAGCCGAGCAGGTGGCTCCGGCGCGCCCGGCAGGTGCTTCCGCTGGGCCCGGCAGGTGGTTCCGGCGAGGCGAGCAGGTGGCTCCGGCGCGCTCGGCAGGTGCTTCCGCTGCGCCCGGCAGGTGGTTCCGGCGAGGCGAGCAGGTTGTTCCTGCGTGCTCGGCAGGTGGTTCAGTTGGGTCTGGCAGGTGGTTTCGGTCTGTTCGGGGTGTGGTTCCAGCATCTCAGGCACATGGTTCTGGCACGTCTGAGAGGTGTTTCCGGCTGGCCCAACAGGTGTTTCTGGAGTCTCCGCCAAGTGGTTCTGGCGTAGCTGGCAGGTGATGTTGGCGTGACTGGCAGGTGGTTCCAGCCAGCCCGGCAGGTGTTTCCGGAGTGTTCACCAACTGGCTGTGGCGTAGCCGGCAGGTGATTTTGGCGTGTCCGACAGGTGGTTCTGGCGAGTCGAGCAGGTGCTTCCGGCATGCTCGGCAGGTGCTTCCGGTGTCATTGGCATGTGGTTCTGGCAGGTCTGAGAGGTGGTTCCGGCATGCCTGACAGGTGATTCCGGAGTGTTCGCCAAGCGGTTCTGGCATAGGCGGCAGGTGATTTTGCCATGTCCAGAATGTGGTTCCAGCGAGTCGAACATGTGGTTCCGGCGTGTCCGGCAGGTGTTTCCGGTCTGTCCAGCAGGTGGTTCTGGGGTGTCCGGCATGAGGTTCTGGCACGTCTGAGAGGTGGTTCCGGCCGGCCCGACATGCGTTTCCGGAGTGTCCGCCACGTGGTTCAGGCACGTCTGAGAGGTGGTTCCAGCATGCCCGGCAGGTTTTCCCGGAGAGTCCTCCAAGTGGTTCTGGCGTAGCCCGCAGGTGATTTTGGTGTGTCCGGCAGGTTGTTCCGTTCTGTCCGATAGGTTGTTCCGGCATGTCCAGCACGTGCTTCTGGCACTTCTGAGAGGTGGTTCTGGCATGCCGGGCAGGTTATTCCGGAGTGTCCGGTAAGTGGTTCTGGTGTAGCCGGCAGTTCATTTTGGCGTGTCTGGCACATGGGTCCTGCGAGTCGAGCAGGTGGTTCCGGCGTGCTCGGCAGGTGGTCCAGGCATGTCCGGCAGGTGGTTCCAGTCTGTCCAGGACGTGGTTCCAGCGTGTCCGGCACGTGGTTCTCTTACGTCTGAGAGGTGGTTCCTGCATGCCTGGCAGGTTATTGCGGATTGTCTGCCAGGTGGTTCTCTCATAGCCAGCTGTTGATTTTGGCCTGTCAGGCAGGTGGTTCTGGTGAGTCCAGCAGGTGGCTCCGGCGTGCTCGGCAGGTGGTTCTGGCATGTCTGGCAGGTGGTTCCGGCGAGTTGAGCAGCTGGTTCCAGCCTGTCCGTCAGGTTAGGGTTAGGGATAGGGTTAGGGTTACGGTTAGGGTTAGGGTTTAGGGTTTGGGGTTAGGGGTTAGGGTTAGGGGTAGGGTTAGGGTTAGGGTTACGGTTGGGTTAGGGTTTAGGGTTAGGCTTAGGGTTAGGGGTTAGGGTTAGGGTTAGGGTTTGGGGATAGGGTTAGGGTTAGGGTTAGGGTTAGGGCCCGGCAGGTGGTTCCGGCGAGCCGAGCAGGTGGCTCCGGCGCGCCCGGCAGGTGCTTCCGCTGGGCCCGGCAGGTGGTTCCGGCGAGGCGAGCAGGTGGCTCCGGCGCGCTCGGCAGGTGCTTCCGCTGCGCCCGGCAGGTGGTTCCGGCGAGGCGAGCAGGTTGTTCCTGCGTGCTCGGCAGGTGGTTCAGTTGGGTCTGGCAGGTGGTTTCGGTCTGTTCGGGGTGTGGTTCCAGCATCTCAGGCACATGGTTCTGGCACGTCTGAGAGGTGTTTCCGGCTGGCCCAACAGGTGTTTCTGGAGTCTCCGCCAAGTGGTTCTGGCGTAGCTGGCAGGTGATGTTGGCGTGACTGGCAGGTGGTTCCAGCCAGCCCGGCAGGTGTTTCCGGAGTGTTCACCAACTGGCTGTGGCGTAGCCGGCAGGTGATTTTGGCGTGTCCGACAGGTGGTTCTGGCGAGTCGAGCAGGTGCTTCCGGCATGCTCGGCAGGTGCTTCCGGTGTCATTGGCATGTGGTTCTGGCAGGTCTGAGAGGTGGTTCCGGCATGCCTGACAGGTGATTCCGGAGTGTTCGCCAAGCGGTTCTGGCATAGGCGGCAGGTGATTTTGCCATGTCCAGAATGTGGTTCCAGCGAGTCGAACATGTGGTTCCGGCGTGTCCGGCAGGTGTTTCCGGTCTGTCCAGCAGGTGGTTCTGGGGTGTCCGGCATGAGGTTCTGGCACGTCTGAGAGGTGGTTCCGGCCGGCCCGACATGCGTTTCCGGAGTGTCCGCCACGTGGTTCAGGCACGTCTGAGAGGTGGTTCCAGCATGCCCGGCAGGTTTTCCCGGAGAGTCCTCCAAGTGGTTCTGGCGTAGCCCGCAGGTGATTTTGGTGTGTCCGGCAGGTTGTTCCGTTCTGTCCGATAGGTTGTTCCGGCATGTCCAGCACGTGCTTCTGGCACTTCTGAGAGGTGGTTCTGGCATGCCGGGCAGGTTATTCCGGAGTGTCCGGTAAGTGGTTCTGGTGTAGCCGGCAGTTCATTTTGGCGTGTCTGGCACATGGGTCCTGCGAGTCGAGCAGGTGGTTCCGGCGTGCTCGGCAGGTGGTCCAGGCATGTCCGGCAGGTGGTTCCAGTCTGTCCAGGACGTGGTTCCAGCGTGTCCGGCACGTGGTTCTCTTACGTCTGAGAGGTGGTTCCTGCATGCCTGGCAGGTTATTGCGGATTGTCTGCCAGGTGGTTCTCTCATAGCCAGCTGTTGATTTTGGCCTGTCAGGCAGGTGGTTCTGGTGAGTCCAGCAGGTGGCTCCGGCGTGCTCGGCAGGTGGTTCTGGCATGTCTGGCAGGTGGTTCCGGCGAGTTGAGCAGCTGGTTCCAGCCTGTCCGTCAGGTTAGGGTTAGGGATAGGGTTAGGGTTACGGTTAGGGTTAGGGTTTAGGGTTTGGGGTTAGGGGTTAGGGTTAGGGGTAGGGTTAGGGTTAGGGTTACGGTTGGGTTAGGGTTTAGGGTTAGGCTTAGGGTTAGGGGTTAGGGTTAGGGTTAGGGTTTGGGGATAGGGTTAGGGTTAGGGTTAGGGTTAGGGCCCGGCAGGTGGTTCCGGCGAGCCGAGCAGGTGGCTCCGGCGCGCCCGGCAGGTGCTTCCGCTGGGCCCGGCAGGTGGTTCCGGCGAGGCGAGCAGGTGGCTCCGGCGCGCTCGGCAGGTGCTTCCGCTGCGCCCGGCAGGTGGTTCCGGCGAGGCGAGCAGGTTGTTCCTGCGTGCTCGGCAGGTGGTTCAGTTGGGTCTGGCAGGTGGTTTCGGTCTGTTCGGGGTGTGGTTCCAGCATCTCAGGCACATGGTTCTGGCACGTCTGAGAGGTGTTTCCGGCTGGCCCAACAGGTGTTTCTGGAGTCTCCGCCAAGTGGTTCTGGCGTAGCTGGCAGGTGATGTTGGCGTGACTGGCAGGTGGTTCCAGCCAGCCCGGCAGGTGTTTCCGGAGTGTTCACCAACTGGCTGTGGCGTAGCCGGCAGGTGATTTTGGCGTGTCCGACAGGTGGTTCTGGCGAGTCGAGCAGGTGCTTCCGGCATGCTCGGCAGGTGCTTCCGGTGTCATTGGCATGTGGTTCTGGCAGGTCTGAGAGGTGGTTCCGGCATGCCTGACAGGTGATTCCGGAGTGTTCGCCAAGCGGTTCTGGCATAGGCGGCAGGTGATTTTGCCATGTCCAGAATGTGGTTCCAGCGAGTCGAACATGTGGTTCCGGCGTGTCCGGCAGGTGTTTCCGGTCTGTCCAGCAGGTGGTTCTGGGGTGTCCGGCATGAGGTTCTGGCACGTCTGAGAGGTGGTTCCGGCCGGCCCGACATGCGTTTCCGGAGTGTCCGCCACGTGGTTCAGGCACGTCTGAGAGGTGGTTCCAGCATGCCCGGCAGGTTTTCCCGGAGAGTCCTCCAAGTGGTTCTGGCGTAGCCCGCAGGTGATTTTGGTGTGTCCGGCAGGTTGTTCCGTTCTGTCCGATAGGTTGTTCCGGCATGTCCAGCACGTGCTTCTGGCACTTCTGAGAGGTGGTTCTGGCATGCCGGGCAGGTTATTCCGGAGTGTCCGGTAAGTGGTTCTGGTGTAGCCGGCAGTTCATTTTGGCGTGTCTGGCACATGGGTCCTGCGAGTCGAGCAGGTGGTTCCGGCGTGCTCGGCAGGTGGTCCAGGCATGTCCGGCAGGTGGTTCCAGTCTGTCCAGGACGTGGTTCCAGCGTGTCCGGCACGTGGTTCTCTTACGTCTGAGAGGTGGTTCCTGCATGCCTGGCAGGTTATTGCGGATTGTCTGCCAGGTGGTTCTCTCATAGCCAGCTGTTGATTTTGGCCTGTCAGGCAGGTGGTTCTGGTGAGTCCAGCAGGTGGCTCCGGCGTGCTCGGCAGGTGGTTCTGGCATGTCTGGCAGGTGGTTCCGGCGAGTTGAGCAGCTGGTTCCAGCCTGTCCGTCAGGTTAGGGTTAGGGATAGGGTTAGGGTTACGGTTAGGGTTAGGGTTTAGGGTTTGGGGTTAGGGGTTAGGGTTAGGGGTAGGGTTAGGGTTAGGGTTACGGTTGGGTTAGGGTTTAGGGTTAGGCTTAGGGTTAGGGGTTAGGGTTAGGGTTAGGGTTTGGGGATAGGGTTAGGGTTAGGGTTAGGGTTAGGGCCCGGCAGGTGGTTCCGGCGAGCCGAGCAGGTGGCTCCGGCGCGCCCGGCAGGTGCTTCCGCTGGGCCCGGCAGGTGGTTCCGGCGAGGCGAGCAGGTGGCTCCGGCGCGCTCGGCAGGTGCTTCCGCTGCGCCCGGCAGGTGGTTCCGGCGAGGCGAGCAGGTTGTTCCTGCGTGCTCGGCAGGTGGTTCAGTTGGGTCTGGCAGGTGGTTTCGGTCTGTTCGGGGTGTGGTTCCAGCATCTCAGGCACATGGTTCTGGCACGTCTGAGAGGTGTTTCCGGCTGGCCCAACAGGTGTTTCTGGAGTCTCCGCCAAGTGGTTCTGGCGTAGCTGGCAGGTGATGTTGGCGTGACTGGCAGGTGGTTCCAGCCAGCCCGGCAGGTGTTTCCGGAGTGTTCACCAACTGGCTGTGGCGTAGCCGGCAGGTGATTTTGGCGTGTCCGACAGGTGGTTCTGGCGAGTCGAGCAGGTGCTTCCGGCATGCTCGGCAGGTGCTTCCGGTGTCATTGGCATGTGGTTCTGGCAGGTCTGAGAGGTGGTTCCGGCATGCCTGACAGGTGATTCCGGAGTGTTCGCCAAGCGGTTCTGGCATAGGCGGCAGGTGATTTTGCCATGTCCAGAATGTGGTTCCAGCGAGTCGAACATGTGGTTCCGGCGTGTCCGGCAGGTGTTTCCGGTCTGTCCAGCAGGTGGTTCTGGGGTGTCCGGCATGAGGTTCTGGCACGTCTGAGAGGTGGTTCCGGCCGGCCCGACATGCGTTTCCGGAGTGTCCGCCACGTGGTTCAGGCACGTCTGAGAGGTGGTTCCAGCATGCCCGGCAGGTTTTCCCGGAGAGTCCTCCAAGTGGTTCTGGCGTAGCCCGCAGGTGATTTTGGTGTGTCCGGCAGGTTGTTCCGTTCTGTCCGATAGGTTGTTCCGGCATGTCCAGCACGTGCTTCTGGCACTTCTGAGAGGTGGTTCTGGCATGCCGGGCAGGTTATTCCGGAGTGTCCGGTAAGTGGTTCTGGTGTAGCCGGCAGTTCATTTTGGCGTGTCTGGCACATGGGTCCTGCGAGTCGAGCAGGTGGTTCCGGCGTGCTCGGCAGGTGGTCCAGGCATGTCCGGCAGGTGGTTCCAGTCTGTCCAGGACGTGGTTCCAGCGTGTCCGGCACGTGGTTCTCTTACGTCTGAGAGGTGGTTCCTGCATGCCTGGCAGGTTATTGCGGATTGTCTGCCAGGTGGTTCTCTCATAGCCAGCTGTTGATTTTGGCCTGTCAGGCAGGTGGTTCTGGTGAGTCCAGCAGGTGGCTCCGGCGTGCTCGGCAGGTGGTTCTGGCATGTCTGGCAGGTGGTTCCGGCGAGTTGAGCAGCTGGTTCCAGCCTGTCCGTCAGGTTAGGGTTAGGGATAGGGTTAGGGTTACGGTTAGGGTTAGGGTTTAGGGTTTGGGGTTAGGGGTTAGGGTTAGGGGTAGGGTTAGGGTTAGGGTTACGGTTGGGTTAGGGTTTAGGGTTAGGCTTAGGGTTAGGGGTTAGGGTTAGGGTTAGGGTTTGGGGATAGGGTTAGGGTTAGGGTTAGGGTTAGGGCCCGGCAGGTGGTTCCGGCGAGCCGAGCAGGTGGCTCCGGCGCGCCCGGCAGGTGCTTCCGCTGGGCCCGGCAGGTGGTTCCGGCGAGGCGAGCAGGTGGCTCCGGCGCGCTCGGCAGGTGCTTCCGCTGCGCCCGGCAGGTGGTTCCGGCGAGGCGAGCAGGTTGTTCCTGCGTGCTCGGCAGGTGGTTCAGTTGGGTCTGGCAGGTGGTTTCGGTCTGTTCGGGGTGTGGTTCCAGCATCTCAGGCACATGGTTCTGGCACGTCTGAGAGGTGTTTCCGGCTGGCCCAACAGGTGTTTCTGGAGTCTCCGCCAAGTGGTTCTGGCGTAGCTGGCAGGTGATGTTGGCGTGACTGGCAGGTGGTTCCAGCCAGCCCGGCAGGTGTTTCCGGAGTGTTCACCAACTGGCTGTGGCGTAGCCGGCAGGTGATTTTGGCGTGTCCGACAGGTGGTTCTGGCGAGTCGAGCAGGTGCTTCCGGCATGCTCGGCAGGTGCTTCCGGTGTCATTGGCATGTGGTTCTGGCAGGTCTGAGAGGTGGTTCCGGCATGCCTGACAGGTGATTCCGGAGTGTTCGCCAAGCGGTTCTGGCATAGGCGGCAGGTGATTTTGCCATGTCCAGAATGTGGTTCCAGCGAGTCGAACATGTGGTTCCGGCGTGTCCGGCAGGTGTTTCCGGTCTGTCCAGCAGGTGGTTCTGGGGTGTCCGGCATGAGGTTCTGGCACGTCTGAGAGGTGGTTCCGGCCGGCCCGACATGCGTTTCCGGAGTGTCCGCCACGTGGTTCAGGCACGTCTGAGAGGTGGTTCCAGCATGCCCGGCAGGTTTTCCCGGAGAGTCCTCCAAGTGGTTCTGGCGTAGCCCGCAGGTGATTTTGGTGTGTCCGGCAGGTTGTTCCGTTCTGTCCGATAGGTTGTTCCGGCATGTCCAGCACGTGCTTCTGGCACTTCTGAGAGGTGGTTCTGGCATGCCGGGCAGGTTATTCCGGAGTGTCCGGTAAGTGGTTCTGGTGTAGCCGGCAGTTCATTTTGGCGTGTCTGGCACATGGGTCCTGCGAGTCGAGCAGGTGGTTCCGGCGTGCTCGGCAGGTGGTCCAGGCATGTCCGGCAGGTGGTTCCAGTCTGTCCAGGACGTGGTTCCAGCGTGTCCGGCACGTGGTTCTCTTACGTCTGAGAGGTGGTTCCTGCATGCCTGGCAGGTTATTGCGGATTGTCTGCCAGGTGGTTCTCTCATAGCCAGCTGTTGATTTTGGCCTGTCAGGCAGGTGGTTCTGGTGAGTCCAGCAGGTGGCTCCGGCGTGCTCGGCAGGTGGTTCTGGCATGTCTGGCAGGTGGTTCCGGCGAGTTGAGCAGCTGGTTCCAGCCTGTCCGTCAGGTTAGGGTTAGGGATAGGGTTAGGGTTACGGTTAGGGTTAGGGTTTAGGGTTTGGGGTTAGGGGTTAGGGTTAGGGGTAGGGTTAGGGTTAGGGTTACGGTTGGGTTAGGGTTTAGGGTTAGGCTTAGGGTTAGGGGTTAGGGTTAGGGTTAGGGTTTGGGGATAGGGTTAGGGTTAGGGTTAGGGTTAGGGCCCGGCAGGTGGTTCCGGCGAGCCGAGCAGGTGGCTCCGGCGCGCCCGGCAGGTGCTTCCGCTGGGCCCGGCAGGTGGTTCCGGCGAGGCGAGCAGGTGGCTCCGGCGCGCTCGGCAGGTGCTTCCGCTGCGCCCGGCAGGTGGTTCCGGCGAGGCGAGCAGGTTGTTCCTGCGTGCTCGGCAGGTGGTTCAGTTGGGTCTGGCAGGTGGTTTCGGTCTGTTCGGGGTGTGGTTCCAGCATCTCAGGCACATGGTTCTGGCACGTCTGAGAGGTGTTTCCGGCTGGCCCAACAGGTGTTTCTGGAGTCTCCGCCAAGTGGTTCTGGCGTAGCTGGCAGGTGATGTTGGCGTGACTGGCAGGTGGTTCCAGCCAGCCCGGCAGGTGTTTCCGGAGTGTTCACCAACTGGCTGTGGCGTAGCCGGCAGGTGATTTTGGCGTGTCCGACAGGTGGTTCTGGCGAGTCGAGCAGGTGCTTCCGGCATGCTCGGCAGGTGCTTCCGGTGTCATTGGCATGTGGTTCTGGCAGGTCTGAGAGGTGGTTCCGGCATGCCTGACAGGTGATTCCGGAGTGTTCGCCAAGCGGTTCTGGCATAGGCGGCAGGTGATTTTGCCATGTCCAGAATGTGGTTCCAGCGAGTCGAACATGTGGTTCCGGCGTGTCCGGCAGGTGTTTCCGGTCTGTCCAGCAGGTGGTTCTGGGGTGTCCGGCATGAGGTTCTGGCACGTCTGAGAGGTGGTTCCGGCCGGCCCGACATGCGTTTCCGGAGTGTCCGCCACGTGGTTCAGGCACGTCTGAGAGGTGGTTCCAGCATGCCCGGCAGGTTTTCCCGGAGAGTCCTCCAAGTGGTTCTGGCGTAGCCCGCAGGTGATTTTGGTGTGTCCGGCAGGTTGTTCCGTTCTGTCCGATAGGTTGTTCCGGCATGTCCAGCACGTGCTTCTGGCACTTCTGAGAGGTGGTTCTGGCATGCCGGGCAGGTTATTCCGGAGTGTCCGGTAAGTGGTTCTGGTGTAGCCGGCAGTTCATTTTGGCGTGTCTGGCACATGGGTCCTGCGAGTCGAGCAGGTGGTTCCGGCGTGCTCGGCAGGTGGTCCAGGCATGTCCGGCAGGTGGTTCCAGTCTGTCCAGGACGTGGTTCCAGCGTGTCCGGCACGTGGTTCTCTTACGTCTGAGAGGTGGTTCCTGCATGCCTGGCAGGTTATTGCGGATTGTCTGCCAGGTGGTTCTCTCATAGCCAGCTGTTGATTTTGGCCTGTCAGGCAGGTGGTTCTGGTGAGTCCAGCAGGTGGCTCCGGCGTGCTCGGCAGGTGGTTCTGGCATGTCTGGCAGGTGGTTCCGGCGAGTTGAGCAGCTGGTTCCAGCCTGTCCGTCAGGTTAGGGTTAGGGATAGGGTTAGGGTTACGGTTAGGGTTAGGGTTTAGGGTTTGGGGTTAGGGGTTAGGGTTAGGGGTAGGGTTAGGGTTAGGGTTACGGTTGGGTTAGGGTTTAGGGTTAGGCTTAGGGTTAGGGGTTAGGGTTAGGGTTAGGGTTTGGGGATAGGGTTAGGGTTAGGGTTAGGGTTAGGGCCCGGCAGGTGGTTCCGGCGAGCCGAGCAGGTGGCTCCGGCGCGCCCGGCAGGTGCTTCCGCTGGGCCCGGCAGGTGGTTCCGGCGAGGCGAGCAGGTGGCTCCGGCGCGCTCGGCAGGTGCTTCCGCTGCGCCCGGCAGGTGGTTCCGGCGAGGCGAGCAGGTTGTTCCTGCGTGCTCGGCAGGTGGTTCAGTTGGGTCTGGCAGGTGGTTTCGGTCTGTTCGGGGTGTGGTTCCAGCATCTCAGGCACATGGTTCTGGCACGTCTGAGAGGTGTTTCCGGCTGGCCCAACAGGTGTTTCTGGAGTCTCCGCCAAGTGGTTCTGGCGTAGCTGGCAGGTGATGTTGGCGTGACTGGCAGGTGGTTCCAGCCAGCCCGGCAGGTGTTTCCGGAGTGTTCACCAACTGGCTGTGGCGTAGCCGGCAGGTGATTTTGGCGTGTCCGACAGGTGGTTCTGGCGAGTCGAGCAGGTGCTTCCGGCATGCTCGGCAGGTGCTTCCGGTGTCATTGGCATGTGGTTCTGGCAGGTCTGAGAGGTGGTTCCGGCATGCCTGACAGGTGATTCCGGAGTGTTCGCCAAGCGGTTCTGGCATAGGCGGCAGGTGATTTTGCCATGTCCAGAATGTGGTTCCAGCGAGTCGAACATGTGGTTCCGGCGTGTCCGGCAGGTGTTTCCGGTCTGTCCAGCAGGTGGTTCTGGGGTGTCCGGCATGAGGTTCTGGCACGTCTGAGAGGTGGTTCCGGCCGGCCCGACATGCGTTTCCGGAGTGTCCGCCACGTGGTTCAGGCACGTCTGAGAGGTGGTTCCAGCATGCCCGGCAGGTTTTCCCGGAGAGTCCTCCAAGTGGTTCTGGCGTAGCCCGCAGGTGATTTTGGTGTGTCCGGCAGGTTGTTCCGTTCTGTCCGATAGGTTGTTCCGGCATGTCCAGCACGTGCTTCTGGCACTTCTGAGAGGTGGTTCTGGCATGCCGGGCAGGTTATTCCGGAGTGTCCGGTAAGTGGTTCTGGTGTAGCCGGCAGTTCATTTTGGCGTGTCTGGCACATGGGTCCTGCGAGTCGAGCAGGTGGTTCCGGCGTGCTCGGCAGGTGGTCCAGGCATGTCCGGCAGGTGGTTCCAGTCTGTCCAGGACGTGGTTCCAGCGTGTCCGGCACGTGGTTCTCTTACGTCTGAGAGGTGGTTCCTGCATGCCTGGCAGGTTATTGCGGATTGTCTGCCAGGTGGTTCTCTCATAGCCAGCTGTTGATTTTGGCCTGTCAGGCAGGTGGTTCTGGTGAGTCCAGCAGGTGGCTCCGGCGTGCTCGGCAGGTGGTTCTGGCATGTCTGGCAGGTGGTTCCGGCGAGTTGAGCAGCTGGTTCCAGCCTGTCCGTCAGGTTAGGGTTAGGGATAGGGTTAGGGTTACGGTTAGGGTTAGGGTTTAGGGTTTGGGGTTAGGGGTTAGGGTTAGGGGTAGGGTTAGGGTTAGGGTTACGGTTGGGTTAGGGTTTAGGGTTAGGCTTAGGGTTAGGGGTTAGGGTTAGGGTTAGGGTTTGGGGATAGGGTTAGGGTTAGGGTTAGGGTTAGGGCCCGGCAGGTGGTTCCGGCGAGCCGAGCAGGTGGCTCCGGCGCGCCCGGCAGGTGCTTCCGCTGGGCCCGGCAGGTGGTTCCGGCGAGGCGAGCAGGTGGCTCCGGCGCGCTCGGCAGGTGCTTCCGCTGCGCCCGGCAGGTGGTTCCGGCGAGGCGAGCAGGTTGTTCCTGCGTGCTCGGCAGGTGGTTCAGTTGGGTCTGGCAGGTGGTTTCGGTCTGTTCGGGGTGTGGTTCCAGCATCTCAGGCACATGGTTCTGGCACGTCTGAGAGGTGTTTCCGGCTGGCCCAACAGGTGTTTCTGGAGTCTCCGCCAAGTGGTTCTGGCGTAGCTGGCAGGTGATGTTGGCGTGACTGGCAGGTGGTTCCAGCCAGCCCGGCAGGTGTTTCCGGAGTGTTCACCAACTGGCTGTGGCGTAGCCGGCAGGTGATTTTGGCGTGTCCGACAGGTGGTTCTGGCGAGTCGAGCAGGTGCTTCCGGCATGCTCGGCAGGTGCTTCCGGTGTCATTGGCATGTGGTTCTGGCAGGTCTGAGAGGTGGTTCCGGCATGCCTGACAGGTGATTCCGGAGTGTTCGCCAAGCGGTTCTGGCATAGGCGGCAGGTGATTTTGCCATGTCCAGAATGTGGTTCCAGCGAGTCGAACATGTGGTTCCGGCGTGTCCGGCAGGTGTTTCCGGTCTGTCCAGCAGGTGGTTCTGGGGTGTCCGGCATGAGGTTCTGGCACGTCTGAGAGGTGGTTCCGGCCGGCCCGACATGCGTTTCCGGAGTGTCCGCCACGTGGTTCAGGCACGTCTGAGAGGTGGTTCCAGCATGCCCGGCAGGTTTTCCCGGAGAGTCCTCCAAGTGGTTCTGGCGTAGCCCGCAGGTGATTTTGGTGTGTCCGGCAGGTTGTTCCGTTCTGTCCGATAGGTTGTTCCGGCATGTCCAGCACGTGCTTCTGGCACTTCTGAGAGGTGGTTCTGGCATGCCGGGCAGGTTATTCCGGAGTGTCCGGTAAGTGGTTCTGGTGTAGCCGGCAGTTCATTTTGGCGTGTCTGGCACATGGGTCCTGCGAGTCGAGCAGGTGGTTCCGGCGTGCTCGGCAGGTGGTCCAGGCATGTCCGGCAGGTGGTTCCAGTCTGTCCAGGACGTGGTTCCAGCGTGTCCGGCACGTGGTTCTCTTACGTCTGAGAGGTGGTTCCTGCATGCCTGGCAGGTTATTGCGGATTGTCTGCCAGGTGGTTCTCTCATAGCCAGCTGTTGATTTTGGCCTGTCAGGCAGGTGGTTCTGGTGAGTCCAGCAGGTGGCTCCGGCGTGCTCGGCAGGTGGTTCTGGCATGTCTGGCAGGTGGTTCCGGCGAGTTGAGCAGCTGGTTCCAGCCTGTCCGTCAGGTTAGGGTTAGGGATAGGGTTAGGGTTACGGTTAGGGTTAGGGTTTAGGGTTTGGGGTTAGGGGTTAGGGTTAGGGGTAGGGTTAGGGTTAGGGTTACGGTTGGGTTAGGGTTTAGGGTTAGGCTTAGGGTTAGGGGTTAGGGTTAGGGTTAGGGTTTGGGGATAGGGTTAGGGTTAGGGTTAGGGTTAGGGCCCGGCAGGTGGTTCCGGCGAGCCGAGCAGGTGGCTCCGGCGCGCCCGGCAGGTGCTTCCGCTGGGCCCGGCAGGTGGTTCCGGCGAGGCGAGCAGGTGGCTCCGGCGCGCTCGGCAGGTGCTTCCGCTGCGCCCGGCAGGTGGTTCCGGCGAGGCGAGCAGGTTGTTCCTGCGTGCTCGGCAGGTGGTTCAGTTGGGTCTGGCAGGTGGTTTCGGTCTGTTCGGGGTGTGGTTCCAGCATCTCAGGCACATGGTTCTGGCACGTCTGAGAGGTGTTTCCGGCTGGCCCAACAGGTGTTTCTGGAGTCTCCGCCAAGTGGTTCTGGCGTAGCTGGCAGGTGATGTTGGCGTGACTGGCAGGTGGTTCCAGCCAGCCCGGCAGGTGTTTCCGGAGTGTTCACCAACTGGCTGTGGCGTAGCCGGCAGGTGATTTTGGCGTGTCCGACAGGTGGTTCTGGCGAGTCGAGCAGGTGCTTCCGGCATGCTCGGCAGGTGCTTCCGGTGTCATTGGCATGTGGTTCTGGCAGGTCTGAGAGGTGGTTCCGGCATGCCTGACAGGTGATTCCGGAGTGTTCGCCAAGCGGTTCTGGCATAGGCGGCAGGTGATTTTGCCATGTCCAGAATGTGGTTCCAGCGAGTCGAACATGTGGTTCCGGCGTGTCCGGCAGGTGTTTCCGGTCTGTCCAGCAGGTGGTTCTGGGGTGTCCGGCATGAGGTTCTGGCACGTCTGAGAGGTGGTTCCGGCCGGCCCGACATGCGTTTCCGGAGTGTCCGCCACGTGGTTCAGGCACGTCTGAGAGGTGGTTCCAGCATGCCCGGCAGGTTTTCCCGGAGAGTCCTCCAAGTGGTTCTGGCGTAGCCCGCAGGTGATTTTGGTGTGTCCGGCAGGTTGTTCCGTTCTGTCCGATAGGTTGTTCCGGCATGTCCAGCACGTGCTTCTGGCACTTCTGAGAGGTGGTTCTGGCATGCCGGGCAGGTTATTCCGGAGTGTCCGGTAAGTGGTTCTGGTGTAGCCGGCAGTTCATTTTGGCGTGTCTGGCACATGGGTCCTGCGAGTCGAGCAGGTGGTTCCGGCGTGCTCGGCAGGTGGTCCAGGCATGTCCGGCAGGTGGTTCCAGTCTGTCCAGGACGTGGTTCCAGCGTGTCCGGCACGTGGTTCTCTTACGTCTGAGAGGTGGTTCCTGCATGCCTGGCAGGTTATTGCGGATTGTCTGCCAGGTGGTTCTCTCATAGCCAGCTGTTGATTTTGGCCTGTCAGGCAGGTGGTTCTGGTGAGTCCAGCAGGTGGCTCCGGCGTGCTCGGCAGGTGGTTCTGGCATGTCTGGCAGGTGGTTCCGGCGAGTTGAGCAGCTGGTTCCAGCCTGTCCGTCAGGTTAGGGTTAGGGATAGGGTTAGGGTTACGGTTAGGGTTAGGGTTTAGGGTTTGGGGTTAGGGGTTAGGGTTAGGGGTAGGGTTAGGGTTAGGGTTACGGTTGGGTTAGGGTTTAGGGTTAGGCTTAGGGTTAGGGGTTAGGGTTAGGGTTAGGGTTTGGGGATAGGGTTAGGGTTAGGGTTAGGGTTAGGGCCCGGCAGGTGGTTCCGGCGAGCCGAGCAGGTGGCTCCGGCGCGCCCGGCAGGTGCTTCCGCTGGGCCCGGCAGGTGGTTCCGGCGAGGCGAGCAGGTGGCTCCGGCGCGCTCGGCAGGTGCTTCCGCTGCGCCCGGCAGGTGGTTCCGGCGAGGCGAGCAGGTTGTTCCTGCGTGCTCGGCAGGTGGTTCAGTTGGGTCTGGCAGGTGGTTTCGGTCTGTTCGGGGTGTGGTTCCAGCATCTCAGGCACATGGTTCTGGCACGTCTGAGAGGTGTTTCCGGCTGGCCCAACAGGTGTTTCTGGAGTCTCCGCCAAGTGGTTCTGGCGTAGCTGGCAGGTGATGTTGGCGTGACTGGCAGGTGGTTCCAGCCAGCCCGGCAGGTGTTTCCGGAGTGTTCACCAACTGGCTGTGGCGTAGCCGGCAGGTGATTTTGGCGTGTCCGACAGGTGGTTCTGGCGAGTCGAGCAGGTGCTTCCGGCATGCTCGGCAGGTGCTTCCGGTGTCATTGGCATGTGGTTCTGGCAGGTCTGAGAGGTGGTTCCGGCATGCCTGACAGGTGATTCCGGAGTGTTCGCCAAGCGGTTCTGGCATAGGCGGCAGGTGATTTTGCCATGTCCAGAATGTGGTTCCAGCGAGTCGAACATGTGGTTCCGGCGTGTCCGGCAGGTGTTTCCGGTCTGTCCAGCAGGTGGTTCTGGGGTGTCCGGCATGAGGTTCTGGCACGTCTGAGAGGTGGTTCCGGCCGGCCCGACATGCGTTTCCGGAGTGTCCGCCACGTGGTTCAGGCACGTCTGAGAGGTGGTTCCAGCATGCCCGGCAGGTTTTCCCGGAGAGTCCTCCAAGTGGTTCTGGCGTAGCCCGCAGGTGATTTTGGTGTGTCCGGCAGGTTGTTCCGTTCTGTCCGATAGGTTGTTCCGGCATGTCCAGCACGTGCTTCTGGCACTTCTGAGAGGTGGTTCTGGCATGCCGGGCAGGTTATTCCGGAGTGTCCGGTAAGTGGTTCTGGTGTAGCCGGCAGTTCATTTTGGCGTGTCTGGCACATGGGTCCTGCGAGTCGAGCAGGTGGTTCCGGCGTGCTCGGCAGGTGGTCCAGGCATGTCCGGCAGGTGGTTCCAGTCTGTCCAGGACGTGGTTCCAGCGTGTCCGGCACGTGGTTCTCTTACGTCTGAGAGGTGGTTCCTGCATGCCTGGCAGGTTATTGCGGATTGTCTGCCAGGTGGTTCTCTCATAGCCAGCTGTTGATTTTGGCCTGTCAGGCAGGTGGTTCTGGTGAGTCCAGCAGGTGGCTCCGGCGTGCTCGGCAGGTGGTTCTGGCATGTCTGGCAGGTGGTTCCGGCGAGTTGAGCAGCTGGTTCCAGCCTGTCCGTCAGGTTAGGGTTAGGGATAGGGTTAGGGTTACGGTTAGGGTTAGGGTTTAGGGTTTGGGGTTAGGGGTTAGGGTTAGGGGTAGGGTTAGGGTTAGGGTTACGGTTGGGTTAGGGTTTAGGGTTAGGCTTAGGGTTAGGGGTTAGGGTTAGGGTTAGGGTTTGGGGATAGGGTTAGGGTTAGGGTTAGGGTTAGGGCCCGGCAGGTGGTTCCGGCGAGCCGAGCAGGTGGCTCCGGCGCGCCCGGCAGGTGCTTCCGCTGGGCCCGGCAGGTGGTTCCGGCGAGGCGAGCAGGTGGCTCCGGCGCGCTCGGCAGGTGCTTCCGCTGCGCCCGG
This sequence comes from Equus asinus, assembly GCF_041296235.1. Classification (NCBI taxonomy): domain Eukaryota; kingdom Metazoa; phylum Chordata; class Mammalia; order Perissodactyla; family Equidae; genus Equus; species Equus asinus. Next base: position 158,643 of record NC_091798.1, on the reverse strand, counting down.
CAGGTGGTTCCGGCGAGGCGAGCAGGTTGTTCCTGCGTGCTCGGCAGGTGGTTCAGTTGGGTCTGGCAGGTGGTTTCGGTCTGTTCGGGGTGTGGTTCCAGCATCTCAGGCACATGGTTCTGGCACGTCTGAGAGGTGTTTCCGGCTGGCCCAACAGGTGTTTCTGGAGTCTCCGCCAAGTGGTTCTGGCGTAGCTGGCAGGTGATGTTGGCGTGACTGGCAGGTGGTTCCAGCCAGCCCGGCAGGTGTTTCCGGAGTGTTCACCAACTGGCTGTGGCGTAGCCGGCAGGTGATTTTGGCGTGTCCGACAGGTGGTTCTGGCGAGTCGAGCAGGTGCTTCCGGCATGCTCGGCAGGTGCTTCCGGTGTCATTGGCATGTGGTTCTGGCAGGTCTGAGAGGTGGTTCCGGCATGCCTGACAGGTGATTCCGGAGTGTTCGCCAAGCGGTTCTGGCATAGGCGGCAGGTGATTTTGCCATGTCCAGAATGTGGTTCCAGCGAGTCGAACATGTGGTTCCGGCGTGTCCGGCAGGTGTTTCCGGTCTGTCCAGCAGGTGGTTCTGGGGTGTCCGGCATGAGGTTCTGGCACGTCTGAGAGGTGGTTCCGGCCGGCCCGACATGCGTTTCCGGAGTGTCCGCCACGTGGTTCAGGCACGTCTGAGAGGTGGTTCCAGCATGCCCGGCAGGTTTTCCCGGAGAGTCCTCCAAGTGGTTCTGGCGTAGCCCGCAGGTGATTTTGGTGTGTCCGGCAGGTTGTTCCGTTCTGTCCGATAGGTTGTTCCGGCATGTCCAGCACGTGCTTCTGGCACTTCTGAGAGGTGGTTCTGGCATGCCGGGCAGGTTATTCCGGAGTGTCCGGTAAGTGGTTCTGGTGTAGCCGGCAGTTCATTTTGGCGTGTCTGGCACATGGGTCCTGCGAGTCGAGCAGGTGGTTCCGGCGTGCTCGGCAGGTGGTCCAGGCATGTCCGGCAGGTGGTTCCAGTCTGTCCAGGACGTGGTTCCAGCGTGTCCGGCACGTGGTTCTCTTACGTCTGAGAGGTGGTTCCTGCATGCCTGGCAGGTTATTGCGGATTGTCTGCCAGGTGGTTCTCTCATAGCCAGCTGTTGATTTTGGCCTGTCAGGCAGGTGGTTCTGGTGAGTCCAGCAGGTGGCTCCGGCGTGCTCGGCAGGTGGTTCTGGCATGTCTGGCAGGTGGTTCCGGCGAGTTGAGCAGCTGGTTCCAGCCTGTCCGTCAGGTTAGGGTTAGGGATAGGGTTAGGGTTACGGTTAGGGTTAGGGTTTAGGGTTTGGGGTTAGGGGTTAGGGTTAGGGGTAGGGTTAGGGTTAGGGTTACGGTTGGGTTAGGGTTTAGGGTTAGGCTTAGGGTTAGGGGTTAGGGTTAGGGTTAGGGTTTGGGGATAGGGTTAGGGTTAGGGTTAGGGTTAGGGCCCGGCAGGTGGTTCCGGCGAGCCGAGCAGGTGGCTCCGGCGCGCCCGGCAGGTGCTTCCGCTGGGCCCGGCAGGTGGTTCCGGCGAGGCGAGCAGGTGGCTCCGGCGCGCTCGGCAGGTGCTTCCGCTGCGCCCGGCAGGTGGTTCCGGCGAGGCGAGCAGGTTGTTCCTGCGTGCTCGGCAGGTGGTTCAGTTGGGTCTGGCAGGTGGTTTCGGTCTGTTCGGGGTGTGGTTCCAGCATCTCAGGCACATGGTTCTGGCACGTCTGAGAGGTGTTTCCGGCTGGCCCAACAGGTGTTTCTGGAGTCTCCGCCAAGTGGTTCTGGCGTAGCTGGCAGGTGATGTTGGCGTGACTGGCAGGTGGTTCCAGCCAGCCCGGCAGGTGTTTCCGGAGTGTTCACCAACTGGCTGTGGCGTAGCCGGCAGGTGATTTTGGCGTGTCCGACAGGTGGTTCTGGCGAGTCGAGCAGGTGCTTCCGGCATGCTCGGCAGGTGCTTCCGGTGTCATTGGCATGTGGTTCTGGCAGGTCTGAGAGGTGGTTCCGGCATGCCTGACAGGTGATTCCGGAGTGTTCGCCAAGCGGTTCTGGCATAGGCGGCAGGTGATTTTGCCATGTCCAGAATGTGGTTCCAGCGAGTCGAACATGTGGTTCCGGCGTGTCCGGCAGGTGTTTCCGGTCTGTCCAGCAGGTGGTTCTGGGGTGTCCGGCATGAGGTTCTGGCACGTCTGAGAGGTGGTTCCGGCCGGCCCGACATGCGTTTCCGGAGTGTCCGCCACGTGGTTCAGGCACGTCTGAGAGGTGGTTCCAGCATGCCCGGCAGGTTTTCCCGGAGAGTCCTCCAAGTGGTTCTGGCGTAGCCCGCAGGTGATTTTGGTGTGTCCGGCAGGTTGTTCCGTTCTGTCCGATAGGTTGTTCCGGCATGTCCAGCACGTGCTTCTGGCACTTCTGAGAGGTGGTTCTGGCATGCCGGGCAGGTTATTCCGGAGTGTCCGGTAAGTGGTTCTGGTGTAGCCGGCAGTTCATTTTGGCGTGTCTGGCACATGGGTCCTGCGAGTCGAGCAGGTGGTTCCGGCGTGCTCGGCAGGTGGTCCAGGCATGTCCGGCAGGTGGTTCCAGTCTGTCCAGGACGTGGTTCCAGCGTGTCCGGCACGTGGTTCTCTTACGTCTGAGAGGTGGTTCCTGCATGCCTGGCAGGTTATTGCGGATTGTCTGCCAGGTGGTTCTCTCATAGCCAGCTGTTGATTTTGGCCTGTCAGGCAGGTGGTTCTGGTGAGTCCAGCAGGTGGCTCCGGCGTGCTCGGCAGGTGGTTCTGGCATGTCTGGCAGGTGGTTCCGGCGAGTTGAGCAGCTGGTTCCAGCCTGTCCGTCAGGTTAGGGTTAGGGATAGGGTTAGGGTTACGGTTAGGGTTAGGGTTTAGGGTTTGGGGTTAGGGGTTAGGGTTAGGGGTAGGGTTAGGGTTAGGGTTACGGTTGGGTTAGGGTTTAGGGTTAGGCTTAGGGTTAGGGGTTAGGGTTAGGGTTAGGGTTTGGGGATAGGGTTAGGGTTAGGGTTAGGGTTAGGGCCCGGCAGGTGGTTCCGGCGAGCCGAGCAGGTGGCTCCGGCGCGCCCGGCAGGTGCTTCCGCTGGGCCCGGCAGGTGGTTCCGGCGAGGCGAGCAGGTGGCTCCGGCGCGCTCGGCAGGTGCTTCCGCTGCGCCCGGCAGGTGGTTCCGGCGAGGCGAGCAGGTTGTTCCTGCGTGCTCGGCAGGTGGTTCAGTTGGGTCTGGCAGGTGGTTTCGGTCTGTTCGGGGTGTGGTTCCAGCATCTCAGGCACATGGTTCTGGCACGTCTGAGAGGTGTTTCCGGCTGGCCCAACAGGTGTTTCTGGAGTCTCCGCCAAGTGGTTCTGGCGTAGCTGGCAGGTGATGTTGGCGTGACTGGCAGGTGGTTCCAGCCAGCCCGGCAGGTGTTTCCGGAGTGTTCACCAACTGGCTGTGGCGTAGCCGGCAGGTGATTTTGGCGTGTCCGACAGGTGGTTCTGGCGAGTCGAGCAGGTGCTTCCGGCATGCTCGGCAGGTGCTTCCGGTGTCATTGGCATGTGGTTCTGGCAGGTCTGAGAGGTGGTTCCGGCATGCCTGACAGGTGATTCCGGAGTGTTCGCCAAGCGGTTCTGGCATAGGCGGCAGGTGATTTTGCCATGTCCAGAATGTGGTTCCAGCGAGTCGAACATGTGGTTCCGGCGTGTCCGGCAGGTGTTTCCGGTCTGTCCAGCAGGTGGTTCTGGGGTGTCCGGCATGAGGTTCTGGCACGTCTGAGAGGTGGTTCCGGCCGGCCCGACATGCGTTTCCGGAGTGTCCGCCACGTGGTTCAGGCACGTCTGAGAGGTGGTTCCAGCATGCCCGGCAGGTTTTCCCGGAGAGTCCTCCAAGTGGTTCTGGCGTAGCCCGCAGGTGATTTTGGTGTGTCCGGCAGGTTGTTCCGTTCTGTCCGATAGGTTGTTCCGGCATGTCCAGCACGTGCTTCTGGCACTTCTGAGAGGTGGTTCTGGCATGCCGGGCAGGTTATTCCGGAGTGTCCGGTAAGTGGTTCTGGTGTAGCCGGCAGTTCATTTTGGCGTGTCTGGCACATGGGTCCTGCGAGTCGAGCAGGTGGTTCCGGCGTGCTCGGCAGGTGGTCCAGGCATGTCCGGCAGGTGGTTCCAGTCTGTCCAGGACGTGGTTCCAGCGTGTCCGGCACGTGGTTCTCTTACGTCTGAGAGGTGGTTCCTGCATGCCTGGCAGGTTATTGCGGATTGTCTGCCAGGTGGTTCTCTCATAGCCAGCTGTTGATTTTGGCCTGTCAGGCAGGTGGTTCTGGTGAGTCCAGCAGGTGGCTCCGGCGTGCTCGGCAGGTGGTTCTGGCATGTCTGGCAGGTGGTTCCGGCGAGTTGAGCAGCTGGTTCCAGCCTGTCCGTCAGGTTAGGGTTAGGGATAGGGTTAGGGTTACGGTTAGGGTTAGGGTTTAGGGTTTGGGGTTAGGGGTTAGGGTTAGGGGTAGGGTTAGGGTTAGGGTTACGGTTGGGTTAGGGTTTAGGGTTAGGCTTAGGGTTAGGGGTTAGGGTTAGGGTTAGGGTTTGGGGATAGGGTTAGGGTTAGGGTTAGGGTTAGGGCCCGGCAGGTGGTTCCGGCGAGCCGAGCAGGTGGCTCCGGCGCGCCCGGCAGGTGCTTCCGCTGGGCCCGGCAGGTGGTTCCGGCGAGGCGAGCAGGTGGCTCCGGCGCGCTCGGCAGGTGCTTCCGCTGCGCCCGGCAGGTGGTTCCGGCGAGGCGAGCAGGTTGTTCCTGCGTGCTCGGCAGGTGGTTCAGTTGGGTCTGGCAGGTGGTTTCGGTCTGTTCGGGGTGTGGTTCCAGCATCTCAGGCACATGGTTCTGGCACGTCTGAGAGGTGTTTCCGGCTGGCCCAACAGGTGTTTCTGGAGTCTCCGCCAAGTGGTTCTGGCGTAGCTGGCAGGTGATGTTGGCGTGACTGGCAGGTGGTTCCAGCCAGCCCGGCAGGTGTTTCCGGAGTGTTCACCAACTGGCTGTGGCGTAGCCGGCAGGTGATTTTGGCGTGTCCGACAGGTGGTTCTGGCGAGTCGAGCAGGTGCTTCCGGCATGCTCGGCAGGTGCTTCCGGTGTCATTGGCATGTGGTTCTGGCAGGTCTGAGAGGTGGTTCCGGCATGCCTGACAGGTGATTCCGGAGTGTTCGCCAAGCGGTTCTGGCATAGGCGGCAGGTGATTTTGCCATGTCCAGAATGTGGTTCCAGCGAGTCGAACATGTGGTTCCGGCGTGTCCGGCAGGTGTTTCCGGTCTGTCCAGCAGGTGGTTCTGGGGTGTCCGGCATGAGGTTCTGGCACGTCTGAGAGGTGGTTCCGGCCGGCCCGACATGCGTTTCCGGAGTGTCCGCCACGTGGTTCAGGCACGTCTGAGAGGTGGTTCCAGCATGCCCGGCAGGTTTTCCCGGAGAGTCCTCCAAGTGGTTCTGGCGTAGCCCGCAGGTGATTTTGGTGTGTCCGGCAGGTTGTTCCGTTCTGTCCGATAGGTTGTTCCGGCATGTCCAGCACGTGCTTCTGGCACTTCTGAGAGGTGGTTCTGGCATGCCGGGCAGGTTATTCCGGAGTGTCCGGTAAGTGGTTCTGGTGTAGCCGGCAGTTCATTTTGGCGTGTCTGGCACATGGGTCCTGCGAGTCGAGCAGGTGGTTCCGGCGTGCTCGGCAGGTGGTCCAGGCATGTCCGGCAGGTGGTTCCAGTCTGTCCAGGACGTGGTTCCAGCGTGTCCGGCACGTGGTTCTCTTACGTCTGAGAGGTGGTTCCTGCATGCCTGGCAGGTTATTGCGGATTGTCTGCCAGGTGGTTCTCTCATAGCCAGCTGTTGATTTTGGCCTGTCAGGCAGGTGGTTCTGGTGAGTCCAGCAGGTGGCTCCGGCGTGCTCGGCAGGTGGTTCTGGCATGTCTGGCAGGTGGTTCCGGCGAGTTGAGCAGCTGGTTCCAGCCTGTCCGTCAGGTTAGGGTTAGGGATAGGGTTAGGGTTACGGTTAGGGTTAGGGTTTAGGGTTTGGGGTTAGGGGTTAGGGTTAGGGGTAGGGTTAGGGTTAGGGTTACGGTTGGGTTAGGGTTTAGGGTTAGGCTTAGGGTTAGGGGTTAGGGTTAGGGTTAGGGTTTGGGGATAGGGTTAGGGTTAGGGTTAGGGTTAGGGCCCGGCAGGTGGTTCCGGCGAGCCGAGCAGGTGGCTCCGGCGCGCCCGGCAGGTGCTTCCGCTGGGCCCGGCAGGTGGTTCCGGCGAGGCGAGCAGGTGGCTCCGGCGCGCTCGGCAGGTGCTTCCGCTGCGCCCGGCAGGTGGTTCCGGCGAGGCGAGCAGGTTGTTCCTGCGTGCTCGGCAGGTGGTTCAGTTGGGTCTGGCAGGTGGTTTCGGTCTGTTCGGGGTGTGGTTCCAGCATCTCAGGCACATGGTTCTGGCACGTCTGAGAGGTGTTTCCGGCTGGCCCAACAGGTGTTTCTGGAGTCTCCGCCAAGTGGTTCTGGCGTAGCTGGCAGGTGATGTTGGCGTGACTGGCAGGTGGTTCCAGCCAGCCCGGCAGGTGTTTCCGGAGTGTTCACCAACTGGCTGTGGCGTAGCCGGCAGGTGATTTTGGCGTGTCCGACAGGTGGTTCTGGCGAGTCGAGCAGGTGCTTCCGGCATGCTCGGCAGGTGCTTCCGGTGTCATTGGCATGTGGTTCTGGCAGGTCTGAGAGGTGGTTCCGGCATGCCTGACAGGTGATTCCGGAGTGTTCGCCAAGCGGTTCTGGCATAGGCGGCAGGTGATTTTGCCATGTCCAGAATGTGGTTCCAGCGAGTCGAACATGTGGTTCCGGCGTGTCCGGCAGGTGTTTCCGGTCTGTCCAGCAGGTGGTTCTGGGGTGTCCGGCATGAGGTTCTGGCACGTCTGAGAGGTGGTTCCGGCCGGCCCGACATGCGTTTCCGGAGTGTCCGCCACGTGGTTCAGGCACGTCTGAGAGGTGGTTCCAGCATGCCCGGCAGGTTTTCCCGGAGAGTCCTCCAAGTGGTTCTGGCGTAGCCCGCAGGTGATTTTGGTGTGTCCGGCAGGTTGTTCCGTTCTGTCCGATAGGTTGTTCCGGCATGTCCAGCACGTGCTTCTGGCACTTCTGAGAGGTGGTTCTGGCATGCCGGGCAGGTTATTCCGGAGTGTCCGGTAAGTGGTTCTGGTGTAGCCGGCAGTTCATTTTGGCGTGTCTGGCACATGGGTCCTGCGAGTCGAGCAGGTGGTTCCGGCGTGCTCGGCAGGTGGTCCAGGCATGTCCGGCAGGTGGTTCCAGTCTGTCCAGGACGTGGTTCCAGCGTGTCCGGCACGTGGTTCTCTTACGTCTGAGAGGTGGTTCCTGCATGCCTGGCAGGTTATTGCGGATTGTCTGCCAGGTGGTTCTCTCATAGCCAGCTGTTGATTTTGGCCTGTCAGGCAGGTGGTTCTGGTGAGTCCAGCAGGTGGCTCCGGCGTGCTCGGCAGGTGGTTCTGGCATGTCTGGCAGGTGGTTCCGGCGAGTTGAGCAGCTGGTTCCAGCCTGTCCGTCAGGTTAGGGTTAGGGATAGGGTTAGGGTTACGGTTAGGGTTAGGGTTTAGGGTTTGGGGTTAGGGGTTAGGGTTAGGGGTAGGGTTAGGGTTAGGGTTACGGTTGGGTTAGGGTTTAGGGTTAGGCTTAGGGTTAGGGGTTAGGGTTAGGGTTAGGGTTTGGGGATAGGGTTAGGGTTAGGGTTAGGGTTAGGGCCCGGCAGGTGGTTCCGGCGAGCCGAGCAGGTGGCTCCGGCGCGCCCGGCAGGTGCTTCCGCTGGGCCCGGCAGGTGGTTCCGGCGAGGCGAGCAGGTGGCTCCGGCGCGCTCGGCAGGTGCTTCCGCTGCGCCCGGCAGGTGGTTCCGGCGAGGCGAGCAGGTTGTTCCTGCGTGCTCGGCAGGTGGTTCAGTTGGGTCTGGCAGGTGGTTTCGGTCTGTTCGGGGTGTGGTTCCAGCATCTCAGGCACATGGTTCTGGCACGTCTGAGAGGTGTTTCCGGCTGGCCCAACAGGTGTTTCTGGAGTCTCCGCCAAGTGGTTCTGGCGTAGCTGGCAGGTGATGTTGGCGTGACTGGCAGGTGGTTCCAGCCAGCCCGGCAGGTGTTTCCGGAGTGTTCACCAACTGGCTGTGGCGTAGCCGGCAGGTGATTTTGGCGTGTCCGACAGGTGGTTCTGGCGAGTCGAGCAGGTGCTTCCGGCATGCTCGGCAGGTGCTTCCGGTGTCATTGGCATGTGGTTCTGGCAGGTCTGAGAGGTGGTTCCGGCATGCCTGACAGGTGATTCCGGAGTGTTCGCCAAGCGGTTCTGGCATAGGCGGCAGGTGATTTTGCCATGTCCAGAATGTGGTTCCAGCGAGTCGAACATGTGGTTCCGGCGTGTCCGGCAGGTGTTTCCGGTCTGTCCAGCAGGTGGTTCTGGGGTGTCCGGCATGAGGTTCTGGCACGTCTGAGAGGTGGTTCCGGCCGGCCCGACATGCGTTTCCGGAGTGTCCGCCACGTGGTTCAGGCACGTCTGAGAGGTGGTTCCAGCATGCCCGGCAGGTTTTCCCGGAGAGTCCTCCAAGTGGTTCTGGCGTAGCCCGCAGGTGATTTTGGTGTGTCCGGCAGGTTGTTCCGTTCTGTCCGATAGGTTGTTCCGGCATGTCCAGCACGTGCTTCTGGCACTTCTGAGAGGTGGTTCTGGCATGCCGGGCAGGTTATTCCGGAGTGTCCGGTAAGTGGTTCTGGTGTAGCCGGCAGTTCATTTTGGCGTGTCTGGCACATGGGTCCTGCGAGTCGAGCAGGTGGTTCCGGCGTGCTCGGCAGGTGGTCCAGGCATGTCCGGCAGGTGGTTCCAGTCTGTCCAGGACGTGGTTCCAGCGTGTCCGGCACGTGGTTCTCTTACGTCTGAGAGGTGGTTCCTGCATGCCTGGCAGGTTATTGCGGATTGTCTGCCAGGTGGTTCTCTCATAGCCAGCTGTTGATTTTGGCCTGTCAGGCAGGTGGTTCTGGTGAGTCCAGCAGGTGGCTCCGGCGTGCTCGGCAGGTGGTTCTGGCATGTCTGGCAGGTGGTTCCGGCGAGTTGAGCAGCTGGTTCCAGCCTGTCCGTCAGGTTAGGGTTAGGGATAGGGTTAGGGTTACGGTTAGGGTTAGGGTTTAGGGTTTGGGGTTAGGGGTTAGGGTTAGGGGTAGGGTTAGGGTTAGGGTTACGGTTGGGTTAGGGTTTAGGGTTAGGCTTAGGGTTAGGGGTTAGGGTTAGGGTTAGGGTTTGGGGATAGGGTTAGGGTTAGGGTTAGGGTTAGGGCCCGGCAGGTGGTTCCGGCGAGCCGAGCAGGTGGCTCCGGCGCGCCCGGCAGGTGCTTCCGCTGGGCCCGGCAGGTGGTTCCGGCGAGGCGAGCAGGTGGCTCCGGCGCGCTCGGCAGGTGCTTCCGCTGCGCCCGGCAGGTGGTTCCGGCGAGGCGAGCAGGTTGTTCCTGCGTGCTCGGCAGGTGGTTCAGTTGGGTCTGGCAGGTGGTTTCGGTCTGTTCGGGGTGTGGTTCCAGCATCTCAGGCACATGGTTCTGGCACGTCTGAGAGGTGTTTCCGGCTGGCCCAACAGGTGTTTCTGGAGTCTCCGCCAAGTGGTTCTGGCGTAGCTGGCAGGTGATGTTGGCGTGACTGGCAGGTGGTTCCAGCCAGCCCGGCAGGTGTTTCCGGAGTGTTCACCAACTGGCTGTGGCGTAGCCGGCAGGTGATTTTGGCGTGTCCGACAGGTGGTTCTGGCGAGTCGAGCAGGTGCTTCCGGCATGCTCGGCAGGTGCTTCCGGTGTCATTGGCATGTGGTTCTGGCAGGTCTGAGAGGTGGTTCCGGCATGCCTGACAGGTGATTCCGGAGTGTTCGCCAAGCGGTTCTGGCATAGGCGGCAGGTGATTTTGCCATGTCCAGAATGTGGTTCCAGCGAGTCGAACATGTGGTTCCGGCGTGTCCGGCAGGTGTTTCCGGTCTGTCCAGCAGGTGGTTCTGGGGTGTCCGGCATGAGGTTCTGGCACGTCTGAGAGGTGGTTCCGGCCGGCCCGACATGCGTTTCCGGAGTGTCCGCCACGTGGTTCAGGCACGTCTGAGAGGTGGTTCCAGCATGCCCGGCAGGTTTTCCCGGAGAGTCCTCCAAGTGGTTCTGGCGTAGCCCGCAGGTGATTTTGGTGTGTCCGGCAGGTTGTTCCGTTCTGTCCGATAGGTTGTTCCGGCATGTCCAGCACGTGCTTCTGGCACTTCTGAGAGGTGGTTCTGGCATGCCGGGCAGGTTATTCCGGAGTGTCCGGTAAGTGGTTCTGGTGTAGCCGGCAGTTCATTTTGGCGTGTCTGGCACATGGGTCCTGCGAGTCGAGCAGGTGGTTCCGGCGTGCTCGGCAGGTGGTCCAGGCATGTCCGGCAGGTGGTTCCAGTCTGTCCAGGACGTGGTTCCAGCGTGTCCGGCACGTGGTTCTCTTACGTCTGAGAGGTGGTTCCTGCATGCCTGGCAGGTTATTGCGGATTGTCTGCCAGGTGGTTCTCTCATAGCCAGCTGTTGATTTTGGCCTGTCAGGCAGGTGGTTCTGGTGAGTCCAGCAGGTGGCTCCGGCGTGCTCGGCAGGTGGTTCTGGCATGTCTGGCAGGTGGTTCCGGCGAGTTGAGCAGCTGGTTCCAGCCTGTCCGTCAGGTTAGGGTTAGGGATAGGGTTAGGGTTACGGTTAGGGTTAGGGTTTAGGGTTTGGGGTTAGGGGTTAGGGTTAGGGGTAGGGTTAGGGTTAGGGTTACGGTTGGGTTAGGGTTTAGGGTTAGGCTTAGGGTTAGGGGTTAGGGTTAGGGTTAGGGTTTGGGGATAGGGTTAGGGTTAGGGTTAGGGTTAGGGCCCGGCAGGTGGTTCCGGCGAGCCGAGCAGGTGGCTCCGGCGCGCCCGGCAGGTGCTTCCGCTGGGCCCGGCAGGTGGTTCCGGCGAGGCGAGCAGGTGGCTCCGGCGCGCTCGGCAGGTGCTTCCGCTGCGCCCGGCAGGTGGTTCCGGCGAGGCGAGCAGGTTGTTCCTGCGTGCTCGGCAGGTGGTTCAGTTGGGTCTGGCAGGTGGTTTCGGTCTGTTCGGGGTGTGGTTCCAGCATCTCAGGCACATGGTTCTGGCACGTCTGAGAGGTGTTTCCGGCTGGCCCAACAGGTGTTTCTGGAGTCTCCGCCAAGTGGTTCTGGCGTAGCTGGCAGGTGATGTTGGCGTGACTGGCAGGTGGTTCCAGCCAGCCCGGCAGGTGTTTCCGGAGTGTTCACCAACTGGCTGTGGCGTAGCCGGCAGGTGATTTTGGCGTGTCCGACAGGTGGTTCTGGCGAGTCGAGCAGGTGCTTCCGGCATGCTCGGCAGGTGCTTCCGGTGTCATTGGCATGTGGTTCTGGCAGGTCTGAGAGGTGGTTCCGGCATGCCTGACAGGTGATTCCGGAGTGTTCGCCAAGCGGTTCTGGCATAGGCGGCAGGTGATTTTGCCATGTCCAGAATGTGGTTCCAGCGAGTCGAACATGTGGTTCCGGCGTGTCCGGCAGGTGTTTCCGGTCTGTCCAGCAGGTGGTTCTGGGGTGTCCGGCATGAGGTTCTGGCACGTCTGAGAGGTGGTTCCGGCCGGCCCGACATGCGTTTCCGGAGTGTCCGCCACGTGGTTCAGGCACGTCTGAGAGGTGGTTCCAGCATGCCCGGCAGGTTTTCCCGGAGAGTCCTCCAAGTGGTTCTGGCGTAGCCCGCAGGTGATTTTGGTGTGTCCGGCAGGTTGTTCCGTTCTGTCCGATAGGTTGTTCCGGCATGTCCAGCACGTGCTTCTGGCACTTCTGAGAGGTGGTTCTGGCATGCCGGGCAGGTTATTCCGGAGTGTCCGGTAAGTGGTTCTGGTGTAGCCGGCAGTTCATTTTGGCGTGTCTGGCACATGGGTCCTGCGAGTCGAGCAGGTGGTTCCGGCGTGCTCGGCAGGTGGTCCAGGCATGTCCGGCAGGTGGTTCCAGTCTGTCCAGGACGTGGTTCCAGCGTGTCCGGCACGTGGTTCTCTTACGTCTGAGAGGTGGTTCCTGCATGCCTGGCAGGTTATTGCGGATTGTCTGCCAGGTGGTTCTCTCATAGCCAGCTGTTGATTTTGGCCTGTCAGGCAGGTGGTTCTGGTGAGTCCAGCAGGTGGCTCCGGCGTGCTCGGCAGGTGGTTCTGGCATGTCTGGCAGGTGGTTCCGGCGAGTTGAGCAGCTGGTTCCAGCCTGTCCGTCAGGTTAGGGTTAGGGATAGGGTTAGGGTTACGGTTAGGGTTAGGGTTTAGGGTTTGGGGTTAGGGGTTAGGGTTAGGGGTAGGGTTAGGGTTAGGGTTACGGTTGGGTTAGGGTTTAGGGTTAGGCTTAGGGTTAGGGGTTAGGGTTAGGGTTAGGGTTTGGGGATAGGGTTAGGGTTAGGGTTAGGGTTAGGGCCCGGCAGGTGGTTCCGGCGAGCCGAGCAGGTGGCTCCGGCGCGCCCGGCAGGTGCTTCCGCTGGGCCCGGCAGGTGGTTCCGGCGAGGCGAGCAGGTGGCTCCGGCGCGCTCGGCAGGTGCTTCCGCTGCGCCCGGCAGGTGGTTCCGGCGAGGCGAGCAGGTTGTTCCTGCGTGCTCGGCAGGTGGTTCAGTTGGGTCTGGCAGGTGGTTTCGGTCTGTTCGGGGTGTGGTTCCAGCATCTCAGGCACATGGTTCTGGCACGTCTGAGAGGTGTTTCCGGCTGGCCCAACAGGTGTTTCTGGAGTCTCCGCCAAGTGGTTCTGGCGTAGCTGGCAGGTGATGTTGGCGTGACTGGCAGGTGGTTCCAGCCAGCCCGGCAGGTGTTTCCGGAGTGTTCACCAACTGGCTGTGGCGTAGCCGGCAGGTGATTTTGGCGTGTCCGACAGGTGGTTCTGGCGAGTCGAGCAGGTGCTTCCGGCATGCTCGGCAGGTGCTTCCGGTGTCATTGGCATGTGGTTCTGGCAGGTCTGAGAGGTGGTTCCGGCATGCCTGACAGGTGATTCCGGAGTGTTCGCCAAGCGGTTCTGGCATAGGCGGCAGGTGATTTTGCCATGTCCAGAATGTGGTTCCAGCGAGTCGAACATGTGGTTCCGGCGTGTCCGGCAGGTGTTTCCGGTCTGTCCAGCAGGTGGTTCTGGGGTGTCCGGCATGAGGTTCTGGCACGTCTGAGAGGTGGTTCCGGCCGGCCCGACATGCGTTTCCGGAGTGTCCGCCACGTGGTTCAGGCACGTCTGAGAGGTGGTTCCAGCATGCCCGGCAGGTTTTCCCGGAGAGTCCTCCAAGTGGTTCTGGCGTAGCCCGCAGGTGATTTTGGTGTGTCCGGCAGGTTGTTCCGTTCTGTCCGATAGGTTGTTCCGGCATGTCCAGCACGTGCTTCTGGCACTTCTGAGAGGTGGTTCTGGCATGCCGGGCAGGTTATTCCGGAGTGTCCGGTAAGTGGTTCTGGTGTAGCCGGCAGTTCATTTTGGCGTGTCTGGCACATGGGTCCTGCGAGTCGAGCAGGTGGTTCCGGCGTGCTCGGCAGGTGGTCCAGGCATGTCCGGCAGGTGGTTCCAGTCTGTCCAGGACGTGGTTCCAGCGTGTCCGGCACGTGGTTCTCTTACGTCTGAGAGGTGGTTCCTGCATGCCTGGCAGGTTATTGCGGATTGTCTGCCAGGTGGTTCTCTCATAGCCAGCTGTTGATTTTGGCCTGTCAGGCAGGTGGTTCTGGTGAGTCCAGCAGGTGGCTCCGGCGTGCTCGGCAGGTGGTTCTGGCATGTCTGGCAGGTGGTTCCGGCGAGTTGAGCAGCTGGTTCCAGCCTGTCCGTCAGGTTAGGGTTAGGGATAGGGTTAGGGTTACGGTTAGGGTTAGGGTTTAGGGTTTGGGGTTAGGGGTTAGGGTTAGGGGTAGGGTTAGGGTTAGGGTTACGGTTGGGTTAGGGTTTAGGGTTAGGCTTAGGGTTAGGGGTTAGGGTTAGGGTTAGGGTTTGGGGATAGGGTTAGGGTTAGGGTTAGGGTTAGGGCCCGGCAGGTGGTTCCGGCGAGCCGAGCAGGTGGCTCCGGCGCGCCCGGCAGGTGCTTCCGCTGGGCCCGGCAGGTGGTTCCGGCGAGGCGAGCAGGTGGCTCCGGCGCGCTCGGCAGGTGCTTCCGCTGCGCCCGGCAGGTGGTTCCGGCGAGGCGAGCAGGTTGTTCCTGCGTGCTCGGCAGGTGGTTCAGTTGGGTCTGGCAGGTGGTTTCGGTCTGTTCGGGGTGTGGTTCCAGCATCTCAGGCACATGGTTCTGGCACGTCTGAGAGGTGTTTCCGGCTGGCCCAACAGGTGTTTCTGGAGTCTCCGCCAAGTGGTTCTGGCGTAGCTGGCAGGTGATGTTGGCGTGACTGGCAGGTGGTTCCAGCCAGCCCGGCAGGTGTTTCCGGAGTGTTCACCAACTGGCTGTGGCGTAGCCGGCAGGTGATTTTGGCGTGTCCGACAGGTGGTTCTGGCGAGTCGAGCAGGTGCTTCCGGCATGCTCGGCAGGTGCTTCCGGTGTCATTGGCATGTGGTTCTGGCAGGTCTGAGAGGTGGTTCCGGCATGCCTGACAGGTGATTCCGGAGTGTTCGCCAAGCGGTTCTGGCATAGGCGGCAGGTGATTTTGCCATGTCCAGAATGTGGTTCCAGCGAGTCGAACATGTGGTTCCGGCGTGTCCGGCAGGTGTTTCCGGTCTGTCCAGCAGGTGGTTCTGGGGTGTCCGGCATGAGGTTCTGGCACGTCTGAGAGGTGGTTCCGGCCGGCCCGACATGCGTTTCCGGAGTGTCCGCCACGTGGTTCAGGCACGTCTGAGAGGTGGTTCCAGCATGCCCGGCAGGTTTTCCCGGAGAGTCCTCCAAGTGGTTCTGGCGTAGCCCGCAGGTGATTTTGGTGTGTCCGGCAGGTTGTTCCGTTCTGTCCGATAGGTTGTTCCGGCATGTCCAGCACGTGCTTCTGGCACTTCTGAGAGGTGGTTCTGGCATGCCGGGCAGGTTATTCCGGAGTGTCCGGTAAGTGGTTCTGGTGTAGCCGGCAGTTCATTTTGGCGTGTCTGGCACATGGGTCCTGCGAGTCGAGCAGGTGGTTCCGGCGTGCTCGGCAGGTGGTCCAGGCATGTCCGGCAGGTGGTTCCAGTCTGTCCAGGACGTGGTTCCAGCGTGTCCGGCACGTGGTTCTCTTACGTCTGAGAGGTGGTTCCTGCATGCCTGGCAGGTTATTGCGGATTGTCTGCCAGGTGGTTCTCTCATAGCCAGCTGTTGATTTTGGCCTGTCAGGCAGGTGGTTCTGGTGAGTCCAGCAGGTGGCTCCGGCGTGCTCGGCAGGTGGTTCTGGCATGTCTGGCAGGTGGTTCCGGCGAGTTGAGCAGCTGGTTCCAGCCTGTCCGTCAGGTTAGGGTTAGGGATAGGGTTAGGGTTACGGTTAGGGTTAGGGTTTAGGGTTTGGGGTTAGGGGTTAGGGTTAGGGGTAGGGTTAGGGTTAGGGTTACGGTTGGGTTAGGGTTTAGGGTTAGGCTTAGGGTTAGGGGTTAGGGTTAGGGTTAGGGTTTGGGGATAGGGTTAGGGTTAGGGTTAGGGTTAGGGCCCGGCAGGTGGTTCCGGCGAGCCGAGCAGGTGGCTCCGGCGCGCCCGGCAGGTGCTTCCGCTGGGCCCGGCAGGTGGTTCCGGCGAGGCGAGCAGGTGGCTCCGGCGCGCTCGGCAGGTGCTTCCGCTGCGCCCGGCAGGTGGTTCCGGCGAGGCGAGCAGGTTGTTCCTGCGTGCTCGGCAGGTGGTTCAGTTGGGTCTGGCAGGTGGTTTCGGTCTGTTCGGGGTGTGGTTCCAGCATCTCAGGCACATGGTTCTGGCACGTCTGAGAGGTGTTTCCGGCTGGCCCAACAGGTGTTTCTGGAGTCTCCGCCAAGTGGTTCTGGCGTAGCTGGCAGGTGATGTTGGCGTGACTGGCAGGTGGTTCCAGCCAGCCCGGCAGGTGTTTCCGGAGTGTTCACCAACTGGCTGTGGCGTAGCCGGCAGGTGATTTTGGCGTGTCCGACAGGTGGTTCTGGCGAGTCGAGCAGGTGCTTCCGGCATGCTCGGCAGGTGCTTCCGGTGTCATTGGCATGTGGTTCTGGCAGGTCTGAGAGGTGGTTCCGGCATGCCTGACAGGTGATTCCGGAGTGTTCGCCAAGCGGTTCTGGCATAGGCGGCAGGTGATTTTGCCATGTCCAGAATGTGGTTCCAGCGAGTCGAACATGTGGTTCCGGCGTGTCCGGCAGGTGTTTCCGGTCTGTCCAGCAGGTGGTTCTGGGGTGTCCGGCATGAGGTTCTGGCACGTCTGAGAGGTGGTTCCGGCCGGCCCGACATGCGTTTCCGGAGTGTCCGCCACGTGGTTCAGGCACGTCTGAGAGGTGGTTCCAGCATGCCCGGCAGGTTTTCCCGGAGAGTCCTCCAAGTGGTTCTGGCGTAGCCCGCAGGTGATTTTGGTGTGTCCGGCAGGTTGTTCCGTTCTGTCCGATAGGTTGTTCCGGCATGTCCAGCACGTGCTTCTGGCACTTCTGAGAGGTGGTTCTGGCATGCCGGGCAGGTTATTCCGGAGTGTCCGGTAAGTGGTTCTGGTGTAGCCGGCAGTTCATTTTGGCGTGTCTGGCACATGGGTCCTGCGAGTCGAGCAGGTGGTTCCGGCGTGCTCGGCAGGTGGTCCAGGCATGTCCGGCAGGTGGTTCCAGTCTGTCCAGGACGTGGTTCCAGCGTGTCCGGCACGTGGTTCTCTTACGTCTGAGAGGTGGTTCCTGCATGCCTGGCAGGTTATTGCGGATTGTCTGCCAGGTGGTTCTCTCATAGCCAGCTGTTGATTTTGGCCTGTCAGGCAGGTGGTTCTGGTGAGTCCAGCAGGTGGCTCCGGCGTGCTCGGCAGGTGGTTCTGGCATGTCTGGCAGGTGGTTCCGGCGAGTTGAGCAGCTGGTTCCAGCCTGTCCGTCAGGTTAGGGTTAGGGATAGGGTTAGGGTTACGGTTAGGGTTAGGGTTTAGGGTTTGGGGTTAGGGGTTAGGGTTAGGGGTAGGGTTAGGGTTAGGGTTACGGTTGGGTTAGGGTTTAGGGTTAGGCTTAGGGTTAGGGGTTAGGGTTAGGGTTAGGGTTTGGGGATAGGGTTAGGGTTAGGGTTAGGGTTAGGGCCCGGCAGGTGGTTCCGGCGAGCCGAGCAGGTGGCTCCGGCGCGCCCGGCAGGTGCTTCCGCTGGGCCCGGCAGGTGGTTCCGGCGAGGCGAGCAGGTGGCTCCGGCGCGCTCGGCAGGTGCTTCCGCTGCGCCCGGCAGGTGGTTCCGGCGAGGCGAGCAGGTTGTTCCTGCGTGCTCGGCAGGTGGTTCAGTTGGGTCTGGCAGGTGGTTTCGGTCTGTTCGGGGTGTGGTTCCAGCATCTCAGGCACATGGTTCTGGCACGTCTGAGAGGTGTTTCCGGCTGGCCCAACAGGTGTTTCTGGAGTCTCCGCCAAGTGGTTCTGGCGTAGCTGGCAGGTGATGTTGGCGTGACTGGCAGGTGGTTCCAGCCAGCCCGGCAGGTGTTTCCGGAGTGTTCACCAACTGGCTGTGGCGTAGCCGGCAGGTGATTTTGGCGTGTCCGACAGGTGGTTCTGGCGAGTCGAGCAGGTGCTTCCGGCATGCTCGGCAGGTGCTTCCGGTGTCATTGGCATGTGGTTCTGGCAGGTCTGAGAGGTGGTTCCGGCATGCCTGACAGGTGATTCCGGAGTGTTCGCCAAGCGGTTCTGGCATAGGCGGCAGGTGATTTTGCCATGTCCAGAATGTGGTTCCAGCGAGTCGAACATGTGGTTCCGGCGTGTCCGGCAGGTGTTTCCGGTCTGTCCAGCAGGTGGTTCTGGGGTGTCCGGCATGAGGTTCTGGCACGTCTGAGAGGTGGTTCCGGCCGGCCCGACATGCGTTTCCGGAGTGTCCGCCACGTGGTTCAGGCACGTCTGAGAGGTGGTTCCAGCATGCCCGGCAGGTTTTCCCGGAGAGTCCTCCAAGTGGTTCTGGCGTAGCCCGCAGGTGATTTTGGTGTGTCCGGCAGGTTGTTCCGTTCTGTCCGATAGGTTGTTCCGGCATGTCCAGCACGTGCTTCTGGCACTTCTGAGAGGTGGTTCTGGCATGCCGGGCAGGTTATTCCGGAGTGTCCGGTAAGTGGTTCTGGTGTAGCCGGCAGTTCATTTTGGCGTGTCTGGCACATGGGTCCTGCGAGTCGAGCAGGTGGTTCCGGCGTGCTCGGCAGGTGGTCCAGGCATGTCCGGCAGGTGGTTCCAGTCTGTCCAGGACGTGGTTCCAGCGTGTCCGGCACGTGGTTCTCTTACGTCTGAGAGGTGGTTCCTGCATGCCTGGCAGGTTATTGCGGATTGTCTGCCAGGTGGTTCTCTCATAGCCAGCTGTTGATTTTGGCCTGTCAGGCAGGTGGTTCTGGTGAGTCCAGCAGGTGGCTCCGGCGTGCTCGGCAGGTGGTTCTGGCATGTCTGGCAGGTGGTTCCGGCGAGTTGAGCAGCTGGTTCCAGCCTGTCCGTCAGGTTAGGGTTAGGGATAGGGTTAGGGTTACGGTTAGGGTTAGGGTTTAGGGTTTGGGGTTAGGGGTTAGGGTTAGGGGTAGGGTTAGGGTTAGGGTTACGGTTGGGTTAGGGTTTAGGGTTAGGCTTAGGGTTAGGGGTTAGGGTTAGGGTTAGGGTTTGGGGATAGGGTTAGGGTTAGGGTTAGGGTTAGGGCCCGGCAGGTGGTTCCGGCGAGCCGAGCAGGTGGCTCCGGCGCGCCCGGCAGGTGCTTCCGCTGGGCCCGGCAGGTGGTTCCGGCGAGGCGAGCAGGTGGCTCCGGCGCGCTCGGCAGGTGCTTCCGCTGCGCCCGGCAGGTGGTTCCGGCGAGGCGAGCAGGTTGTTCCTGCGTGCTCGGCAGGTGGTTCAGTTGGGTCTGGCAGGTGGTTTCGGTCTGTTCGGGGTGTGGTTCCAGCATCTCAGGCACATGGTTCTGGCACGTCTGAGAGGTGTTTCCGGCTGGCCCAACAGGTGTTTCTGGAGTCTCCGCCAAGTGGTTCTGGCGTAGCTGGCAGGTGATGTTGGCGTGACTGGCAGGTGGTTCCAGCCAGCCCGGCAGGTGTTTCCGGAGTGTTCACCAACTGGCTGTGGCGTAGCCGGCAGGTGATTTTGGCGTGTCCGACAGGTGGTTCTGGCGAGTCGAGCAGGTGCTTCCGGCATGCTCGGCAGGTGCTTCCGGTGTCATTGGCATGTGGTTCTGGCAGGTCTGAGAGGTGGTTCCGGCATGCCTGACAGGTGATTCCGGAGTGTTCGCCAAGCGGTTCTGGCATAGGCGGCAGGTGATTTTGCCATGTCCAGAATGTGGTTCCAGCGAGTCGAACATGTGGTTCCGGCGTGTCCGGCAGGTGTTTCCGGTCTGTCCAGCAGGTGGTTCTGGGGTGTCCGGCATGAGGTTCTGGCACGTCTGAGAGGTGGTTCCGGCCGGCCCGACATGCGTTTCCGGAGTGTCCGCCACGTGGTTCAGGCACGTCTGAGAGGTGGTTCCAGCATGCCCGGCAGGTTTTCCCGGAGAGTCCTCCAAGTGGTTCTGGCGTAGCCCGCAGGTGATTTTGGTGTGTCCGGCAGGTTGTTCCGTTCTGTCCGATAGGTTGTTCCGGCATGTCCAGCACGTGCTTCTGGCACTTCTGAGAGGTGGTTCTGGCATGCCGGGCAGGTTATTCCGGAGTGTCCGGTAAGTGGTTCTGGTGTAGCCGGCAGTTCATTTTGGCGTGTCTGGCACATGGGTCCTGCGAGTCGAGCAGGTGGTTCCGGCGTGCTCGGCAGGTGGTCCAGGCATGTCCGGCAGGTGGTTCCAGTCTGTCCAGGACGTGGTTCCAGCGTGTCCGGCACGTGGTTCTCTTACGTCTGAGAGGTGGTTCCTGCATGCCTGGCAGGTTATTGCGGATTGTCTGCCAGGTGGTTCTCTCATAGCCAGCTGTTGATTTTGGCCTGTCAGGCAGGTGGTTCTGGTGAGTCCAGCAGGTGGCTCCGGCGTGCTCGGCAGGTGGTTCTGGCATGTCTGGCAGGTGGTTCCGGCGAGTTGAGCAGCTGGTTCCAGCCTGTCCGTCAGGTTAGGGTTAGGGATAGGGTTAGGGTTACGGTTAGGGTTAGGGTTTAGGGTTTGGGGTTAGGGGTTAGGGTTAGGGGTAGGGTTAGGGTTAGGGTTACGGTTGGGTTAGGGTTTAGGGTTAGGCTTAGGGTTAGGGGTTAGGGTTAGGGTTAGGGTTTGGGGATAGGGTTAGGGTTAGGGTTAGGGTTAGGGCCCGGCAGGTGGTTCCGGCGAGCCGAGCAGGTGGCTCCGGCGCGCCCGGCAGGTGCTTCCGCTGGGCCCGGCAGGTGGTTCCGGCGAGGCGAGCAGGTGGCTCCGGCGCGCTCGGCAGGTGCTTCCGCTGCGCCCGGCAGGTGGTTCCGGCGAGGCGAGCAGGTTGTTCCTGCGTGCTCGGCAGGTGGTTCAGTTGGGTCTGGCAGGTGGTTTCGGTCTGTTCGGGGTGTGGTTCCAGCATCTCAGGCACATGGTTCTGGCACGTCTGAGAGGTGTTTCCGGCTGGCCCAACAGGTGTTTCTGGAGTCTCCGCCAAGTGGTTCTGGCGTAGCTGGCAGGTGATGTTGGCGTGACTGGCAGGTGGTTCCAGCCAGCCCGGCAGGTGTTTCCGGAGTGTTCACCAACTGGCTGTGGCGTAGCCGGCAGGTGATTTTGGCGTGTCCGACAGGTGGTTCTGGCGAGTCGAGCAGGTGCTTCCGGCATGCTCGGCAGGTGCTTCCGGTGTCATTGGCATGTGGTTCTGGCAGGTCTGAGAGGTGGTTCCGGCATGCCTGACAGGTGATTCCGGAGTGTTCGCCAAGCGGTTCTGGCATAGGCGGCAGGTGATTTTGCCATGTCCAGAATGTGGTTCCAGCGAGTCGAACATGTGGTTCCGGCGTGTCCGGCAGGTGTTTCCGGTCTGTCCAGCAGGTGGTTCTGGGGTGTCCGGCATGAGGTTCTGGCACGTCTGAGAGGTGGTTCCGGCCGGCCCGACATGCGTTTCCGGAGTGTCCGCCACGTGGTTCAGGCACGTCTGAGAGGTGGTTCCAGCATGCCCGGCAGGTTTTCCCGGAGAGTCCTCCAAGTGGTTCTGGCGTAGCCCGCAGGTGATTTTGGTGTGTCCGGCAGGTTGTTCCGTTCTGTCCGATAGGTTGTTCCGGCATGTCCAGCACGTGCTTCTGGCACTTCTGAGAGGTGGTTCTGGCATGCCGGGCAGGTTATTCCGGAGTGTCCGGTAAGTGGTTCTGGTGTAGCCGGCAGTTCATTTTGGCGTGTCTGGCACATGGGTCCTGCGAGTCGAGCAGGTGGTTCCGGCGTGCTCGGCAGGTGGTCCAGGCATGTCCGGCAGGTGGTTCCAGTCTGTCCAGGACGTGGTTCCAGCGTGTCCGGCACGTGGTTCTCTTACGTCTGAGAGGTGGTTCCTGCATGCCTGGCAGGTTATTGCGGATTGTCTGCCAGGTGGTTCTCTCATAGCCAGCTGTTGATTTTGGCCTGTCAGGCAGGTGGTTCTGGTGAGTCCAGCAGGTGGCTCCGGCGTGCTCGGCAGGTGGTTCTGGCATGTCTGGCAGGTGGTTCCGGCGAGTTGAGCAGCTGGTTCCAGCCTGTCCGTCAGGTTAGGGTTAGGGATAGGGTTAGGGTTACGGTTAGGGTTAGGGTTTAGGGTTTGGGGTTAGGGGTTAGGGTTAGGGGTAGGGTTAGGGTTAGGGTTACGGTTGGGTTAGGGTTTAGGGTTAGGCTTAGGGTTAGGGGTTAGGGTTAGGGTTAGGGTTTGGGGATAGGGTTAGGGTTAGGGTTAGGGTTAGGGCCCGGCAGGTGGTTCCGGCGAGCCGAGCAGGTGGCTCCGGCGCGCCCGGCAGGTGCTTCCGCTGGGCCCGGCAGGTGGTTCCGGCGAGGCGAGCAGGTGGCTCCGGCGCGCTCGGCAGGTGCTTCCGCTGCGCCCGGCAGGTGGTTCCGGCGAGGCGAGCAGGTTGTTCCTGCGTGCTCGGCAGGTGGTTCAGTTGGGTCTGGCAGGTGGTTTCGGTCTGTTCGGGGTGTGGTTCCAGCATCTCAGGCACATGGTTCTGGCACGTCTGAGAGGTGTTTCCGGCTGGCCCAACAGGTGTTTCTGGAGTCTCCGCCAAGTGGTTCTGGCGTAGCTGGCAGGTGATGTTGGCGTGACTGGCAGGTGGTTCCAGCCAGCCCGGCAGGTGTTTCCGGAGTGTTCACCAACTGGCTGTGGCGTAGCCGGCAGGTGATTTTGGCGTGTCCGACAGGTGGTTCTGGCGAGTCGAGCAGGTGCTTCCGGCATGCTCGGCAGGTGCTTCCGGTGTCATTGGCATGTGGTTCTGGCAGGTCTGAGAGGTGGTTCCGGCATGCCTGACAGGTGATTCCGGAGTGTTCGCCAAGCGGTTCTGGCATAGGCGGCAGGTGATTTTGCCATGTCCAGAATGTGGTTCCAGCGAGTCGAACATGTGGTTCCGGCGTGTCCGGCAGGTGTTTCCGGTCTGTCCAGCAGGTGGTTCTGGGGTGTCCGGCATGAGGTTCTGGCACGTCTGAGAGGTGGTTCCGGCCGGCCCGACATGCGTTTCCGGAGTGTCCGCCACGTGGTTCAGGCACGTCTGAGAGGTGGTTCCAGCATGCCCGGCAGGTTTTCCCGGAGAGTCCTCCAAGTGGTTCTGGCGTAGCCCGCAGGTGATTTTGGTGTGTCCGGCAGGTTGTTCCGTTCTGTCCGATAGGTTGTTCCGGCATGTCCAGCACGTGCTTCTGGCACTTCTGAGAGGTGGTTCTGGCATGCCGGGCAGGTTATTCCGGAGTGTCCGGTAAGTGGTTCTGGTGTAGCCGGCAGTTCATTTTGGCGTGTCTGGCACATGGGTCCTGCGAGTCGAGCAGGTGGTTCCGGCGTGCTCGGCAGGTGGTCCAGGCATGTCCGGCAGGTGGTTCCAGTCTGTCCAGGACGTGGTTCCAGCGTGTCCGGCACGTGGTTCTCTTACGTCTGAGAGGTGGTTCCTGCATGCCTGGCAGGTTATTGCGGATTGTCTGCCAGGTGGTTCTCTCATAGCCAGCTGTTGATTTTGGCCTGTCAGGCAGGTGGTTCTGGTGAGTCCAGCAGGTGGCTCCGGCGTGCTCGGCAGGTGGTTCTGGCATGTCTGGCAGGTGGTTCCGGCGAGTTGAGCAGCTGGTTCCAGCCTGTCCGTCAGGTTAGGGTTAGGGATAGGGTTAGGGTTACGGTTAGGGTTAGGGTTTAGGGTTTGGGGTTAGGGGTTAGGGTTAGGGGTAGGGTTAGGGTTAGGGTTACGGTTGGGTTAGGGTTTAGGGTTAGGCTTAGGGTTAGGGGTTAGGGTTAGGGTTAGGGTTTGGGGATAGGGTTAGGGTTAGGGTTAGGGTTAGGGCCCGGCAGGTGGTTCCGGCGAGCCGAGCAGGTGGCTCCGGCGCGCCCGGCAGGTGCTTCCGCTGGGCCCGGCAGGTGGTTCCGGCGAGGCGAGCAGGTGGCTCCGGCGCGCTCGGCAGGTGCTTCCGCTGCGCCCGGCAGGTGGTTCCGGCGAGGCGAGCAGGTTGTTCCTGCGTGCTCGGCAGGTGGTTCAGTTGGGTCTGGCAGGTGGTTTCGGTCTGTTCGGGGTGTGGTTCCAGCATCTCAGGCACATGGTTCTGGCACGTCTGAGAGGTGTTTCCGGCTGGCCCAACAGGTGTTTCTGGAGTCTCCGCCAAGTGGTTCTGGCGTAGCTGGCAGGTGATGTTGGCGTGACTGGCAGGTGGTTCCAGCCAGCCCGGCAGGTGTTTCCGGAGTGTTCACCAACTGGCTGTGGCGTAGCCGGCAGGTGATTTTGGCGTGTCCGACAGGTGGTTCTGGCGAGTCGAGCAGGTGCTTCCGGCATGCTCGGCAGGTGCTTCCGGTGTCATTGGCATGTGGTTCTGGCAGGTCTGAGAGGTGGTTCCGGCATGCCTGACAGGTGATTCCGGAGTGTTCGCCAAGCGGTTCTGGCATAGGCGGCAGGTGATTTTGCCATGTCCAGAATGTGGTTCCAGCGAGTCGAACATGTGGTTCCGGCGTGTCCGGCAGGTGTTTCCGGTCTGTCCAGCAGGTGGTTCTGGGGTGTCCGGCATGAGGTTCTGGCACGTCTGAGAGGTGGTTCCGGCCGGCCCGACATGCGTTTCCGGAGTGTCCGCCACGTGGTTCAGGCACGTCTGAGAGGTGGTTCCAGCATGCCCGGCAGGTTTTCCCGGAGAGTCCTCCAAGTGGTTCTGGCGTAGCCCGCAGGTGATTTTGGTGTGTCCGGCAGGTTGTTCCGTTCTGTCCGATAGGTTGTTCCGGCATGTCCAGCACGTGCTTCTGGCACTTCTGAGAGGTGGTTCTGGCATGCCGGGCAGGTTATTCCGGAGTGTCCGGTAAGTGGTTCTGGTGTAGCCGGCAGTTCATTTTGGCGTGTCTGGCACATGGGTCCTGCGAGTCGAGCAGGTGGTTCCGGCGTGCTCGGCAGGTGGTCCAGGCATGTCCGGCAGGTGGTTCCAGTCTGTCCAGGACGTGGTTCCAGCGTGTCCGGCACGTGGTTCTCTTACGTCTGAGAGGTGGTTCCTGCATGCCTGGCAGGTTATTGCGGATTGTCTGCCAGGTGGTTCTCTCATAGCCAGCTGTTGATTTTGGCCTGTCAGGCAGGTGGTTCTGGTGAGTCCAGCAGGTGGCTCCGGCGTGCTCGGCAGGTGGTTCTGGCATGTCTGGCAGGTGGTTCCGGCGAGTTGAGCAGCTGGTTCCAGCCTGTCCGTCAGGTTAGGGTTAGGGATAGGGTTAGGGTTACGGTTAGGGTTAGGGTTTAGGGTTTGGGGTTAGGGGTTAGGGTTAGGGGTAGGGTTAGGGTTAGGGTTACGGTTGGGTTAGGGTTTAGGGTTAGGCTTAGGGTTAGGGGTTAGGGTTAGGGTTAGGGTTTGGGGATAGGGTTAGGGTTAGGGTTAGGGTTAGGGCCCGGCAGGTGGTTCCGGCGAGCCGAGCAGGTGGCTCCGGCGCGCCCGGCAGGTGCTTCCGCTGGGCCCGGCAGGTGGTTCCGGCGAGGCGAGCAGGTGGCTCCGGCGCGCTCGGCAGGTGCTTCCGCTGCGCCCGGCAGGTGGTTCCGGCGAGGCGAGCAGGTTGTTCCTGCGTGCTCGGCAGGTGGTTCAGTTGGGTCTGGCAGGTGGTTTCGGTCTGTTCGGGGTGTGGTTCCAGCATCTCAGGCACATGGTTCTGGCACGTCTGAGAGGTGTTTCCGGCTGGCCCAACAGGTGTTTCTGGAGTCTCCGCCAAGTGGTTCTGGCGTAGCTGGCAGGTGATGTTGGCGTGACTGGCAGGTGGTTCCAGCCAGCCCGGCAGGTGTTTCCGGAGTGTTCACCAACTGGCTGTGGCGTAGCCGGCAGGTGATTTTGGCGTGTCCGACAGGTGGTTCTGGCGAGTCGAGCAGGTGCTTCCGGCATGCTCGGCAGGTGCTTCCGGTGTCATTGGCATGTGGTTCTGGCAGGTCTGAGAGGTGGTTCCGGCATGCCTGACAGGTGATTCCGGAGTGTTCGCCAAGCGGTTCTGGCATAGGCGGCAGGTGATTTTGCCATGTCCAGAATGTGGTTCCAGCGAGTCGAACATGTGGTTCCGGCGTGTCCGGCAGGTGTTTCCGGTCTGTCCAGCAGGTGGTTCTGGGGTGTCCGGCATGAGGTTCTGGCACGTCTGAGAGGTGGTTCCGGCCGGCCCGACATGCGTTTCCGGAGTGTCCGCCACGTGGTTCAGGCACGTCTGAGAGGTGGTTCCAGCATGCCCGGCAGGTTTTCCCGGAGAGTCCTCCAAGTGGTTCTGGCGTAGCCCGCAGGTGATTTTGGTGTGTCCGGCAGGTTGTTCCGTTCTGTCCGATAGGTTGTTCCGGCATGTCCAGCACGTGCTTCTGGCACTTCTGAGAGGTGGTTCTGGCATGCCGGGCAGGTTATTCCGGAGTGTCCGGTAAGTGGTTCTGGTGTAGCCGGCAGTTCATTTTGGCGTGTCTGGCACATGGGTCCTGCGAGTCGAGCAGGTGGTTCCGGCGTGCTCGGCAGGTGGTCCAGGCATGTCCGGCAGGTGGTTCCAGTCTGTCCAGGACGTGGTTCCAGCGTGTCCGGCACGTGGTTCTCTTACGTCTGAGAGGTGGTTCCTGCATGCCTGGCAGGTTATTGCGGATTGTCTGCCAGGTGGTTCTCTCATAGCCAGCTGTTGATTTTGGCCTGTCAGGCAGGTGGTTCTGGTGAGTCCAGCAGGTGGCTCCGGCGTGCTCGGCAGGTGGTTCTGGCATGTCTGGCAGGTGGTTCCGGCGAGTTGAGCAGCTGGTTCCAGCCTGTCCGTCAGGTTAGGGTTAGGGATAGGGTTAGGGTTACGGTTAGGGTTAGGGTTTAGGGTTTGGGGTTAGGGGTTAGGGTTAGGGGTAGGGTTAGGGTTAGGGTTACGGTTGGGTTAGGGTTTAGGGTTAGGCTTAGGGTTAGGGGTTAGGGTTAGGGTTAGGGTTTGGGGATAGGGTTAGGGTTAGGGTTAGGGTTAGGGCCCGGCAGGTGGTTCCGGCGAGCCGAGCAGGTGGCTCCGGCGCGCCCGGCAGGTGCTTCCGCTGGGCCCGGCAGGTGGTTCCGGCGAGGCGAGCAGGTGGCTCCGGCGCGCTCGGCAGGTGCTTCCGCTGCGCCCGGCAGGTGGTTCCGGCGAGGCGAGCAGGTTGTTCCTGCGTGCTCGGCAGGTGGTTCAGTTGGGTCTGGCAGGTGGTTTCGGTCTGTTCGGGGTGTGGTTCCAGCATCTCAGGCACATGGTTCTGGCACGTCTGAGAGGTGTTTCCGGCTGGCCCAACAGGTGTTTCTGGAGTCTCCGCCAAGTGGTTCTGGCGTAGCTGGCAGGTGATGTTGGCGTGACTGGCAGGTGGTTCCAGCCAGCCCGGCAGGTGTTTCCGGAGTGTTCACCAACTGGCTGTGGCGTAGCCGGCAGGTGATTTTGGCGTGTCCGACAGGTGGTTCTGGCGAGTCGAGCAGGTGCTTCCGGCATGCTCGGCAGGTGCTTCCGGTGTCATTGGCATGTGGTTCTGGCAGGTCTGAGAGGTGGTTCCGGCATGCCTGACAGGTGATTCCGGAGTGTTCGCCAAGCGGTTCTGGCATAGGCGGCAGGTGATTTTGCCATGTCCAGAATGTGGTTCCAGCGAGTCGAACATGTGGTTCCGGCGTGTCCGGCAGGTGTTTCCGGTCTGTCCAGCAGGTGGTTCTGGGGTGTCCGGCATGAGGTTCTGGCACGTCTGAGAGGTGGTTCCGGCCGGCCCGACATGCGTTTCCGGAGTGTCCGCCACGTGGTTCAGGCACGTCTGAGAGGTGGTTCCAGCATGCCCGGCAGGTTTTCCCGGAGAGTCCTCCAAGTGGTTCTGGCGTAGCCCGCAGGTGATTTTGGTGTGTCCGGCAGGTTGTTCCGTTCTGTCCGATAGGTTGTTCCGGCATGTCCAGCACGTGCTTCTGGCACTTCTGAGAGGTGGTTCTGGCATGCCGGGCAGGTTATTCCGGAGTGTCCGGTAAGTGGTTCTGGTGTAGCCGGCAGTTCATTTTGGCGTGTCTGGCACATGGGTCCTGCGAGTCGAGCAGGTGGTTCCGGCGTGCTCGGCAGGTGGTCCAGGCATGTCCGGCAGGTGGTTCCAGTCTGTCCAGGACGTGGTTCCAGCGTGTCCGGCACGTGGTTCTCTTACGTCTGAGAGGTGGTTCCTGCATGCCTGGCAGGTTATTGCGGATTGTCTGCCAGGTGGTTCTCTCATAGCCAGCTGTTGATTTTGGCCTGTCAGGCAGGTGGTTCTGGTGAGTCCAGCAGGTGGCTCCGGCGTGCTCGGCAGGTGGTTCTGGCATGTCTGGCAGGTGGTTCCGGCGAGTTGAGCAGCTGGTTCCAGCCTGTCCGTCAGGTTAGGGTTAGGGATAGGGTTAGGGTTACGGTTAGGGTTAGGGTTTAGGGTTTGGGGTTAGGGGTTAGGGTTAGGGGTAGGGTTAGGGTTAGGGTTACGGTTGGGTTAGGGTTTAGGGTTAGGCTTAGGGTTAGGGGTTAGGGTTAGGGTTAGGGTTTGGGGATAGGGTTAGGGTTAGGGTTAGGGTTAGGGCCCGGCAGGTGGTTCCGGCGAGCCGAGCAGGTGGCTCCGGCGCGCCCGGCAGGTGCTTCCGCTGGGCCCGGCAGGTGGTTCCGGCGAGGCGAGCAGGTGGCTCCGGCGCGCTCGGCAGGTGCTTCCGCTGCGCCCGGCAGGTGGTTCCGGCGAGGCGAGCAGGTTGTTCCTGCGTGCTCGGCAGGTGGTTCAGTTGGGTCTGGCAGGTGGTTTCGGTCTGTTCGGGGTGTGGTTCCAGCATCTCAGGCACATGGTTCTGGCACGTCTGAGAGGTGTTTCCGGCTGGCCCAACAGGTGTTTCTGGAGTCTCCGCCAAGTGGTTCTGGCGTAGCTGGCAGGTGATGTTGGCGTGACTGGCAGGTGGTTCCAGCCAGCCCGGCAGGTGTTTCCGGAGTGTTCACCAACTGGCTGTGGCGTAGCCGGCAGGTGATTTTGGCGTGTCCGACAGGTGGTTCTGGCGAGTCGAGCAGGTGCTTCCGGCATGCTCGGCAGGTGCTTCCGGTGTCATTGGCATGTGGTTCTGGCAGGTCTGAGAGGTGGTTCCGGCATGCCTGACAGGTGATTCCGGAGTGTTCGCCAAGCGGTTCTGGCATAGGCGGCAGGTGATTTTGCCATGTCCAGAATGTGGTTCCAGCGAGTCGAACATGTGGTTCCGGCGTGTCCGGCAGGTGTTTCCGGTCTGTCCAGCAGGTGGTTCTGGGGTGTCCGGCATGAGGTTCTGGCACGTCTGAGAGGTGGTTCCGGCCGGCCCGACATGCGTTTCCGGAGTGTCCGCCACGTGGTTCAGGCACGTCTGAGAGGTGGTTCCAGCATGCCCGGCAGGTTTTCCCGGAGAGTCCTCCAAGTGGTTCTGGCGTAGCCCGCAGGTGATTTTGGTGTGTCCGGCAGGTTGTTCCGTTCTGTCCGATAGGTTGTTCCGGCATGTCCAGCACGTGCTTCTGGCACTTCTGAGAGGTGGTTCTGGCATGCCGGGCAGGTTATTCCGGAGTGTCCGGTAAGTGGTTCTGGTGTAGCCGGCAGTTCATTTTGGCGTGTCTGGCACATGGGTCCTGCGAGTCGAGCAGGTGGTTCCGGCGTGCTCGGCAGGTGGTCCAGGCATGTCCGGCAGGTGGTTCCAGTCTGTCCAGGACGTGGTTCCAGCGTGTCCGGCACGTGGTTCTCTTACGTCTGAGAGGTGGTTCCTGCATGCCTGGCAGGTTATTGCGGATTGTCTGCCAGGTGGTTCTCTCATAGCCAGCTGTTGATTTTGGCCTGTCAGGCAGGTGGTTCTGGTGAGTCCAGCAGGTGGCTCCGGCGTGCTCGGCAGGTGGTTCTGGCATGTCTGGCAGGTGGTTCCGGCGAGTTGAGCAGCTGGTTCCAGCCTGTCCGTCAGGTTAGGGTTAGGGATAGGGTTAGGGTTACGGTTAGGGTTAGGGTTTAGGGTTTGGGGTTAGGGGTTAGGGTTAGGGGTAGGGTTAGGGTTAGGGTTACGGTTGGGTTAGGGTTTAGGGTTAGGCTTAGGGTTAGGGGTTAGGGTTAGGGTTAGGGTTTGGGGATAGGGTTAGGGTTAGGGTTAGGGTTAGGGCCCGGCAGGTGGTTCCGGCGAGCCGAGCAGGTGGCTCCGGCGCGCCCGGCAGGCTGCGCCCGGCTTCCGCTGGGCCCGGCAGGTGGTTCCGGCGAGGCGAGCAGGTGGCTCCGGCGCGCTCGGCAGGTGCTTCCGCTGCGCCCGGCAGGTGGTTCCGGCGAGGCGAGCAGGTTGTTCCTGCGTGCTCGGCAGGTGGTTCAGTTGGGTCTGGCAGGTGGTTTCGGTCTGTTCGGGGTGTGGTTCCAGCATCTCAGGCACATGGTTCTGGCACGTCTGAGAGGTGTTTCCGGCTGGCCCAACAGGTGTTTCTGGAGTCTCCGCCAAGTGGTTCTGGCGTAGCTGGCAGGTGATGTTGGCGTGACTGGCAGGTGGTTCCAGCCAGCCCGGCAGGTGTTTCCGGAGTGTTCACCAACTGGCTGTGGCGTAGCCGGCAGGTGATTTTGGCGTGTCCGACAGGTGGTTCTGGCGAGTCGAGCAGGTGCTTCCGGCATGCTCGGCAGGTGCTTCCGGTGTCATTGGCATGTGGTTCTGGCAGGTCTGAGAGGTGGTTCCGGCATGCCTGACAGGTGATTCCGGAGTGTTCGCCAAGCGGTTCTGGCATAGGCGGCAGGTGATTTTGCCATGTCCAGAATGTGGTTCCAGCGAGTCGAACATGTGGTTCCGGCGTGTCCGGCAGGTGTTTCCGGTCTGTCCAGCAGGTGGTTCTGGGGTGTCCGGCATGAGGTTCTGGCACGTCTGAGAGGTGGTTCCGGCCGGCCCGACATGCGTTTCCGGAGTGTCCGCCACGTGGTTCAGGCACGTCTGAGAGGTGGTTCCAGCATGCCCGGCAGGTTTTCCCGGAGAGTCCTCCAAGTGGTTCTGGCGTAGCCCGCAGGTGATTTTGGTGTGTCCGGCAGGTTGTTCCGTTCTGTCCGATAGGTTGTTCCGGCATGTCCAGCACGTGCTTCTGGCACTTCTGAGAGGTGGTTCTGGCATGCCGGGCAGGTTATTCCGGAGTGTCCGGTAAGTGGTTCTGGTGTAGCCGGCAGTTCATTTTGGCGTGTCTGGCACATGGGTCCTGCGAGTCGAGCAGGTGGTTCCGGCGTGCTCGGCAGGTGGTCCAGGCATGTCCGGCAGGTGGTTCCAGTCTGTCCAGGACGTGGTTCCAGCGTGTCCGGCACGTGGTTCTCTTACGTCTGAGAGGTGGTTCCTGCATGCCTGGCAGGTTATTGCGGATTGTCTGCCAGGTGGTTCTCTCATAGCCAGCTGTTGATTTTGGCCTGTCAGGCAGGTGGTTCTGGTGAGTCCAGCAGGTGGCTCCGGCGTGCTCGGCAGGTGGTTCTGGCATGTCTGGCAGGTGGTTCCGGCGAGTTGAGCAGCTGGTTCCAGCCTGTCCGTCAGGTTAGGGTTAGGGATAGGGTTAGGGTTACGGTTAGGGTTAGGGTTTAGGGTTTGGGGTTAGGGGTTAGGGTTAGGGGTAGGGTTAGGGTTAGGGTTACGGTTGGGTTAGGGTTTAGGGTTAGGCTTAGGGTTAGGGGTTAGGGTTAGGGTTAGGGTTTGGGGATAGGGTTAGGGTTAGGGTTAGGGTTAGGGCCCGGCAGGTGGTTCCGGCGAGCCGAGCAGGTGGCTCCGGCGCGCCTGGCAGGTGCTTCCGCTGGGCCCGGCAGGTGGTTCCGGCGAGGCGAGCAGGTGGCTCCGGCGCGCTCGGCAGGTGCTTCCGCTGCGCCCGGCAGGTGGTTCCGGCGAGGCGAGCAGGTTGTTCCCGCGTGCTCGGCAGGTGGTTCAGTTGGGTCTGGCAGGTGGTTTCGGTCTGTTCGGGGTGTGGTTCCAGCATCTCAGGCACATGGTTCTGGCACGTCTGAGAGGTGTTTCCGGCTGGCCCAACAGGTGTTTCTGGAGTCTCCGCCAAGTGGTTCTGGCGTAGCTGGCAGGTGATGTTGGCGTGACTGGCAGGTGGTTCCAGCCAGCCCGGCAGGTGTTTCCGGAGTGTTCACCAACTGGCTGTGGCGTAGCCGGCAGGTGATTTTGGCGTGTCCGACAGGTGGTTCTGGCGAGTCGAGCAGGTGCTTCCGGCATGCTCGGCAGGTGCTTCCGGTGTCATTGGCATGTGGTTCTGGCAGGTCTGAGAGGTGGTTCCGGCATGCCTGACAGGTGATTCCGGAGTGTTCGCCAAGCGGTTCTGGCATAGGCGGCAGGTGATTTTGCCATGTCCAGAATGTGGTTCCAGCGAGTCGAACATGTGGTTCCGGCGTGTCCGGCAGGTGTTTCCGGTCTGTCCAGCAGGTGGTTCTGGGGTGTCCGGCATGAGGTTCTGGCACGTCTGAGAGGTGGTTCCGGCCGGCCCGACATGCGTTTCCGGAGTGTCCGCCACGTGGTTCAGGCACGTCTGAGAGGTGGTTCCAGCATGCCCGGCAGGTTTTCCCGGAGAGTCCTCCAAGTGGTTCTGGCGTAGCCCGCAGGTGATTTTGGTGTGTCCGGCAGGTTGTTCCGTTCTGTCCGATAGGTTGTTCCGGCATGTCCAGCACGTGCTTCTGGCACTTCTGAGAGGTGGTTCTGGCATGCCGGGCAGGTTATTCCGGAGTGTCCGGTAAGTGGTTCTGGTGTAGCCGGCAGTTCATTTTGGCGTGTCTGGCACATGGGTCCTGCGCGTCGAGCAGGTGGTTCCGGCGTGCTCGGCAGGTGGTCCAGGCATGTCCGGCAGGTGGTTCCAGTCTGTCCAGGACGTGGTTCCAGCGTGTCCGGCACGTGGTTCTCTTACGTCTGAGAGGTGGTTCCTGCATGCCTGGCAGGTTATTGCGGATTGTCTGCCAGGTGGTTCTCTCATAGCCAGCTGTTGATTTTGGCCTGTCAGGCAGGTGGTTCTGGTGAGTCCAGCAGGTGGCTCCGGCGTGCTCGGCAGGTGGTTCTGGCATGTCTGGCAGGTGGTTCCGGCGAGTTGAGCAGCTGGTTCCAGCCTGTCCGTCAGGTTAGGGTTAGGGATAGGGTTAGGGTTACGGTTAGGGTTAGGGTTTAGGGTTTGGGGTTAGGGGTTAGGGTTAGGGGTAGGGTTAGGGTTAGGGTTACGGTTGGGTTAGGGTTTAGGGTTAGGCTTAGGGTTAGGGGTTAGGGTTAGGGTTAGGGTTTGGGGATAGGGTTAGGGTTAGGGTTAGGGTTAGGGCCCGGCAGGTGGTTCCGGCGAGCCGAGCAGGTGGCTCCGGCGCGCCCGGCAGGTGCTTCCGCTGCGCCCGGCAGGTGGTTCCGGCGAGGCGAGCAGGTGGCTCCGGCGCGCCGGGCAGGTGGTTCCGGCGAGGCGAGCAGGTGGCTCCGGCGCGCTCGGCAGGTGCTTCCGCTGGGCCCGGCTGGTGTTTCCGGCGAGGCGAGCAGGTGGCTCCGGCGCGCTCGGCAGGTGCTTCCGCTGCGCCCGGCAGGTGGTTCCGGCGAGGCGAGCAGGTTGTTCCTGCGTGCTCGGCAGGTGGTTCAGTTGGGTCTGGCAGGTGGTTTCGGTCTGTTCGGGGTGCGGTTCCAGCATCTCAGGCACATGGTTCTGGCACGTCTGAGAGGTGGTTCCGGCTGGCCCAACAGGTGTTTCTGGAGTCTCCGCCAAGTGGTTCTGGCGTAGCTGGCAGGTGATGTTGGCGTGACTGGCAGGTGGTTCCAGCCAGCCCGGCAGGTGTTTCCGGAGTGTTCACCAACTGGCTGTGGCGTAGCCGGCAGGTGATTTTGGCGTGTCCGACAGGTGGTTCTGGCGAGTCGAGCAGGTGCTTCCGGCATGCTCGGCAGGTGCTTCCGGTGTCATTGGCATGTGGTTCTGGCAGGTCTGAGAGGTGGTTCCGGCATGCCTGACAGGTGATTCCGGAGTGTTCGCCAAGCGGTTCTGGCATAGGCGGCAGGTGATTTTGCCATGTCCAGAATGTGGTTCCAGCGAGTCGAACATGTGGTTCCGGCGTGTCCGGCAGGTGTTTCCGGTCTGTCCAGCAGGTGGTTCTGGGGTGTCCGGCATGAGGTTCTGGCACGTCTGAGAGGTGGTTCCGGCCGGCCCGACATGCGTTTCCGGAGTGTCCGCCACGTGGTTCAGGCACGTCTGAGAGGTGATTCCAGCATGCCCGGCAGGTTTTCCCGGAGAGTCCTCCAAGTGGTTCTGGCGTAGCCCGCAGGTGATTTTGGTGTGTCCGGCAGGTTGTTCCGTTCTGTCCGATAGGTTGTTCCGGCATGTCCAGCACGTGCTTCTGGCACTTCTGAGAGGTGGTTCTGGCATGCCGGGCAGGTTATTCCGGAGTGTCCGGTAAGTGGTTCTGGTGTAGCCGGCAGTTCATTTTGGCGTGTCTGGCACATGGGTCCTGCGAGTCGAGCAGGTGGTTCCGGCGTGCTCGGCAGGTGGTCCAGGCATGTCCGGCAGGTGGTTCCAGTCTGTCCAGGACGTGGTTCCAGCGTGTCCGGCACGTGGTTCTCTTACGTCTGAGAGGTGGTTCCTGCATGCCTGGCAGGTTATTGCGGATTGTCTGCCAGGTGGTTCTCTCATAGCCAGCTGTTGATTTTGGCCTGTCAGGCAGGTGGTTCTGGTGAGTCCAGCAGGTGGCTCCGGCGTGCTCGGCAGGTGGTTCTGGCATGTCTGGCAGGTGGTTCCGGCGAGTTGAGCAGCTGGTTGCAGCCTGTCCGTCAGGTTAGGGTTAGGGATAGGGTTAGGGTTACGGTTAGGGTTAGGGTTTAGGGTTTGGGGTTAGGGGTTAGGGTTAGGGGTAGGGTTAGGGTTAGGGTTACGGTTGGGTTAGGGTTTAGGGTTAGGCTTAGGGTTAGGGGTTAGGGTTAGGGTTAGGGTTTGGGGATAGGGTTAGGGTTAGGGTTAGGGTTAGGGCCCGGCAGGTGGTTCCGGCGAGCCGAGCAGGTGGCTCCGGCGCGCCTGGCAGGTGCTTCCGCTGGGCCCGGCAGGTGGTTCCGGCGAGGCGAGCAGGTGGCTCCGGCGCGCTCGGCAGGTGCTTCCGCTGCGCCCGGCAGGTGGTTCCGGCGAGGCGAGCAGGTTGTTCCCGCGTGCTCGGCAGGTGGTTCAGTTGGGTCTGGCAGGTGGTTTCGGTCTGTTCGGGGTGTGGTTCCAGCATCTCAGGCACATGGTTCTGGCACGTCTGAGAGGTGTTTCCGGCTGGCCCAACAGGTGTTTCTGGAGTCTCCGCCAAGTGGTTCTGGCGTAGCTGGCAGGTGATGTTGGCGTGACTGGCAGGTGGTTCCAGCCAGCCCGGCAGGTGTTTCCGGAGTGTTCACCAACTGGCTGTGGCGTAGCCGGCAGGTGATTTTGGCGTGTCCGACAGGTGGTTCTGGCGAGTCGAGCAGGTGCTTCCGGCATGCTCGGCAGGTGCTTCCGGTGTCATTGGCATGTGGTTCTGGCAGGTCTGAGAGGTGGTTCCGGCATGCCTGACAGGTGATTCCGGAGTGTTCGCCAAGCGGTTCTGGCATAGGCGGCAGGTGATTTTGCCATGTCCAGAATGTGGTTCCAGCGAGTCGAACATGTGGTTCCGGCGTGTCCGGCAGGTGTTTCCGGTCTGTCCAGCAGGTGGTTCTGGGGTGTCCGGCATGAGGTTCTGGCACGTCTGAGAGGTGGTTCCGGCCGGCCCGACATGCGTTTCCGGAGTGTCCGCCACGTGGTTCAGGCACGTCTGAGAGGTGATTCCAGCATGCCCGGCAGGTTTTCCCGGAGAGTCCTCCAAGTGGTTCTGGCGTAGCCCGCAGGTGATTTTGGTGTGTCCGGCAGGTTGTTCCGTTCTGTCCGATAGGTTGTTCCGGCATGTCCAGCACGTGCTTCTGGCACTTCTGAGAGGTGGTTCTGGCATGCCGGGCAGGTTATTCCGGAGTGTCCGGTAAGTGGTTCTGGTGTAGCCGGCAGTTCATTTTGGCGTGTCTGGCACATGGGTCCTGCGAGTCGAGCAGGTGGTTCCGGCGTGCTCGGCAGGTGGTCCAGGCATGTCCGGCAGGTGGTTCCAGTCTGTCCAGGACGTGGTTCCAGCGTGTCCGGCACGTGGTTCTCTTACGTCTGAGAGGTGGTTCCTGCATGCCTGGCAGGTTATTGCGGATTGTCTGCCAGGTGGTTCTCTCATAGCCAGCTGTTGATTTTGGCCTGTCAGGCAGGTGGTTCTGGTGAGTCCAGCAGGTGGCTCCGGCGTGCTCGGCAGGTGGTTCTGGCATGTCTGGCAGGTGGTTCCGGCGAGTTGAGCAGCTGGTTGCAGCCTGTCCGTCAGGTTAGGGTTAGGGATAGGGTTAGGGTTACGGTTAGGGTTAGGGTTTAGGGTTTGGGGTTAGGGGTTAGGGTTAGGGGTAGGGTTAGGGTTAGGGTTACGGTTGGGTTAGGGTTTAGGGTTAGGCTTAGGGTTAGGGGTTAGGGTTAGGGTTAGGGTTTGGGGATAGGGTTAGGGTTAGGGTTAGGGTTAGGGCCCGGCAGGTGGTTCCGGCGAGCCGAGCAGGTGGCTCCGGCGCGCCTGGCAGGTGCTTCCGCTGGGCCCGGCAGGTGGTTCCGGCGAGGCGAGCAGGTGGCTCCGGCGCGCTCGGCAGGTGCTTCCGCTGCGCCCGGCAGGTGGTTCCGGCGAGGCGAGCAGGTTGTTCCCGCGTGCTCGGCAGGTGGTTCAGTTGGGTCTGGCAGGTGGTTTCGGTCTGTTCGGGGTGTGGTTCCAGCATCTCAGGCACATGGTTCTGGCACGTCTGAGAGGTGTTTCCGGCTGGCCCAACAGGTGTTTCTGGAGTCTCCGCCAAGTGGTTCTGGCGTAGCTGGCAGGTGATGTTGGCGTGACTGGCAGGTGGTTCCAGCCAGCCCGGCAGGTGTTTCCGGAGTGTTCACCAACTGGCTGTGGCGTAGCCGGCAGGTGATTTTGGCGTGTCCGACAGGTGGTTCTGGCGAGTCGAGCAGGTGCTTCCGGCATGCTCGGCAGGTGCTTCCGGTGTCATTGGCATGTGGTTCTGGCAGGTCTGAGAGGTGGTTCCGGCATGCCTGACAGGTGATTCCGGAGTGTTCGCCAAGCGGTTCTGGCATAGGCGGCAGGTGATTTTGCCATGTCCAGAATGTGGTTCCAGCGAGTCGAACATGTGGTTCCGGCGTGTCCGGCAGGTGTTTCCGGTCTGTCCAGCAGGTGGTTCTGGGGTGTCCGGCATGAGGTTCTGGCACGTCTGAGAGGTGGTTCCGGCCGGCCCGACATGCGTTTCCGGAGTGTCCGCCACGTGGTTCAGGCACGTCTGAGAGGTGGTTCCAGCATGCCCGGCAGGTTTTCCCGGAGAGTCCTCCAAGTGGTTCTGGCGTAGCCCGCAGGTGATTTTGGTGTGTCCGGCAGGTTGTTCCGTTCTGTCCGATAGGTTGTTCCGGCATGTCCAGCACGTGCTTCTGGCACTTCTGAGAGGTGGTTCTGGCATGCCGGGCAGGTTATTCCGGAGTGTCCGGTAAGTGGTTCTGGTGTAGCCGGCAGTTCATTTTGGCGTGTCTGGCACATGGGTCCTGCGAGTCGAGCAGGTGGTTCCGGCGTGCTCGGCAGGTGGTCCAGGCATGTCCGGCAGGTGGTTCCAGTCTGTCCAGGACGTGGTTCCAGCGTGTCCGGCACGTGGTTCTCTTACGTCTGAGAGGTGGTTCCTGCATGCCTGGCAGGTTATTGCGGATTGTCTGCCAGGTGGTTCTCTCATAGCCAGCTGTTGATTTTGGCCTGTCAGGCAGGTGGTTCTGGTGAGTCCAGCAGGTGGCTCCGGCGTGCTCGGCAGGTGGTTCTGGCATGTCTGGCAGGTGGTTCCGGCGAGTTGAGCAGCTGGTTCCAGCCTGTCCGTCAGGTTAGGGTTAGGGATAGGGTTAGGGTTACGGTTAGGGTTAGGGTTTAGGGTTTGGGGTTAGGGGTTAGGGTTAGGGGTAGGGTTTGGGTTAGGGTTACGGTTGGGTTAGGGTTTAGGGTTAGGCTTAGGGTTAGGGGTTAGGGTTAGGTTTAGGGTTTGGGGATAGGGTTAGGGTTAGGGTTAG
This sequence comes from Equus asinus, assembly GCF_041296235.1. Lineage (NCBI taxonomy): Eukaryota > Metazoa > Chordata > Mammalia > Perissodactyla > Equidae > Equus > Equus asinus. The sequence continues at coordinate 121,134 of NC_091798.1, read as the reverse complement.
GGTTAGGGTTAGGGCCCGACAGGTGGTTCCGGCGAGCCGAGCAGGTGGCTCCGGCGCGCCCGGCAGGTGCTTCCGCTGGGCCCGGCAGGTGGTTCCGGCGAGGCGAGCAGGTGGCTCCGGCGCGCTCGGCAGGTGCTTCCGCTGCGCCCGGCAGGTGGTTCCGGCGAGGCGAGCAGGTTGTTCCCGCGTGCTCGGCAGGTGGTTCAGTTGGGTCTGGCAGGTGGTTTCGGTCTGTTCGGGGTGTGGTTCCAGCATCTCAGGCACATGGTTCTGGCACGTCTGAGAGGTGGTTCCGGCTGGCCCAACAGGTGTTTCTGGAGTCTCCGCCAAGTGGTTCTGGCGTAGCTGGCAGGTGATGTTGGCGTGACTGGCAGGTGGTTCCAGCCAGCCCGGCAGGTGTTTCCGGAGTGTTCACCAACTGGCTGTGGCGTAGCCGGCAGGTGATTTTGGCGTGTCCGACAGGTGGTTCTGGCGAGTCGAGCAGGTGCTTCCGGCATGCTCGGCAGGTGCTTCCGGTGTCATTGGCATGTGGTTCTGGCAGGTCTGAGAGGTGGTTCCGGCATGCCTGACAGGTGATTCCGGAGTGTTCGCCAAGCGGTTCTGGCATAGGCGGCAGGTGATTTTGCCATGTCCAGAATGTGGTTCCAGCGAGTCGAACATGTGGTTCCGGCGTGTCCGGCAGGTGTTTCCGGTCTGTCCAGCAGGTGGTTCTGGGGTGTCCGGCATGAGGTTCTGGCACGTCTGAGAGGTGGTTCCGGCCGGCCCGACATGCGTTTCTGGAGTGTCCGCCACGTGGTTCAGGCACGTCTGAGAGGTGGTTCCAGCATGCCCGGCAGGTTTTCCCGGAGAGTCCTCCAAGTGGTTCTGGCGTAGCCCGCAGGTGATTTTGGTGTGTCCGGCAGGTTGTTCCGTTCTGTCCGATAGGTTGTTCCGGCATGTCCTAGCACGTGCTTCTGGCACTTCTGAGAGGTGGTTCTGGCATGCCGGGCAGGTTATTCCGGAGTGTCCGGTAAGTGGTTCTGGTGTAGCCGGCAGTTCATTTTGGCGTGTCTGGCACATGGGTCCTGCGAGTCGAGCAGGTGGTTCCGGCGTGCTCGGCAGGTGGTCCAGGCATGTCCGGCAGGTGGTTCCAGTCTGTCCAGGACGTGGTTCCAGCGTGTCCGGCACGTGGTTCTCTTACGTCTGAGAGGTGGTTCCTGCATGCCTGGCAGGTTATTGCGGATTGTCTGCCAGGTGGTTCTCTCATAGCCAGCTGTTGATTTTGGCCTGTCAGGCAGGTGGTTCTGGTGAGTCCAGCAGGTGGCTCCGGCGTGCTCGGCAGGTGGTTCTGGCATGTCTGGCAGGTGGTTCCGGCGAGTTGAGCAGCTGGTTCCAGCCTGTCCGTCAGGTTAGGGTTAGGGATAGGGTTAGGGTTACGGTTAGGGTTAGGGTTTAGGGTTTGGGGTTAGGGGTTAGGGTTAGGGGTAGGGTTTGGGTTAGGGTTACGGTTGGGTTAGGGTTTAGGGTTAGGCTTAGGGTTAGGGGTTAGGGTTAGGTTTAGGGTTTGGGGATAGGGTTAGGGTTAGGGTTAGGGTTAGGGTTAGGGCCCGACAGGTGGTTCCGGCGAGCCGAGCAGGTGGCTCCGGCGCGCCCGGCAGGTGCTTCCGCTGGGCCCGGCAGGTGGTTCCGGCGAGGCGAGCAGGTGGCTCCGGCGCGCTCGGCAGGTGCTTCCGCTGCGCCCGGCAGGTGGTTCCGGCGAGGCGAGCAGGTTGTTCCCGCGTGCTCGGCAGGTGGTTCAGTTGGGTCTGGCAGGTGGTTTCGGTCTGTTCGGGGTGCGGTTCCAGCATCTCAGGCACATGGTTCTGGCACGTCTGAGAGGTGGTTCCGGCTGGCCCAACAGGTGTTTCTGGAGTCTCCGCCAAGTGGTTCTGGCGTAGCTGGCAGGTGATGTTGGCGTGACTGGCAGGTGGTTCCAGCCAGCCCGGCAGGTGTTTCCGGAGTGTTCACCAACTGGCTGTGGCGTAGCCGGCAGGTGATTTTGGCGTGTCCGACAGGTGGTTCTGGCGAGTCGAGCAGGTGCTTCCGGCATGCTCGGCAGGTGCTTCCGGTGTCATTGGCATGTGGTTCTGGCAGGTCTGAGAGGTGGTTCCGGCATGCCTGACAGGTGATTCCGGAGTGTTCGCCAAGCGGTTCTGGCATAGGCGGCAGGTGATTTTGCCATGTCCAGAATGTGGTTCCAGCGAGTCGAACATGTGGTTCCGGCGTGTCCGGCAGGTGTTTCCGGTCTGTCCAGCAGGTGGTTCTGGGGTGTCCGGCATGAGGTTCTGGCACGTCTGAGAGGTGGTTCCGGCCGGCCCGACATGCGTTTCCGGAGTGTCCGCCACGTGGTTCAGGCACGTCTGAGAGGTGGTTCCAGCATGCCCGGCAGGTTTTCCCGGAGAGTCCTCCAAGTGGTTCTGGCGTAGCCCGCAGGTGATTTTGGTGTGTCCGGCAGGTTGTTCCGTTCTGTCCGATAGGTTGTTCCGGCATGTCCTAGCACGTGCTTCTGGCACTTCTGAGAGGTGGTTCTGGCATGCCGGGCAGGTTATTCCGGAGTGTCCGGTAAGTGGTTCTGGTGTAGCCGGCAGTTCATTTTGGCGTGTCTGGCACATGGGTCCTGCGAGTCGAGCAGGTGGTTCCGGCGTGCTCGGCAGGTGGTCCAGGCATGTCCGGCAGGTGGTTCCAGTCTGTCCAGGACGTGGTTCCAGCGTGTCCGGCACGTGGTTCTCTTACGTCTGAGAGGTGGTTCCTGCATGCCTGGCAGGTTATTGCGGATTGTCTGCCAGGTGGTTCTCTCATAGCCAGCTGTTGATTTTGGCCTGTCAGGCAGGTGGTTCTGGTGAGTCCAGCAGGTGGCTCCGGCGTGCTCGGCAGGTGGTTCTGGCATGTCTGGCAGGTGGTTCCGGCGAGTTGAGCAGCTGGTTGCAGCCTGTCCGTCAGGTTAGGGTTAGGGATAGGGTTAGGGTTACGGTTAGGGTTAGGGTTTAGGGTTTGGGGTTAGGGGTTAGGGTTAGGGGTAGGGTTAGGGTTAGGGTTACGGTTGGGTTAGGGTTTAGGGTTAGGCTTAGGGTTAGGGGTTAGGGTTAGGGTTAGGGTTTGGGGATAGGGTTAGGGTTAGGGTTAGGGTTAGGGCCCGGCAGGTGGTTCCGGCGAGCCGAGCAGGTGGCTCCGGCGCGCCCGGCATGTGCTTCCGCTGCGCCCGGCAGGTGGTTCCGGCGAGGCGAGCAGGTGGCTCCGGCGCGCCGGGCAGGTGGTTCCGGCGAGGCGAGCAGGTGGCTCCGGCGCGCTCGGCAGGTGCTTCCGCTGGGCCCGGCTGGTGTTTCCGGCGAGGCGAGCAGGTGGCTCCGGCGCGCTCGGCAGGTGCTTCCGCTGCGCCCGGCAGGTGGTTCCGGCGAGGCGAGCAGGTTGTTCCTGCGTGCTCGGCAGGTGGTTCAGTTGGGTCTGGCAGGTGGTTTCGGTCTGTTCGGGGTGCGGTTCCAGCATCTCAGGCACATGGTTCTGGCACGTCTGAGAGGTGGTTCCGGCTGGCCCAACAGGTGTTTCTGGAGTCTCCGCCAAGTGGTTCTGGCGTAGCTGGCAGGTGATGTTGGCGTGACTGGCAGGTGGTTCCAGCCAGCCCGGCAGGTGTTTCCGGAGTGTTCACCAACTGGCTGTGGCGTAGCCGGCAGGTGATTTTGGCGTGTCCGACAGGTGGTTCTGGCGAGTCGAGCAGGTGCTTCCGGCATGCTCGGCAGGTGCTTCCGGTGTCATTGGCATGTGGTTCTGGCAGGTCTGAGAGGTGGTTCCGGCATGCCTGACAGGTGATTCCGGAGTGTTCGCCAAGCGGTTCTGGCATAGGCGGCAGGTGATTTTGCCATGTCCAGAATGTGGTTCCAGCGAGTCGAACATGTGGTTCCGGCGTGTCCGGCAGGTGTTTCCGGTCTGTCCAGCAGGTGGTTCTGGGGTGTCCGGCATGAGGTTCTGGCACGTCTGAGAGGTGGTTCCGGCCGGCCCGACATGCGTTTCCGGAGTGTCCGCCACGTGGTTCAGGCACGTCTGAGAGGTGGTTCCAGCATGCCCGGCAGGTTTTCCCGGAGAGTCCTCCAAGTGGTTCTGGCGTAGCCCGCAGGTGATTTTGGTGTGTCCGGCAGGTTGTTCCGTTCTGTCCGATAGGTTGTTCCGGCATGTCCAGCACGTGCTTCTGGCACTTCTGAGAGGTGGTTCTGGCATGCCGGGCAGGTTATTCCGGAGTGTCCGGTAAGTGGTTCTGGTGTAGCCGGCAGTTCATTTTGGCGTGTCTGGCACATGGGTCCTGCGAGTCGAGCAGGTGGTTCCGGCGTGCTCGGCAGGTGGTCCAGGCATGTCCGGCAGGTGGTTCCAGTCTGTCCAGGACGTGGTTCCAGCGTGTCCGGCACGTGGTTCTCTTACGTCTGAGAGGTGGTTCCTGCATGCCTGGCAGGTTATTGCGGATTGTCTGCCAGGTGGTTCTCTCATAGCCAGCTGTTGATTTTGGCCTGTCAGGCAGGTGGTTCTGGTGAGTCCAGCAGGTGGCTCCGGCGTGCTCGGCAGGTGGTTCTGGCATGTCTGGCAGGTGGTTCCGGCGAGTTGAGCAGCTGGTTGCAGCCTGTCCGTCAGGTTAGGGTTAGGGATAGGGTTAGGGTTACGGTTAGGGTTAGGGTTTAGGGTTTGGGGTTAGGGGTTAGGGTTAGGGGTAGGGTTAGGGTTAGGGTTACGGTTGGGTTAGGGTTTAGGGTTAGGCTTAGGGTTAGGGGTTAGGGTTAGGGTTAGGGTTTGGGGATAGGGTTAGGGTTAGGGTTAGGGTTAGGGCCCGGCAGGTGGTTCCGGCGAGCCGAGCAGGTGGCTCCGGCGCGCCCGGCAGGTGCTTCCGCTGCGCCCGGCAGGTGGTTCCGGCGAGGCGAGCAGGTGGCTCCGGCGCGCCGGGCAGGTGGTTCCGGCGAGGCGAGCAGGTGGCTCCGGCGCGCTCGGCAGGTGCTTCCGCTGGGCCCGGCTGGTGTTTCCGGCGAGGCGAGCAGGTGGCTCCGGCGCGCTCGGCAGGTGCTTCCGCTGCGCCCGGCAGGTGGTTCCGGCGAGGCGAGCAGGTTGTTCCTGCGTGCTCGGCAGGTGGTTCAGTTGGGTCTGGCAGGTGGTTTCGGTCTGTTCGGGGTGCGGTTCCAGCATCTCAGGCACATGGTTCTGGCACGTCTGAGAGGTGGTTCCGGCTGGCCCAACAGGTGTTTCTGGAGTCTCCGCCAAGTGGTTCTGGCGTAGCTGGCAGGTGATGTTGGCGTGACTGGCAGGTGGTTCCAGCCAGCCCGGCAGGTGTTTCCGGAGTGTTCACCAACTGGCTGTGGCGTAGCCGGCAGGTGATTTTGGCGTGTCCGACAGGTGGTTCTGGCGAGTCGAGCAGGTGCTTCCGGCATGCTCGGCAGGTGCTTCCGGTGTCATTGGCATGTGGTTCTGGCAGGTCTGAGAGGTGGTTCCGGCATGCCTGACAGGTGATTCCGGAGTGTTCGCCAAGCGGTTCTGGCATAGGCGGCAGGTGATTTTGCCATGTCCAGAATGTGGTTCCAGCGAGTCGAACATGTGGTTCCGGCGTGTCCGGCAGGTGTTTCCGGTCTGTCCAGCAGGTGGTTCTGGGGTGTCCGGCATGAGGTTCTGGCACGTCTGAGAGGTGGTTCCGGCCGGCCCGACATGCGTTTCCGGAGTGTCCGCCACGTGGTTCAGGCACGTCTGAGAGGTGATTCCAGCATGCCCGGCAGGTTTTCCCGGAGAGTCCTCCAAGTGGTTCTGGCGTAGCCCGCAGGTGATTTTGGTGTGTCCGGCAGGTTGTTCCGTTCTGTCCGATAGGTTGTTCCGGCATGTCCAGCACGTGCTTCTGGCACTTCTGAGAGGTGGTTCTGGCATGCCGGGCAGGTTATTCCGGAGTGTCCGGTAAGTGGTTCTGGTGTAGCCGGCAGTTCATTTTGGCGTGTCTGGCACATGGGTCCTGCGAGTCGAGCAGGTGGTTCCGGCGTGCTCGGCAGGTGGTCCAGGCATGTCCGGCAGGTGGTTCCAGTCTGTCCAGGACGTGGTTCCAGCGTGTCCGGCACGTGGTTCTCTTACGTCTGAGAGGTGGTTCCTGCATGCCTGGCAGGTTATTGCGGATTGTCTGCCAGGTGGTTCTCTCATAGCCAGCTGTTGATTTTGGCCTGTCAGGCAGGTGGTTCTGGTGAGTCCAGCAGGTGGCTCCGGCGTGCTCGGCAGGTGGTTCTGGCATGTCTGGCAGGTGGTTCCGGCGAGTTGAGCAGCTGGTTGCAGCCTGTCCGTCAGGTTAGGGTTAGGGATAGGGTTAGGGTTACGGTTAGGGTTAGGGTTTAGGGTTTGGGGTTAGGGGTTAGGGTTAGGGGTAGGGTTAGGGTTAGGGTTACGGTTGGGTTAGGGTTTAGGGTTAGGCTTAGGGTTAGGGGTTAGGGTTAGGGTTAGGGTTTGGGGATAGGGTTAGGGTTAGGGTTAGGGTTAGGGCCCGGCAGGTGGTTCCGGCGAGCCGAGCAGGTGGCTCCGGCGCGCCTGGCAGGTGCTTCCGCTGGGCCCGGCAGGTGGTTCCGGCGAGGCGAGCAGGTGGCTCCGGCGCGCTCGGCAGGCGCTTCCGCTGCGCCCGGCAGGTGGTTCCGGCGAGGCGAGCAGGTTGTTCCCGCGTGCTCGGCAGGTGGTTCAGTTGGGTCTGGCAGGTGGTTTCGGTCTGTTCGGGGTGTGGTTCCAGCATCTCAGGCACATGGTTCTGGCACGTCTGAGAGGTGTTTCCGGCTGGCCCAACAGGTGTTTCTGGAGTCTCCGCCAAGTGGTTCTGGCGTAGCTGGCAGGTGATGTTGGCGTGACTGGCAGGTGGTTCCAGCCAGCCCGGCAGGTGTTTCCGGAGTGTTCACCAACTGGCTGTGGCGTAGCCGGCAGGTGATTTTGGCGTGTCCGACAGGTGGTTCTGGCGAGTCGAGCAGGTGCTTCCGGCATGCTCGGCAGGTGCTTCCGGTGTCATTGGCATGTGGTTCTGGCAGGTCTGAGAGGTGGTTCCGGCATGCCTGACAGGTGATTCCGGAGTGTTCGCCAAGCGGTTCTGGCATAGGCGGCAGGTGATTTTGCCATGTCCAGAATGTGGTTCCAGCGAGTCGAACATGTGGTTCCGGCGTGTCCGGCAGGTGTTTCCGGTCTGTCCAGCAGGTGGTTCTGGGGTGTCCGGCATGAGGTTCTGGCACGTCTGAGAGGTGGTTCCGGCCGGCCCGACATGCGTTTCCGGAGTGTCCGCCACGTGGTTCAGGCACGTCTGAGAGGTGGTTCCAGCATGCCCGGCAGGTTTTCCCGGAGAGTCCTCCAAGTGGTTCTGGCGTAGCCCGCAGGTGATTTTGGTGTGTCCGGCAGGTTGTTCCGTTCTGTCCGATAGGTTGTTCCGGCATGTCCAGCACGTGCTTCTGGCACTTCTGAGAGGTGGTTCTGGCATGCCGGGCAGGTTATTCCGGAGTGTCCGGTAAGTGGTTCTGGTGTAGCCGGCAGTTCATTTTGGCGTGTCTGGCACATGGGTCCTGCGAGTCGAGCAGGTGGTTCCGGCGTGCTCGGCAGGTGGTCCAGGCATGTCCGGCAGGTGGTTCCAGTCTGTCCAGGACGTGGTTCCAGCGTGTCCGGCACGTGGTTCTCTTACGTCTGAGAGGTGGTTCCTGCATGCCTGGCAGGTTATTGCGGATTGTCTGCCAGGTGGTTCTCTCATAGCCAGCTGTTGATTTTGGCCTGTCAGGCAGGTGGTTCTGGTGAGTCCAGCAGGTGGCTCCGGCGTGCTCGGCAGGTGGTTCTGGCATGTCTGGCAGGTGGTTCCGGCGAGTTGAGCAGCTGGTTCCAGCCTGTCCGTCAGGTTAGGGTTAGGGATAGGGTTAGGGTTACGGTTAGGGTTAGGGTTTAGGGTTTGGGGTTAGGGGTTAGGGTTAGGGGTAGGGTTTGGGTTAGGGTTACGGTTGGGTTAGGGTTTAGGGTTAGGCTTAGGGTTAGGGGTTAGGGTTAGGTTTAGGGTTTGGGGATAGGGTTAGGGTTAGGGTTAGGGTTAGGGTTAGGGCCCGACAGGTGGTTCCGGCGAGCCGAGCAGGTGGCTCCGGCGCGCCCGGCAGGTGCTTCCGCTGGGCCCGGCAGGTGGTTCCGGCGAGGCGAGCAGGTGGCTCCGGCGCGCTCGGCAGGTGCTTCCGCTGCGCCCGGCAGGTGGTTCCGGCGAGGCGAGCAGGTTGTTCCCGCGTGCTCGGCAGGTGGTTCAGTTGGGTCTGGCAGGTGGTTTCGGTCTGTTCGGGGTGTGGTTCCAGCATCTCAGGCACATGGTTCTGGCACGTCTGAGAGGTGGTTCCGGCTGGCCCAACAGGTGTTTCTGGAGTCTCCGCCAAGTGGTTCTGGCGTAGCTGGCAGGTGATGTTGGCGTGACTGGCAGGTGGTTCCAGCCAGCCCGGCAGGTGTTTCCGGAGTGTTCACCAACTGGCTGTGGCGTAGCCGGCAGGTGATTTTGGCGTGTCCGACAGGTGGTTCTGGCGAGTCGAGCAGGTGCTTCCGGCATGCTCGGCAGGTGCTTCCGGTGTCATTGGCATGTGGTTCTGGCAGGTCTGAGAGGTGGTTCCGGCATGCCTGACAGGTGATTCCGGAGTGTTCGCCAAGCGGTTCTGGCATAGGCGGCAGGTGATTTTGCCATGTCCAGAATGTGGTTCCAGCGAGTCGAACATGTGGTTCCGGCGTGTCCGGCAGGTGTTTCCGGTCTGTCCAGCAGGTGGTTCTGGGGTGTCCGGCATGAGGTTCTGGCACGTCTGAGAGGTGGTTCCGGCCGGCCCGACATGCGTTTCCGGAGTGTCCGCCACGTGGTTCAGGCACGTCTGAGAGGTGGTTCCAGCATGCCCGGCAGGTTTTCCCGGAGAGTCCTCCAAGTGGTTCTGGCGTAGCCCGCAGGTGATTTTGGTGTGTCCGGCAGGTTGTTCCGTTCTGTCCGATAGGTTGTTCCGGCATGTCCTAGCACGTGCTTCTGGCACTTCTGAGAGGTGGTTCTGGCATGCCGGGCAGGTTATTCCGGAGTGTCCGGTAAGTGGTTCTGGTGTAGCCGGCAGTTCATTTTGGCGTGTCTGGCACATGGGTCCTGCGAGTCGAGCAGGTGGTTCCGGCGTGCTCGGCAGGTGGTCCAGGCATGTCCGGCAGGTGGTTCCAGTCTGTCCAGGACGTGGTTCCAGCGTGTCCGGCACGTGGTTCTCTTACGTCTGAGAGGTGGTTCCTGCATGCCTGGCAGGTTATTGCGGATTGTCTGCCAGGTGGTTCTCTCATAGCCAGCTGTTGATTTTGGCCTGTCAGGCAGGTGGTTCTGGTGAGTCCAGCAGGTGGCTCCGGCGTGCTCGGCAGGTGGTTCTGGCATGTCTGGCAGGTGGTTCCGGCGAGTTGAGCAGCTGGTTGCAGCCTGTCCGTCAGGTTAGGGTTAGGGATAGGGTTAGGGTTACGGTTAGGGTTAGGGTTTAGGGTTTGGGGTTAGGGGTTAGGGTTAGGGGTAGGGTTAGGGTTAGGGTTACGGTTGGGTTAGGGTTTAGGGTTAGGCTTAGGGTTAGGGGTTAGGGTTAGGGTTAGGGTTTGGGGATAGGGTTAGGGTTAGGGTTAGGGTTAGGGCCCGGCAGGTGGTTCCGGCGAGCCGAGCAGGTGGCTCCGGCGCGCCCGGCATGTGCTTCCGCTGCGCCCGGCAGGTGGTTCCGGCGAGGCGAGCAGGTGGCTCCGGCGCGCCGGGCAGGTGGTTCCGGCGAGGCGAGCAGGTGGCTCCGGCGCGCTCGGCAGGTGCTTCCGCTGGGCCCGGCTGGTGTTTCCGGCGAGGCGAGCAGGTGGCTCCGGCGCGCTCGGCAGGTGCTTCCGCTGCGCCCGGCAGGTGGTTCCGGCGAGGCGAGCAGGTTGTTCCTGCGTGCTCGGCAGGTGGTTCAGTTGGGTCTGGCAGGTGGTTTCGGTCTGTTCGGGGTGCGGTTCCAGCATCTCAGGCACATGGTTCTGGCACGTCTGAGAGGTGGTTCCGGCTGGCCCAACAGGTGTTTCTGGAGTCTCCGCCAAGTGGTTCTGGCGTAGCTGGCAGGTGATGTTGGCGTGACTGGCAGGTGGTTCCAGCCAGCCCGGCAGGTGTTTCCGGAGTGTTCACCAACTGGCTGTGGCGTAGCCGGCAGGTGATTTTGGCGTGTCCGACAGGTGGTTCTGGCGAGTCGAGCAGGTGCTTCCGGCATGCTCGGCAGGTGCTTCCGGTGTCATTGGCATGTGGTTCTGGCAGGTCTGAGAGGTGGTTCCGGCATGCCTGACAGGTGATTCCGGAGTGTTCGCCAAGCGGTTCTGGCATAGGCGGCAGGTGATTTTGCCATGTCCAGAATGTGGTTCCAGCGAGTCGAACATGTGGTTCCGGCGTGTCCGGCAGGTGTTTCCGGTCTGTCCAGCAGGTGGTTCTGGGGTGTCCGGCATGAGGTTCTGGCACGTCTGAGAGGTGGTTCCGGCCGGCCCGACATGCGTTTCCGGAGTGTCCGCCACGTGGTTCAGGCACGTCTGAGAGGTGGTTCCAGCATGCCCGGCAGGTTTTCCCGGAGAGTCCTCCAAGTGGTTCTGGCGTAGCCCGCAGGTGATTTTGGTGTGTCCGGCAGGTTGTTCCGTTCTGTCCGATAGGTTGTTCCGGCATGTCCAGCACGTGCTTCTGGCACTTCTGAGAGGTGGTTCTGGCATGCCGGGCAGGTTATTCCGGAGTGTCCGGTAAGTGGTTCTGGTGTAGCCGGCAGTTCATTTTGGCGTGTCTGGCACATGGGTCCTGCGAGTCGAGCAGGTGGTTCCGGCGTGCTCGGCAGGTGGTCCAGGCATGTCCGGCAGGTGGTTCCAGTCTGTCCAGGACGTGGTTCCAGCGTGTCCGGCACGTGGTTCTCTTACGTCTGAGAGGTGGTTCCTGCATGCCTGGCAGGTTATTGCGGATTGTCTGCCAGGTGGTTCTCTCATAGCCAGCTGTTGATTTTGGCCTGTCAGGCAGGTGGTTCTGGTGAGTCCAGCAGGTGGCTCCGGCGTGCTCGGCAGGTGGTTCTGGCATGTCTGGCAGGTGGTTCCGGCGAGTTGAGCAGCTGGTTGCAGCCTGTCCGTCAGGTTAGGGTTAGGGATAGGGTTAGGGTTACGGTTAGGGTTAGGGTTTAGGGTTTGGGGTTAGGGGTTAGGGTTAGGGGTAGGGTTAGGGTTAGGGTTACGGTTGGGTTAGGGTTTAGGGTTAGGCTTAGGGTTAGGGGTTAGGGTTAGGGTTAGGGTTTGGGGATAGGGTTAGGGTTAGGGTTAGGGTTAGGGCCCGGCAGGTGGTTCCGGCGAGCCGAGCAGGTGGCTCCGGCGCGTCTGGCAGGTGCTTCCGCTGGGCCCGGCAGGTGGTTCCGGCGAGGCGAGCAGGTGGCTCCGGCGCGCTCGGCAGGTGCTTCCGCTGCGCCCGGCAGGTGGTTCCGGCGAGGCGAGCAGGTTGTTCCCGCGTGCTCGGCAGGTGGTTCAGTTGGGTCTGGCAGGTGGTTTCGGTCTGTTCGGGGTGTGGTTCCAGCATCTCAGGCACATGGTTCTGGCACGTCTGAGAGGTGTTTCCGGCTGGCCCAACAGGTGTTTCTGGAGTCTCCGCCAAGTGGTTCTGGCGTAGCTGGCAGGTGATGTTGGCGTGACTGGCAGGTGGTTCCAGCCAGCCCGGCAGGTGTTTCCGGAGTGTTCACCAACTGGCTGTGGCGTAGCCGGCAGGTGATTTTGGCGTGTCCGACAGGTGGTTCTGGCGAGTCGAGCAGGTGCTTCCGGCATGCTCGGCAGGTGCTTCCGGTGTCATTGGCATGTGGTTCTGGCAGGTCTGAGAGGTGGTTCCGGCATGCCTGACAGGTGATTCCGGAGTGTTCGCCAAGCGGTTCTGGCATAGGCGGCAGGTGATTTTGCCATGTCCAGAATGTGGTTCCAGCGAGTCGAACATGTGGTTCCGGCGTGTCCGGCAGGTGTTTCCGGTCTGTCCAGCAGGTGGTTCTGGGGTGTCCGGCATGAGGTTCTGGCACGTCTGAGAGGTGGTTCCGGCCGGCCCGACATGCGTTTCCGGAGTGTCCGCCACGTGGTTCAGGCACGTCTGAGAGGTGGTTCCAGCATGCCCGGCAGGTTTTCCCGGAGAGTCCTCCAAGTGGTTCTGGCGTAGCCCGCAGGTGATTTTGGTGTGTCCGGCAGGTTGTTCCGTTCTGTCCGATAGGTTGTTCCGGCATGTCCAGCACGTGCTTCTGGCACTTCTGAGAGGTGGTTCTGGCATGCCGGGCAGGTTATTCCGGAGTGTCCGGTAAGTGGTTCTGGTGTAGCCGGCAGTTCATTTTGGCGTGTCTGGCACATGGGTCCTGCGAGTCGAGCAGGTGGTTCCGGCGTGCTCGGCAGGTGGTCCAGGCATGTCCGGCAGGTGGTTCCAGTCTGTCCAGGACGTGGTTCCAGCGTGTCCGGCACGTGGTTCTCTTACGTCTGAGAGGTGGTTCCTGCATGCCTGGCAGGTTATTGCGGATTGTCTTCCAGGTGGTTCTCTCATAGCCAGCTGTTGATTTTGGCCTGTCAGGCAGGTGGTTCTGGTGAGTCCAGCAGGTGGCTCCGGCGTGCTCGGCAGGTGGTTCTGGCATGTCTGGCAGGTGGTTCCGGCGAGTTGAGCAGCTGGTTCCAGCCTGTCCGTCAGGTTAGGGTTAGGGATAGGGTTAGGGTTACGGTTAGGGTTAGGGTTTAGGGTTTGGGGTTAGGGGTTAGGGTTAGGGGTAGGGTTAGGGTTAGGGTTACGGTTGGGTTAGGGTTTAGGGTTAGGCTTAGGGTTAGGGGTTAGGGTTAGGGTTAGGGTTTGGGGATAGGGTTAGGGTTAGGGTTAGGGTTAGGGCCCGACAGGTGGTTCCGGCGAGCCGAGCAGGTGGCTCCGGCGCGCCCGGCAGGTGCTTCCGCTGGGCCCGGCAGGTGGTTCCGGCGAGGCGAGCAGGTGGCTCCGGCGCGCTCGGCAGGTGCTTCCGCTGCGCCCGGCAGGTGGTTCCGGCGAGGCGAGCAGGTTGTTCCCGCGTGCTCGGCAGGTGGTTCAGTTGGGTCTGGCAGGTGGTTTCGGTCTGTTCGGGGTGTGGTTCCAGCATCTCAGGCACATGGTTCTGGCACGTCTGAGAGGTGTTTCCGGCTGGCCCAACAGGTGTTTCTGGAGTCTCCGCCAAGTGGTTCTGGCGTAGCTGGCAGGTGATGTTGGCGTGACTGGCAGGTGGTTCCAGCCAGCCCGGCAGGTGTTTCCGGAGTGTTCACCAACTGGCTGTGGCGTAGCCGGCAGGTGATTTTGGCGTGTCCGACAGGTGGTTCTGGCGAGTCGAGCAGGTGCTTCCGGCATGCTCGGCAGGTGCTTCCGGTGTCATTGGCATGTGGTTCTGGCAGGTCTGAGAGGTGGTTCCGGCATGCCTGACAGGTGATTCCGGAGTGTTCGCCAAGCGGTTCTGGCATAGGCGGCAGGTGATTTTGCCATGTCCAGAATGTGGTTCCAGCGAGTCGAACATGTGGTTCCGGCGTGTCCGGCAGGTGTTTCCGGTCTGTCCAGCAGGTGGTTCTGGGGTGTCCGGCATGAGGTTCTGGCACGTCTGAGAGGTGGTTCCGGCCGGCCCGACATGCGTTTCCGGAGTGTCCGCCACGTGGTTCAGGCACGTCTGAGAGGTGGTTCCAGCATGCCCGGCAGGTTTTCCCGGAGAGTCCTCCAAGTGGTTCTGGCGTAGCCCGCAGGTGATTTTGGTGTGTCCGGCAGGTTGTTCCGTTCTGTCCGATAGGTTGTTCCGGCATGTCCAGCACGTGCTTCTGGCACTTCTGAGAGGTGGTTCTGGCATGCCGGGCAGGTTATTCCGGAGTGTCCGGTAAGTGGTTCTGGTGTAGCCGGCAGTTCATTTTGGCGTGTCTGGCACATGGGTCCTGCGAGTCGAGCAGGTGGTTCCGGCGTGCTCGGCAGGTGGTCCAGGCATGTCCGGCAGGTGGTTCCAGTCTGTCCAGGACGTGGTTCCAGCGTGTCCGGCACGTGGTTCTCTTACGTCTGAGAGGTGGTTCCTACATGCCTGGCAGGTTATTGCGGATTGTCTGCCAGGTGGTTCTCTCATAGCCAGCTGTTGATTTTGGCCTGTCAGGCAGGTGGTTCTGGTGAGTCCAGCAGGTGGCTCCGGCGTGCTCGGCAGGTGGTTCTGGCATGTCTGGCAGGTGGTTCCGGCGAGTTGAGCAGCTGGTTCCAGCCTGTCCGTCAGGTTAGGGTTAGGGATAGGGTTAGGGTTACGGTTAGGGTTAGGGTTTAGGGTTTGGGGTTAGGGGTTAGGGTTAGGGGTAGGGTTAGGGTTAGGGTTACGGTTGGGTTAGGGTTTAGGGTTAGGCTTAGGGTTAGGGGTTAGGGTTAGGGTTAGGGTTTGGGGATAGGGTTAGGGTTAGGGTTAGGGTTAGGGCCCGGCAGGTGGTTCCGGCGAGCCGAGCAGGTGGCTCCGGCGCGCCCGGCAGGTGCTTCCGCTGCGCCCGGCAGGTGGTTCCGGCGAGGCGAGCAGGTGGCTCCGGCGCGCCGGGCAGGTGGTTCCGGCGAGGCGAGCAGGTGGCTCCGGCGCGCTCGGCAGGTGCTTCCGCTGGGCCCGGCTGGTGTTTCCGGCGAGGCGAGCAGGTGGCTCCGGCGCGCTCGGCAGGTGCTTCCGCTGCGCCCGGCAGGTGGTTCCGGCGAGGCGAGCAGGTTGTTCCTGCGTGCTCGGCAGGTGGTTCAGTTGGGTCTGGCAGGTGGTTTCGGTCTGTTCGGGGTGCGGTTCCAGCATCTCAGGCACATGGTTCTGGCACGTCTGAGAGGTGGTTCCGGCTGGCCCAACAGGTGTTTCTGGAGTCTCCGCCAAGTGGTTCTGGCGTAGCTGGCAGGTGATGTTGGCGTGACTGGCAGGTGGTTCCAGCCAGCCCGGCAGGTGTCTCCGGAGTGTTCACCAACTGGCTGTGGCGTAGCCGGCAGGTGATTTTGGCGTGTCCGACAGGTGGTTCTGGCGAGTCGAGCAGGTGCTTCCGGCATGCTCGGCAGGTGCTTCCGGTGTCATTGGCATGTGGTTCTGGCAGGTCTGAGAGGTGGTTCCGGCATGCCTGACAGGTGATTCCGGAGTGTTCGCCAAGCGGTTCTGGCATAGGCGGCAGGTGATTTTGCCATGTCCAGAATGTGGTTCCAGCGAGTCGAACATGTGGTTCCGGCGTGTCCGGCAGGTGTTTCCGGTCTGTCCAGCAGGTGGTTCTGGGGTGTCCGGCATGAGGTTCTGGCACGTCTGAGAGGTGGTTCCGGCCGGCCCGACATGCGTTTCCGGAGTGTCCGCCACGTGGTTCAGGCACGTCTGAGAGGTGGTTCCAGCATGCCCGGCAGGTTTTCCCGGAGAGTCCTCCAAGTGGTTCTGGCGTAGCCCGCAGGTGATTTTGGTGTGTCCGGCAGGTTGTTCCGTTCTGTCCGATAGGTTGTTCCGGCATGTCCAGCACGTGCTTCTGGCACTTCTGAGAGGTGGTTCTGGCATGCCGGGCAGGTTATTCCGGAGTGTCCGGTAAGTGGTTCTGGTGTAGCCGGCAGTTCATTTTGGCGTGTCTGGCACATGGGTCCTGCGAGTCGAGCAGGTGGTTCCGGCGTGCTCGGCAGGTGGTCCAGGCATGTCCGGCAGGTGGTTCCAGTCTGTCCAGGACGTGGTTCCAGCGTGTCCGGCACGTGGTTCTCTTACGTCTGAGAGGTGGTTCCTGCATGCCTGGCAGGTTATTGCGGATTGTCTGCCAGGTGGTTCTCTCATAGCCAGCTGTTGATTTTGGCCTGTCAGGCAGGTGGTTCTGGTGAGTCCAGCAGGTGGCTCCGGCGTGCTCGGCAGGTGGTTCTGGCATGTCTGTCAGGTGGTTCCGGCGAGTTGAGCAGCTGGTTGCAGCCTGTCCGTCAGGTTAGGGTTAGGGATAGGGTTAGGGTTACGGTTAGGGTTAGGGTTTAGGGTTTGGGGTTAGGGGTTAGGGTTAGGGGTAGGGTTAGGGTTAGGGTTACGGTTGGGTTAGGGTTTAGGGTTAGGCTTAGGGTTAGGGGTTAGGGTTAGGGTTAGGGTTTGGGGATAGGGTTAGGGTTAGGGTTAGGGTTAGGGCCCGGCAGGTGGTTCCGGCGAGCCGAGCAGGTGGCTCCGGCGCGCCCGGCAGGTGCTTCCGCTGCGCCCGGCAGGTGGTTCCGGCGAGGCGAGCAGGTGGCTCCGGCGCGCCGGGCAGGTGGTTCCGGCGAGGCGAGCAGGTGGCTCCGGCGCGCTCGGCAGGTGCTTCCGCTGGGCCCGGCTGGTGTTTCCGGCGAGGCGAGCAGGTGGCTCCGGCGCGCTCGGCAGGTGCTTCCGCTGCGCCCGGCAGGTGGTTCCGGCGAGGCGAGCAGGTTGTTCCTGCGTGCTCGGCAGGTGGTTCAGTTGGGTCTGGCAGGTGGTTTCGGTCTGTTCGGGGTGCGGTTCCAGCATCTCAGGCACATGGTTCTGGCACGTCTGAGAGGTGGTTCCGGCTGGCCCAACAGGTGTTTCTGGAGTCTCCGCCAAGTGGTTCTGGCGTAGCTGGCAGGTGATGTTGGCGTGACTGGCAGGTGGTTCCAGCCAGCCCGGCAGGTGTCTCCGGAGTGTTCACCAACTGGCTGTGGCGTAGCCGGCAGGTGATTTTGGCGTGTCCGACAGGTGGTTCTGGCGAGTCGAGCAGGTGCTTCCGGCATGCTCGGCAGGTGCTTCCGGTGTCATTGGCATGTGGTTCTGGCAGGTCTGAGAGGTGGTTCCGGCATGCCTGACAGGTGATTCCGGAGTGTTCGCCAAGCGGTTCTGGCATAGGCGGCAGGTGATTTTGCCATGTCCAGAATGTGGTTCCAGCGAGTCGAACATGTGGTTCCGGCGTGTCCGGCAGGTGTTTCCGGTCTGTCCAGCAGGTGGTTCTGGGGTGTCCGGCATGAGGTTCTGGCACGTCTGAGAGGTGGTTCCGGCCGGCCCGACATGCGTTTCCGGAGTGTCCGCCACGTGGTTCAGGCACGTCTGAGAGGTGGTTCCAGCATGCCCGGCAGGTTTTCCCGGAGAGTCCTCCAAGTGGTTCTGGCGTAGCCCGCAGGTGATTTTGGTGTGTCCGGCAGGTTGTTCCGTTCTGTCCGATAGGTTGTTCCGGCATGTCCAGCACGTGCTTCTGGCACTTCTGAGAGGTGGTTCTGGCATGCCGGGCAGGTTATTCCGGAGTGTCCGGTAAGTGGTTCTGGTGTAGCCGGCAGTTCATTTTGGCGTGTCTGGCACATGGGTCCTGCGAGTCGAGCAGGTGGTTCCGGCGTGCTCGGCAGGTGGTTCAGTTGGGTCTGGCAGGTGGTTTCGGTCTGTCCAGGACGTGGTTCCAGCGTGTCCGGCACGTGGTTCTCTTACGTCTGAGAGGTGGTTCCTGCATGCCTGGCAGGTTATTGCGGATTGTCTGCCAGGTGGTTCTCTCATAGCCAGCTGTTGATTTTGGCCTGTCAGGCAGGTGGTTCTGGTGAGTCCAGCAGGTGGCTCCGGCGTGCTCGGCAGGTGGTTCTGGCATGTCTGGCAGGTGGTTCCGGCGAGTTGAGCAGCTGGTTCCAGCCTGTCCGTCAGGTTAGGGTTAGGGATAGGGTTAGGGTTACGGTTAGGGTTAGGGTTTAGGGTTTGGGGTTAGGGGTTAGGGTTAGGGGTAGGGTTAGGGTTAGGGTTACGGTTGGGTTAGGGTTTAGGGTTAGGCTTAGGGTTAGGGGTTAGGGTTAGGGTTAGGGTTTGGGGATAGGGTTAGGGTTAGGGTTAGGGTTAGGGCCCGGCAGGTGGTTCCGGCGAGCCGAGCAGGTGGCTCCGGCGCGCCCGGCAGGTGCTTCCGCTGCGCCCGGCAGGTGGTTCCGGCGAGGCGAGCAGGTGGCTCCGGCGCGCCGGGCAGGTGGTTCCGGCGAGGCGAGCAGGTGGCTCCGGCGCGCTCGGCAGGTGCTTCCGCTGGGCCCGGCTGGTGTTTCCGGCGAGGCGAGCAGGTGGCTCCGGCGCGCTCGGCAGGTGCTTCCGCTGCGCCCGGCAGGTGGTTCCGGCGAGGCGAGCAGGTTGTTCCTGCGTGCTCGGCAGGTGGTTCAGTTGGGTCTGGCAGGTGGTTTCGGTCTGTTCGGGGTGCGGTTCCAGCATCTCAGGCACATGGTTCTGGCACGTCTGAGAGGTGGTTCCGGCTGGCCCAACAGGTGTTTCTGGAGTCTCCGCCAAGTGGTTCTGGCGTAGCTGGCAGGTGATGTTGGCGTGACTGGCAGGTGGTTCCAGCCAGCCCGGCAGGTGTCTCCGGAGTGTTCACCAACTGGCTGTGGCGTAGCCGGCAGGTGATTTTGGCGTGTCCGACAGGTGGTTCTGGCGAGTCGAGCAGGTGCTTCCGGCATGCTCGGCAGGTGCTTCCGGTGTCATTGGCATGTGGTTCTGGCAGGTCTGAGAGGTGGTTCCGGCATGCCTGACAGGTGATTCCGGAGTGTTCGCCAAGCGGTTCTGGCATAGGCGGCAGGTGATTTTGCCATGTCCAGAATGTGGTTCCAGCGAGTCGAACATGTGGTTCCGGCGTGTCCGGCAGGTGTTTCCGGTCTGTCCAGCAGGTGGTTCTGGGGTGTCCGGCATGAGGTTCTGGCACGTCTGAGAGGTGGTTCCGGCCGGCCCGACATGCGTTTCCGGAGTGTCCGCCACGTGGTTCAGGCACGTCTGAGAGGTGGTTCCAGCATGCCCGGCAGGTTTTCCCGGAGAGTCCTCCAAGTGGTTCTGGCGTAGCCCGCAGGTGATTTTGGTGTGTCCGGCAGGTTGTTCCGTTCTGTCCGATAGGTTGTTCCGGCATGTCCAGCACGTGCTTCTGGCACTTCTGAGAGGTGGTTCTGGCATGCCGGGCAGGTTATTCCGGAGTGTCCGGTAAGTGGTTCTGGTGTAGCCGGCAGTTCATTTTGGCGTGTCTGGCACATGGGTCCTGCGAGTCGAGCAGGTGGTTCCGGCGTGCTCGGCAGGTGGTTCAGTTGGGTCTGGCAGGTGGTTTCGGTCTGTCCAGGACGTGGTTCCAGCGTGTCCGGCACGTGGTTCTCTTACGTCTGAGAGGTGGTTCCTGCATGCCTGGCAGGTTATTGCGGATTGTCTGCCAGGTGGTTCTCTCATAGCCAGCTGTTGATTTTGGCCTGTCAGGCAGGTGGTTCTGGTGAGTCCAGCAGGTGGCTCCGGCGTGCTCGGCAGGTGGTTCTGGCATGTCTGGCAGGTGGTTCCGGCGAGTTGAGCAGCTGGTTCCAGCCTGTCCGTCAGGTTAGGGTTAGGGATAGGGTTAGGGTTACGGTTAGGGTTAGGGTTTAGGGTTTGGGGTTAGGGGTTAGGGTTAGGGGTAGGGTTAGGGTTAGGGTTACGGTTGGGTTAGGGTTTAGGGTTAGGCTTAGGGTTAGGGGTTAGGGTTAGGGTTAGGGTTTGGGGATAGGGTTAGGGTTAGGGTTAGGGTTAGGGCCCGGCAGGTGGTTCCGGCGAGCCGAGCAGGTGGCTCCGGCGCGCCCGGCAGGTGCTTCCGCTGCGCCCGGCAGGTGGTTCCGGCGAGGCGAGCAGGTGGCTCCGGCGCGCCGGGCAGGTGGTTCCGGCGAGGCGAGCAGGTGGCTCCGGCGCGCTCGGCAGGTGCTTCCGCTGGGCCCGGCTGGTGTTTCCGGCGAGGCGAGCAGGTGGCTCCGGCGCGCTCGGCAGGTGCTTCCGCTGCGCCCGGCAGGTGGTTCCGGCGAGGCGAGCAGGTTGTTCCTGCGTGCTCGGCAGGTGGTTCAGTTGGGTCTGGCAGGTGGTTTCGGTCTGTTCGGGGTGCGGTTCCAGCATCTCAGGCACATGGTTCTGGCACGTCTGAGAGGTGGTTCCGGCTGGCCCAACAGGTGTTTCTGGAGTCTCCGCCAAGTGGTTCTGGCGTAGCTGGCAGGTGATGTTGGCGTGACTGGCAGGTGGTTCCAGCCAGCCCGGCAGGTGTCTCCGGAGTGTTCACCAACTGGCTGTGGCGTAGCCGGCAGGTGATTTTGGCGTGTCCGACAGGTGGTTCTGGCGAGTCGAGCAGGTGCTTCCGGCATGCTCGGCAGGTGCTTCCGGTGTCATTGGCATGTGGTTCTGGCAGGTCTGAGAGGTGGTTCCGGCATGCCTGACAGGTGATTCCGGAGTGTTCGCCAAGCGGTTCTGGCATAGGCGGCAGGTGATTTTGCCATGTCCAGAATGTGGTTCCAGCGAGTCGAACATGTGGTTCCGGCGTGTCCGGCAGGTGTTTCCGGTCTGTCCAGCAGGTGGTTCTGGGGTGTCCGGCATGAGGTTCTGGCACGTCTGAGAGGTGGTTCCGGCCGGCCCGACATGCGTTTCCGGAGTGTCCGCCACGTGGTTCAGGCACGTCTGAGAGGTGGTTCCAGCATGCCCGGCAGGTTTTCCCGGAGAGTCCTCCAAGTGGTTCTGGCGTAGCCCGCAGGTGATTTTGGTGTGTCCGGCAGGTTGTTCCGTTCTGTCCGATAGGTTGTTCCGGCATGTCCAGCACGTGCTTCTGGCACTTCTGAGAGGTGGTTCTGGCATGCCGGGCAGGTTATTCCGGAGTGTCCGGTAAGTGGTTCTGGTGTAGCCGGCAGTTCATTTTGGCGTGTCTGGCACATGGGTCCTGCGAGTCGAGCAGGTGGTTCCGGCGTGCTCGGCAGGTGGTTCAGTTGGGTCTGGCAGGTGGTTTCGGTCTGTCCAGGACGTGGTTCCAGCGTGTCCGGCACGTGGTTCTCTTACGTCTGAGAGGTGGTTCCTGCATGCCTGGCAGGTTATTGCGGATTGTCTGCCAGGTGGTTCTCTCATAGCCAGCTGTTGATTTTGGCCTGTCAGGCAGGTGGTTCTGGTGAGTCCAGCAGGTGGCTCCGGCGTGCTCGGCAGGTGGTTCTGGCATGTCTGGCAGGTGGTTCCGGCGAGTTGAGCAGCTGGTTCCAGCCTGTCCGTCAGGTTAGGGTTAGGGATAGGGTTAGGGTTACGGTTAGGGTTAGGGTTTAGGGTTTGGGGTTAGGGGTTAGGGTTAGGGGTAGGGTTAGGGTTAGGGTTACGGTTGGGTTAGGGTTTAGGGTTAGGCTTAGGGTTAGGGGTTAGGGTTAGGGTTAGGGTTTGGGGATAGGGTTAGGGATAGGGTTAGGGTTAGGGCCCGGCAGGTGGTTCCGGCGAGGCGAGCAGGTGGCTCCGGCGCGCCGGCCAGGTGGTTCCGGCGAGGCGAGCAGGTGGCTCCGGCGCGCTCGGCAGGTGCTTCCGC
Organism: Equus asinus; assembly: GCF_041296235.1. NCBI lineage: Eukaryota > Metazoa > Chordata > Mammalia > Perissodactyla > Equidae > Equus > Equus asinus. The sequence goes on along the minus strand of NC_091798.1, from coordinate 99,897 downwards.
TGGGCCCGGCTGGTGTTTCCGGCGAGGCGAGCAGGTGGCTCCGGCGCGCTCGGCAGGTGCTTCCGCTGCGCCCGGCATGTGGTTCCGGCGAGGCGAGCAGGTTGTTCCTGCGTGCTTGGCAGGTGGTTCAGTTGGGTCTGGCAGGTGGTTTCGGTCTGTTCGGGGTGTGGTTCCAGCATCTCAGGCACATGGTTCTGGCACGTCTGAGAGGTGGTTCCGGCTGGCCCAACAGGTGTTTCTGGAGTCTCCGCCAAGTGGTTCTGGCGTAGCTGGCAGGTGATGTTGGCGTGACTGGCAGGTGGTTCCAGCCAGCCCGGCAGGTGTTTCCGGAGTGTTCACCAACTGGCTGTGGCGTAGCCGGCAGGTGATTTTGGCGTGTCCGACAGGTGGTTCTGGCGAGTCGAGCAGGTGCTTCCGGCATGCTCGGCAGGTGCTTCCGGTGTCATTGGCATGTGGTTCTGGCAGGTCTGAGAGGTGGTTCCGGCATGCCTGACAGGTGATTCCGGAGTGTTCGCCAAGCGGTTCTGGCATAGGCGGCAGGTGATTTTGCCATGTCCAGAATGTGGTTCCAGCGAGTCGAACATGTGGTTCCGGCGTGTCCGGCAGGTGTTTCCGGTCTGTCCAGCAGGTGGTTCTGGGGTGTCCGGCATGAGGTTCTGGCACGTCTGAGAGGTGGTTCCGGCCGGCCCGACATGCGTTTCCGGAGTGTCCGCCACGTGGTTCAGGCACGTCTGAGAGGTGGTTCCAGCATGCCCGGCAGGTTTTCCCGGAGAGTCCTCCAAGTGGTTCTGGCGTAGCCCGCAGGTGATTTTGGTGTGTCCGGCAGGTTGTTCCGTTCTGTCCGATAGGTTGTTCCGGCATGTCCAGCACGTGCTTCTGGCACTTCTGAGAGGTGGTTCTGGCATGCCGGGCAGGTTACTCCGGAGTGTCCGGTAAGTGGTTCTGGTGTAGCCGGCAGTTCATTTTGGCGTGTCTGGCACATGGGTCCTGCGAGTCGAGCAGGTGGTTCCGGCGTGCTCGGCAGGTGGTCCAGGCATGTCCGGCAGGTGGTTCCAGTCTGTCCAGGACGTGGTTCCAGCGTGTCCGGCACGTGGTTCTCTTACGTCTGAGAGGTGGTTCCTGCATGCCTGGCAGGTTATTGCGGATTGTCTGCCAGGTGGTTCTCTCATAGCCAGCTGTTGATTTTGGCCTGTCAGGCAGGTGGTTCTGGTGAGTCCAGCAGGTGGCTCCGGCGTGCTCGGCAGGTGGTTCTGGCATGTCTGGCAGGTGGTTCCGGCGAGTTGAGCAGCTGGTTCCAGCCTGTCCGTCAGGTTAGGGTTAGGGATAGGGTTAGGGTTACGGTTAGGGTTAGGGTTTAGGGTTTGGGGTTAGGGGTTAGGGTTAGGGGTAGGGTTAGGGTTAGGGTTACGGTTGGGTTAGGGTTTAGGGTTAGGCTTAGGGTTAGGGGTTAGGGTTAGGGTTAGGGTTTGGGGATAGGGTTAGGGTTAGGGTTAGGGTTAGGGCCCGGCAGGTGGTTCCGGCGAGCCGAGCAGGTGGCTCCGGCGCGCCCGGCAGGTGCTTCCGCTGCGCCCGGCAGGTGGTTCCGGCGAGGCGAGCAGGTGGTTCCGGCGCGCCTGGCAGGTGGTTCCGGAGTGTTCGCCAAGCGGTTCTGGCATAGGCGGCAGGTGATTTTGCCATGTCCAGAATGTGGTTCCAGCGAGTCGAACATGTGGTTCCGGCGTGTCCGGCAGGTGTTTCCGGTCTGTCCAGCAGGTGGTTCTGGGGTGTCCGGCATGAGGTTCTGGCACGTCTGAGAGGTGGTTCCGGCCGGCCCGACATGCGTTTCCGGAGTGTCCGCCACGTGGTTCAGGCACGTCTGAGAGGTGGTTCCAGCATGCCCGGCAGGTTTTCCCGGAGAGTCCTCCAAGTGGTTCTGGCGTAGCCCGCAGGTGATTTTGGTGTGTCCGGCAGGTTGTTCCGTTCTGTCCGATAGGTTGTTCCGGCATGTCCAGCACGTGCTTCTGGCACTTCTGAGAGGTGGTTCTGGCATGCCGGGCAGGTTATTCCGGAGTGTCCGGTAAGTGGTTCTGGTGTAGCCGGCAGTTCATTTTGGCGTGTCTGGCACATGGGTCCTGCGAGTCGAGCAGGTGGTTCCGGCGTGCTCGGCAGGTGGTCCAGGCATGTCCGGCAGGTGGTTCCAGTCTGTCCAGGACGTGGTTCCAGCGTGTCCGGCACGTGGTTCTCTTACGTCTGAGAGGTGGTTCCTGCATGCCTGGCAGGTTATTGCGGATTGTCTGCCAGGTGGTTCTCTCATAGCCAGCTGTTGATTTTGGCCTGTCAGGCAGGTGGTTCTGGTGAGTCCAGCAGGTGGCTCCGGCGTGCTCGGCAGGTGGTTCTGGCATGTCTGGCAGGTGGTTCCGGCGAGTTGAGCAGCTGGTTCCAGCCTGTCCGTCAGGTTAGGGTTAGGGATAGGGTTAGGGTTACGGTTAGGGTTAGGGTTTAGGGTTTGGGGTTAGGGGTTAGGGTTAGGGGTAGGGTTAGGGTTAGGGTTACGGTTGGGTTAGGGTTTAGGGTTAGGCTTAGGGTTAGGGGTTAGGGTTAGGGTTAGGGTTTGGGGATAGGGTTAGGGATAGGGTTAGGGTTAGGGCCCGGCAGGTGGTTCCGGCGAGGCGAGCAGGTGGCTCCGGCGCGCCGGCCAGGTGGTTCCGGCGAGGCGAGCAGGTGGCTCCGGCGCGCTCGGCAGGTGCTTCCGCTGCGCCCGGCATGTGGTTCCGGCGAGGCGAGCAGGTTGTTCCTGCGTGCTTGGCAGGTGGTTCAGTTGGGTCTGGCAGGTGGTTTCGGTCTGTTCGGGGTGTGGTTCCAGCATCTCAGGCACATGGTTCTGGCACGTCTGAGAGGTGGTTCCGGCTGGCCCAACAGGTGTTTCTGGAGTCTCCGCCAAGTGGTTCTGGCGTAGCTGGCAGGTGATGTTGGCGTGACTGGCAGGTGGTTCCAGCCAGCCCGGCAGGTGTTTCCGGAGTGTTCACCAACTGGCTGTGGCGTAGCCGGCAGGTGATTTTGGCGTGTCCGACAGGTGGTTCTGGCGAGTCGAGCAGGTGCTTCCGGCATGCTCGGCAGGTGCTTCCGGTGTCATTGGCATGTGGTTCTGGCATGTCTGAGAGGTGGTTCCGGCATGCCTGACAGGTGATTCCGGAGTGTTCGCCAAGCGGTTCTGGCATAGGCGGCAGGTGATTTTGCCATGTCCAGAATGTGGTTCCAGCGAGTCGAACATGTGGTTCCGGCGTGTCCGGCAGGTGTTTCCGGTCTGTCCAGCAGGTGGTTCTGGGGTGTCCGGCATGAGGTTCTGGCACGTCTGAGAGGTGGTTCCGGCCGGCCCGACATGCGTTTCCGGAGTGTCCGCCACGTGGTTCAGGCACGTCTGAGAGGTGGTTCCAGCATGCCCGGCAGGTTTTCCCGGAGAGTCCTCCAAGTGGTTCTGGCGTAGCCCGCAGGTGATTTTGGTGTGTCCGGCAGGTTGTTCCGTTCTGTCCGATAGGTTGTTCCGGCATGTCCAGCACGTGCTTCTGGCACTTCTGAGAGGTGGTTCTGGCATGCCGGGCAGGTTATTCCGGAGTGTCCGGTAAGTGGTTCTGGTGTAGCCGGCAGTTCATTTTGGCGTGTCTGGCACATGGGTCCTGCGAGTCGAGCAGGTGGTTCCTGCGTGCTCGGCAGGTGGTTCAGTTGGGTCTGGCAGGTGGTTTCGGTCTGTCCAGGACGTGGTTCCAGCGTGTCCGGCACGTGGTTCTCTTACGTCTGAGAGGTGGTTCCTGCATGCCTGGCAGGTTATTGCGGATTGTCTGCCAGGTGGTTCTCTCATAGCCAGCTGTTGATTTTGGCCTGTCAGGCAGGTGGTTCTGGTGAGTCCAGCAGGTGGCTCCGGCGTGCTCGGCAGGTGGTTCTGGCATGTCTGGCAGGTGGTTCCGGCGAGTTGAGCAGCTGGTTCCAGCCTGTCCGTCAGGTTAGGGTTAGGGATAGGGTTAGGGTTACGGTTAGGGTTAGGGTTTAGGGTTTGGGGTTAGGGGTTAGGGTTAGGGGTAGGGTTAGGGTTAGGGTTACGGTTGGGTTAGGGTTTAGGGTTAGGCTTAGGGTTAGGGGTTAGGGTTAGGGTTAGGGTTTGGGGATAGGGTTAGGGTTAGGGTTAGGGTTAGGGCCCGGCAGGTGGTTCCGGCGAGCCGAGCAGGTGGCTCCGGCGCGCCCGGCAGGTGCTTCCGCTGCGCCCGGCAGGTGGTTCCGGCGAGGCGAGCAGGTGGCTCCGGCGCGCCGGGCAGGTGGTTCCGGCGAGGCGAGCAGGTGGCTCCGGCGCGCTCGGCAGGTGCTTCCGCTGGGCCCGGCTGGTGTTTCCGGCGAGGCGAGCAGGTGGCTCCGGCGCGCTCGGCAGGTGCTTCCGCTGCGCCCGGCAGGTGGTTCCGGCGAGGCGAGCAGGTTGTTCCTGCGTGCTCGGCAGGTGGTTCAGTTGGGTCTGGCAGGTGGTTTCGGTCTGTTCGGGGTGCGGTTCCAGCATCTCAGGCACATGGTTCTGGCACGTCTGAGAGGTGGTTCCGGCTGGCCCAACAGGTGTTTCTGGAGTCTCCGCCAAGTGGTTCTGGCGTAGCTGGCAGGTGATGTTGGCGTGACTGGCAGGTGGTTCCAGCCAGCCCGGCAGGTGTCTCCGGAGTGTTCACCAACTGGCTGTGGCGTAGCCGGCAGGTGATTTTGGCGTGTCCGACAGGTGGTTCTGGCGAGTCGAGCAGGTGCTTCCGGCATGCTCGGCAGGTGCTTCCGGTGTCATTGGCATGTGGTTCTGGCAGGTCTGAGAGGTGGTTCCGGCATGCCTGACAGGTGATTCCGGAGTGTTCGCCAAGCGGTTCTGGCATAGGCGGCAGGTGATTTTGCCATGTCCAGAATGTGGTTCCAGCGAGTCGAACATGTGGTTCCGGCGTGTCCGGCAGGTGTTTCCGGTCTGTCCAGCAGGTGGTTCTGGGGTGTCCGGCATGAGGTTCTGGCACGTCTGAGAGGTGGTTCCGGCCGGCCCGACATGCGTTTCCGGAGTGTCCGCCACGTGGTTCAGGCACGTCTGAGAGGTGGTTCCAGCATGCCCGGCAGGTTTTCCCGGAGAGTCCTCCAAGTGGTTCTGGCGTAGCCCGCAGGTGATTTTGGTGTGTCCGGCAGGTTGTTCCGTTCTGTCCGATAGGTTGTTCCGGCATGTCCAGCACGTGCTTCTGGCACTTCTGAGAGGTGGTTCTGGCATGCCGGGCAGGTTATTCCGGAGTGTCCGGTAAGTGGTTCTGGTGTAGCCGGCAGTTCATTTTGGCGTGTCTGGCACATGGGTCCTGCGAGTCGAGCAGGTGGTTCCGGCGTGCTCGGCAGGTGGTTCAGTTGGGTCTGGCAGGTGGTTTCGGTCTGTCCAGGACGTGGTTCCAGCGTGTCCGGCACGTGGTTCTCTTACGTCTGAGAGGTGGTTCCTGCATGCCTGGCAGGTTATTGCGGATTGTCTGCCAGGTGGTTCTCTCATAGCCAGCTGTTGATTTTGGCCTGTCAGGCAGGTGGTTCTGGTGAGTCCAGCAGGTGGCTCCGGCGTGCTCGGCAGGTGGTTCTGGCATGTCTGGCAGGTGGTTCCGGCGAGTTGAGCAGCTGGTTCCAGCCTGTCCGTCAGGTTAGGGTTAGGGATAGGGTTAGGGTTACGGTTAGGGTTAGGGTTTAGGGTTTGGGGTTAGGGGTTAGGGTTAGGGGTAGGGTTAGGGTTAGGGTTACGGTTGGGTTAGGGTTTAGGGTTAGGCTTAGGGTTAGGGGTTAGGGTTAGGGTTAGGGTTTGGGGATAGGGTTAGGGATAGGGTTAGGGTTAGGGCCCGGCAGGTGGTTCCGGCGAGGCGAGCAGGTGGCTCCGGCGCGCCGGCCAGGTGGTTCCGGCGAGGCGAGCAGGTGGCTCCGGCGCGCTCGGCAGGTGCTTCCGCTGGGCCCGGCTGGTGTTTCCGGCGAGGCGAGCAGGTGGCTCCGGCGCGCTCGGCAGGTGCTTCCGCTGCGCCCGGCATGTGGTTCCGGCGAGGCGAGCAGGTTGTTCCTGCGTGCTTGGCAGGTGGTTCAGTTGGGTCTGGCAGGTGGTTTCGGTCTGTTCGGGGTGTGGTTCCAGCATCTCAGGCACATGGTTCTGGCACGTCTGAGAGGTGGTTCCGGCTGGCCCAACAGGTGTTTCTGGAGTCTCCGCCAAGTGGTTCTGGCGTAGCTGGCAGGTGATGTTGGCGTGACTGGCAGGTGGTTCCAGCCAGCCCGGCAGGTGTTTCCGGAGTGTTCACCAACTGGCTGTGGCGTAGCCGGCAGGTGATTTTGGCGTGTCCGACAGGTGGTTCTGGCGAGTCGAGCAGGTGCTTCCGGCATGCTCGGCAGGTGCTTCCGGTGTCATTGGCATGTGGTTCTGGCAGGTCTGAGAGGTGGTTCCGGCATGCCTGACAGGTGATTCCGGAGTGTTCGCCAAGCGGTTCTGGCATAGGCGGCAGGTGATTTTGCCATGTCCAGAATGTGGTTCCAGCGAGTCGAACATGTGGTTCCGGCGTGTCCGGCAGGTGTTTCCGGTCTGTCCAGCAGGTGGTTCTGGGGTGTCCGGCATGAGGTTCTGGCACGTCTGAGAGGTGGTTCCGGCCGGCCCGACATGCGTTTCCGGAGTGTCCGCCACGTGGTTCAGGCACGTCTGAGAGGTGGTTCCAGCATGCCCGGCAGGTTTTCCCGGAGAGTCCTCCAAGTGGTTCTGGCGTAGCCCGCAGGTGATTTTGGTGTGTCCGGCAGGTTGTTCCGTTCTGTCCGATAGGTTGTTCCGGCATGTCCAGCACGTGCTTCTGGCACTTCTGAGAGGTGGTTCTGGCATGCCGGGCAGGTTACTCCGGAGTGTCCGGTAAGTGGTTCTGGTGTAGCCGGCAGTTCATTTTGGCGTGTCTGGCACATGGGTCCTGCGAGTCGAGCAGGTGGTTCCGGCGTGCTCGGCAGGTGGTCCAGGCATGTCCGGCAGGTGGTTCCAGTCTGTCCAGGACGTGGTTCCAGCGTGTCCGGCACGTGGTTCTCTTACGTCTGAGAGGTGGTTCCTGCATGCCTGGCAGGTTATTGCGGATTGTCTGCCAGGTGGTTCTCTCATAGCCAGCTGTTGATTTTGGCCTGTCAGGCAGGTGGTTCTGGTGAGTCCAGCAGGTGGCTCCGGCGTGCTCGGCAGGTGGTTCTGGCATGTCTGGCAGGTGGTTCCGGCGAGTTGAGCAGCTGGTTCCAGCCTGTCCGTCAGGTTAGGGTTAGGGATAGGGTTAGGGTTACGGTTAGGGTTAGGGTTTAGGGTTTGGGGTTAGGGGTTAGGGTTAGGGGTAGGGTTAGGGTTAGGGTTACGGTTGGGTTAGGGTTTAGGGTTAGGCTTAGGGTTAGGGGTTAGGGTTAGGGTTAGGGTTTGGGGATAGGGTTAGGGTTAGGGTTAGGGTTAGGGCCCGGCAGGTGGTTCCGGCGAGCCGAGCAGGTGGCTCCGGCGCGCCCGGCAGGTGCTTCCGCTGCGCCCGGCAGGTGGTTCCGGCGAGGCGAGCAGGTGGTTCCGGCGCGCCTGGCAGGTGGTTCCGGAGTGTTCGCCAAGCGGTTCTGGCATAGGCGGCAGGTGATTTTGCCATGTCCAGAATGTGGTTCCAGCGAGTCGAACATGTGGTTCCGGCGTGTCCGGCAGGTGTTTCCGGTCTGTCCAGCAGGTGGTTCTGGGGTGTCCGGCATGAGGTTCTGGCACGTCTGAGAGGTGGTTCCGGCCGGCCCGACATGCGTTTCCGGAGTGTCCGCCACGTGGTTCAGGCACGTCTGAGAGGTGGTTCCAGCATGCCCGGCAGGTTTTCCCGGAGAGTCCTCCAAGTGGTTCTGGCGTAGCCCGCAGGTGATTTTGGTGTGTCCGGCAGGTTGTTCCGTTCTGTCCGATAGGTTGTTCCGGCATGTCCAGCACGTGCTTCTGGCACTTCTGAGAGGTGGTTCTGGCATGCCGGGCAGGTTATTCCGGAGTGTCCGGTAAGTGGTTCTGGTGTAGCCGGCAGTTCATTTTGGCGTGTCTGGCACATGGGTCCTGCGAGTCGAGCAGGTGGTTCCGGCGTGCTCGGCAGGTGGTCCAGGCATGTCCGGCAGGTGGTTCCAGTCTGTCCAGGACGTGGTTCCAGCGTGTCCGGCACGTGGTTCTCTTACGTCTGAGAGGTGGTTCCTGCATGCCTGGCAGGTTATTGCGGATTGTCTGCCAGGTGGTTCTCTCATAGCCAGCTGTTGATTTTGGCCTGTCAGGCAGGTGGTTCTGGTGAGTCCAGCAGGTGGCTCCGGCGTGCTCGGCAGGTGGTTCTGGCATGTCTGGCAGGTGGTTCCGGCGAGTTGAGCAGCTGGTTCCAGCCTGTCCGTCAGGTTAGGGTTAGGGATAGGGTTAGGGTTACGGTTAGGGTTAGGGTTTAGGGTTTGGGGTTAGGGGTTAGGGTTAGGGGTAGGGTTAGGGTTAGGGTTACGGTTGGGTTAGGGTTTAGGGTTAGGCTTAGGGTTAGGGGTTAGGGTTAGGGTTAGGGTTTGGGGATAGGGTTAGGGATAGGGTTAGGGTTAGGGCCCGGCAGGTGGTTCCGGCGAGGCGAGCAGGTGGCTCCGGCGCGCCGGCCAGGTGGTTCCGGCGAGGCGAGCAGGTGGCTCCGGCGCGCTCGGCAGGTGCTTCCGCTGGGCCCGGCTGGTGTTTCCGGCGAGGCGAGCAGGTGGCTCCGGCGCGCTCGGCAGGTGCTTCCGCTGCGCCCGGCATGTGGTTCCGGCGAGGCGAGCAGGTTGTTCCTGCGTGCTTGGCAGGTGGTTCAGTTGGGTCTGGCAGGTGGTTTCGGTCTGTTCGGGGTGTGGTTCCAGCATCTCAGGCACATGGTTCTGGCACGTCTGAGAGGTGGTTCCGGCTGGCCCAACAGGTGTTTCTGGAGTCTCCGCCAAGTGGTTCTGGCGTAGCTGGCAGGTGATGTTGGCGTGACTGGCAGGTGGTTCCAGCCAGCCCGGCAGGTGTTTCCGGAGTGTTCACCAACTGGCTGTGGCGTAGCCGGCAGGTGATTTTGGCGTGTCCGACAGGTGGTTCTGGCGAGTCGAGCAGGTGCTTCCGGCATGCTCGGCAGGTGCTTCCGGTGTCATTGGCATGTGGTTCTGGCAGGTCTGAGAGGTGGTTCCGGCATGCCTGACAGGTGATTCCGGAGTGTTCGCCAAGCGGTTCTGGCATAGGCGGCAGGTGATTTTGCCATGTCCAGAATGTGGTTCCAGCGAGTCGAACATGTGGTTCCGGCGTGTCCGGCAGGTGTTTCCGGTCTGTCCAGCAGGTGGTTCTGGGGTGTCCGGCATGAGGTTCTGGCACGTCTGAGAGGTGGTTCCGGCCGGCCCGACATGCGTTTCCGGAGTGTCCGCCACGTGGTTCAGGCACGTCTGAGAGGTGGTTCCAGCATGCCCGGCAGGTTTTCCCGGAGAGTCCTCCAAGTGGTTCTGGCGTAGCCCGCAGGTGATTTTGGTGTGTCCGGCAGGTTGTTCCGTTCTGTCCGATAGGTTGTTCCGGCATGTCCAGCACGTGCTTCTGGCACTTCTGAGAGGTGGTTCTGGCATGCCGGGCAGGTTACTCCGGAGTGTCCGGTAAGTGGTTCTGGTGTAGCCGGCAGTTCATTTTGGCGTGTCTGGCACATGGGTCCTGCGAGTCGAGCAGGTGGTTCCGGCGTGCTCGGCAGGTGGTCCAGGCATGTCCGGCAGGTGGTTCCAGTCTGTCCAGGACGTGGTTCCAGCGTGTCCGGCACGTGGTTCTCTTACGTCTGAGAGGTGGTTCCTGCATGCCTGGCAGGTTATTGCGGATTGTCTGCCAGGTGGTTCTCTCATAGCCAGCTGTTGATTTTGGCCTGTCAGGCAGGTGGTTCTGGTGAGTCCAGCAGGTGGCTCCGGCGTGCTCGGCAGGTGGTTCTGGCATGTCTGGCAGGTGGTTCCGGCGAGTTGAGCAGCTGGTTCCAGCCTGTCCGTCAGGTTAGGGTTAGGGATAGGGTTAGGGTTACGGTTAGGGTTAGGGTTTAGGGTTTGGGGTTAGGGGTTAGGGTTAGGGGTAGGGTTAGGGTTAGGGTTACGGTTGGGTTAGGGTTTAGGGTTAGGCTTAGGGTTAGGGGTTAGGGTTAGGGTTAGGGTTTGGGGATAGGGTTAGGGTTAGGGTTAGGGTTAGGGCCCGGCAGGTGGTTCCGGCGAGCCGAGCAGGTGGCTCCGGCGCGCCCGGCAGGTGCTTCCGCTGCGCCCGGCAGGTGGTTCCGGCGAGGCGAGCAGGTGGCTCCGGCGCGCCTGGCAGGTGGTTCCGGCGAGGCGAGCAGGTGGCTCCGGCGCGCTCGGCAGGTGCTTCCGCTGGGCCCGGCTGGTGTTTCCGGCGAGGCGAGCAGGTGGCTCCGGCGCGCTCGGCAGGTGCTTCCGCTGCGCCCGGCAGGTGGTTCCGGCGAGGCGAGCAGGTTGTTCCTGCGTGCTCGGCAGGTGGTTCAGTTGGGTCTGGCAGGTGGTTTCGGTCTGTTCGGGGTGCGGTTCCAGCATCTCAGGCACATGGTTCTGGCACGTCTGAGAGGTGGTTCCGGCTGGCCCAACAGGTGTTTCTGGAGTCTCCGCCAAGTGGTTCTGGCGTAGCTGGCAGGTGATGTTGGCGTGACTGGCAGGTGGTTCCAGCCAGCCCGGCAGGTGTTTCCGGAGTGTTCACCAACTGGCTGTGGCGTAGCCGGCAGGTGATTTTGGCGTGTCCGACAGGTGGTTCTGGCGAGTCGAGCAGGTGCTTCCGGCATGCTCGGCAGGTGCTTCCGGTGTCATTGGCATGTGGTTCTGGCAGGTCTGAGAGGTGGTTCCGGCATGCCTGACAGGTGATTCCGGAGTGTTCGCCAAGCGGTTCTGGCATAGGCGGCAGGTGATTTTGCCATGTCCAGAATGTGGTTCCAGCGAGTCGAACATGTGGTTCCGGCGTGTCCGGCAGGTGTTTCCGGTCTGTCCAGCAGGTGGTTCTGGGGTGTCCGGCATGAGGTTCTGGCACGTCTGAGAGGTGGTTCCGGCCGGCCCGACATGCGTTTCCGGAGTGTCCGCCACGTGGTTCAGGCACGTCTGAGAGGTGGTTCCAGCATGCCCGGCAGGTTTTCCCGGAGAGTCCTCCAAGTGGTTCTGGCGTAGCCCGCAGGTGATTTTGGTGTGTCCGGCAGGTTGTTCCGTTCTGTCCGATAGGTTGTTCCGGCATGTCCAGCACGTGCTTCTGGCACTTCTGAGAGGTGGTTCTGGCATGCCGGGCAGGTTATTCCGGAGTGTCCGGTAAGTGGTTCTGGTGTAGCCGGCAGTTCATTTTGGCGTGTCTGGCACATGGGTCCTGCGAGTCGAGCAGGTGGTTCCGGCGTGCTCGGCAGGTGGTTCAGTTGGGTCTGGCAGGTGGTTTCGGTCTGTCCAGGACGTGGTTCCAGCGTGTCCGGCACGTGGTTCTCTTACGTCTGAGAGGTGGTTCCTGCATGCCTGGCAGGTTATTGCGGATTGTCTGCCAGGTGGTTCTCTCATAGCCAGCTGTTGATTTTGGCCTGTCAGGCAGGTGGTTCTGGTGAGTCCAGCAGGTGGCTCCGGCGTGCTCGGCAGGTGGTTCTGGCATGTCTGGCAGGTGGTTCCGGCGAGTTGAGCAGCTGGTTCCAGCCTGTCCGTCAGGTTAGGGTTAGGGATAGGGTTAGGGTTACGGTTAGGGTTAGGGTTTAGGGTTTGGGGTTAGGGGTTAGGGTTAGGGGTAGGGTTAGGGTTAGGGTTACGGTTGGGTTAGGGTTTAGGGTTAGGCTTAGGGTTAGGGGTTAGGGTTAGGGTTAGGGTTTGGGGATAGGGTTAGGGATAGGGTTAGGGTTAGGGCCCGGCAGGTGGTTCCGGCGAGGCGAGCAGGTGGCTCCGGCGCGCCGGCCAGGTGGTTCCGGCGAGGCGAGCAGGTGGCTCCGGCGCGCTCGGCAGGTGCTTCCGCTGGGCCCGGCTGGTGTTTCCGGCGAGGCGAGCAGGTGGCTCCGGCGCGCTCGGCAGGTGCTTCCGCTGCGCCCGGCATGTGGTTCCGGCGAGGCGAGCAGGTTGTTCCTGCGTGCTTGGCAGGTGGTTCAGTTGGGTCTGGCAGGTGGTTTCGGTCTGTTCGGGGTGTGGTTCCAGCATCTCAGGCACATGGTTCTGGCACGTCTGAGAGGTGGTTCCGGCTGGCCCAACAGGTGTTTCTGGAGTCTCCGCCAAGTGGTTCTGGCGTAGCTGGCAGGTGATGTTGGCGTGACTGGCAGGTGGTTCCAGCCAGCCCGGCAGGTGTTTCCGGAGTGTTCACCAACTGGCTGTGGCGTAGCCGGCAGGTGATTTTGGCGTGTCCGACAGGTGGTTCTGGCGAGTCGAGCAGGTGCTTCCGGCATGCTCGGCAGGTGCTTCCGGTGTCATTGGCATGTGGTTCTGGCAGGTCTGAGAGGTGGTTCCGGCATGCCTGACAGGTGATTCCGGAGTGTTCGCCAAGCGGTTCTGGCATAGGCGGCAGGTGATTTTGCCATGTCCAGAATGTGGTTCCAGCGAGTCGAACATGTGGTTCCGGCGTGTCCGGCAGGTGTTTCCGGTCTGTCCAGCAGGTGGTTCTGGGGTGTCCGGCATGAGGTTCTGGCACGTCTGAGAGGTGGTTCCGGCCGGCCCGACATGCGTTTCCGGAGTGTCCGCCACGTGGTTCAGGCACGTCTGAGAGGTGGTTCCAGCATGCCCGGCAGGTTTTCCCGGAGAGTCCTCCAAGTGGTTCTGGCGTAGCCCGCAGGTGATTTTGGTGTGTCCGGCAGGTTGTTCCGTTCTGTCCGATAGGTTGTTCCGGCATGTCCAGCACGTGCTTCTGGCACTTCTGAGAGGTGGTTCTGGCATGCCGGGCAGGTTACTCCGGAGTGTCCGGTAAGTGGTTCTGGTGTAGCCGGCAGTTCATTTTGGCGTGTCTGGCACATGGGTCCTGCGAGTCGAGCAGGTGGTTCCGGCGTGCTCGGCAGGTGGTCCAGGCATGTCCGGCAGGTGGTTCCAGTCTGTCCAGGACGTGGTTCCAGCGTGTCCGGCACGTGGTTCTCTTACGTCTGAGAGGTGGTTCCTGCATGCCTGGCAGGTTATTGCGGATTGTCTGCCAGGTGGTTCTCTCATAGCCAGCTGTTGATTTTGGCCTGTCAGGCAGGTGGTTCTGGTGAGTCCAGCAGGTGGCTCCGGCGTGCTCGGCAGGTGGTTCTGGCATGTCTGGCAGGTGGTTCCGGCGAGTTGAGCAGCTGGTTCCAGCCTGTCCGTCAGGTTAGGGTTAGGGATAGGGTTAGGGTTACGGTTAGGGTTAGGGTTTAGGGTTTGGGGTTAGGGGTTAGGGTTAGGGGTAGGGTTAGGGTTAGGGTTACGGTTGGGTTAGGGTTTAGGGTTAGGCTTAGGGTTAGGGGTTAGGGTTAGGGTTAGGGTTTGGGGATAGGGTTAGGGTTAGGGTTAGGGTTAGGGCCCGGCAGGTGGTTCCGGCGAGCCGAGCAGGTGGCTCCGGCGCGCCCGGCAGGTGCTTCCGCTGCGCCCGGCAGGTGGTTCCGGCGAGGCGAGCAGGTGGCTCCGGCGCGCCGGGCAGGTGGTTCCGGCGAGGCGAGCAGGTGGCTCCGGCGCGCTCGGCAGGTGCTTCCGCTGGGCCCGGCTGGTGTTTCCGGCGAGGCGAGCAGGTGGCTCCGGCGCGCTCGGCAGGTGCTTCCGCTGCGCCCGGCAGGTGGTTCCGGCGAGGCGAGCAGGTTGTTCCTGCGTGCTCGGCAGGTGGTTCAGTTGGGTCTGGCAGGTGGTTTCGGTCTGTTCGGGGTGCGGTTCCAGCATCTCAGGCACATGGTTCTGGCACGTCTGAGAGGTGGTTCCGGCTGGCCCAACAGGTGTTTCTGGAGTCTCCGCCAAGTGGTTCTGGCGTAGCTGGCAGGTGATGTTGGCGTGACTGGCAGGTGGTTCCAGCCAGCCCGGCAGGTGTTTCCGGAGTGTTCACCAACTGGCTGTGGCGTAGCCGGCAGGTGATTTTGGCGTGTCCGACAGGTGGTTCTGGCGAGTCGAGCAGGTGCTTCCGGCATGCTCGGCAGGTGCTTCCGGTGTCATTGGCATGTGGTTCTGGCAGGTCTGAGAGGTGGTTCCGGCATGCCTGACAGGTGATTCCGGAGTGTTCGCCAAGCGGTTCTGGCATAGGCGGCAGGTGATTTTGCCATGTCCAGAATGTGGTTCCAGCGAGTCGAACATGTGGTTCCGGCGTGTCCGGCAGGTGTTTCCGGTCTGTCCAGCAGGTGGTTCTGGGGTGTCCGGCATGAGGTTCTGGCACGTCTGAGAGGTGGTTCCGGCCGGCCCGACATGCGTTTCCGGAGTGTCCGCCACGTGGTTCAGGCACGTCTGAGAGGTGGTTCCAGCATGCCCGGCAGGTTTTCCCGGAGAGTCCTCCAAGTGGTTCTGGCGTAGCCCGCAGGTGATTTTGGTGTGTCCGGCAGGTTGTTCCGTTCTGTCCGATAGGTTGTTCCGGCATGTCCAGCACGTGCTTCTGGCACTTCTGAGAGGTGGTTCTGGCATGCCGGGCAGGTTACTCCGGAGTGTCCGGTAAGTGGTTCTGGTGTAGCCGGCAGTTCATTTTGGCGTGTCTGGCACATGGGTCCTGCGAGTCGAGCAGGTGGTTCCGGCGTGCTCGGCAGGTGGTCCAGGCATGTCCGGCAGGTGGTTCCAGTCTGTCCAGGACGTGGTTCCAGCGTGTCCGGCACGTGGTTCTCTTACGTCTGAGAGGTGGTTCCTGCATGCCTGGCAGGTTATTGCGGATTGTCTGCCAGGTGGTTCTCTCATAGCCAGCTGTTGATTTTGGCCTGTCAGGCAGGTGGTTCTGGTGAGTCCAGCAGGTGGCTCCGGCGTGCTCGGCAGGTGGTTCTGGCATGTCTGGCAGGTGGTTCCGGCGAGTTGAGCAGCTGGTTCCAGCCTGTCCGTCAGGTTAGGGTTAGGGATAGGGTTAGGGTTACGGTTAGGGTTAGGGTTTAGGGTTTGGGGTTAGGGGTTAGGGTTAGGGGTAGGGTTAGGGTTAGGGTTACGGTTGGGTTAGGGTTTAGGGTTAGGCTTAGGGTTAGGGGTTAGGGTTAGGGTTAGGGTTTGGGGATAGGGTTAGGGTTAGGGTTAGGGTTAGGGTCCGGCAGGTGGTTCCGGCGAGCCGAGCAGGTGGCTCCGGCGCGCCCGGCAGGTGCTTCCGCTGCGCCCGGCAGGTGGTTCCGGCGAGGCGAGCAGGTGGCTCCGGCGCGCCGGGCAGGTGGTTCCGGCGAGGCGAGCAGGTGGCTCCGGCGCGCTCGGCAGGTGCTTCCGCTGGGCCCGGCTGGTGTTTCCGGCGAGGCGAGCAGGTGGCTCCGGCGCGCTCGGCAGGTGCTTCCGCTGCGCCCGGCAGGTGGTTCCGGCGAGGCGAGCAGGTTGTTCCTGCGTGCTCGGCAGGTGGTTCAGTTGGGTCTGGCAGGTGGTTTCGGTCTGTTCGGGGTGCGGTTCCAGCATCTCAGGCACATGGTTCTGGCACGTCTGAGAGGTGGTTCCGGCTGGCCCAACAGGTGTTTCTGGAGTCTCCGCCAAGTGGTTCTGGCGTAGCTGGCAGGTGATGTTGGCGTGACTGGCAGGTGGTTCCAGCCAGCCCGGCAGGTGTTTCCGGAGTGTTCACCAACTGGCTGTGGCGTAGCCGGCAGGTGATTTTGGCGTGTCCGACAGGTGGTTCTGGCGAGTCGAGCAGGTGCTTCCGGCATGCTCGGCAGGTGCTTCCGGTGTCATTGGCATGTGGTTCTGGCATGTCTGAGAGGTGGTTCCGGCATGCCTGACAGGTGATTCCGGAGTGTTCGCCAAGCGGTTCTGGCATAGGCGGCAGGTGATTTTGCCATGTCCAGAATGTGGTTCCAGCGAGTCGAACATGTGGTTCCGGCGTGTCCGGCAGGTGTTTCCGGTCTGTCCAGCAGGTGGTTCTGGGGTGTCCGGCATGAGGTTCTGGCACGTCTGAGAGGTGGTTCCGGCCGGCCCGACATGCGTTTCCGGAGTGTCCGCCACGTGGTTCAGGCACGTCTGAGAGGTGATTCCAGCATGCCCGGCAGGTTTTCCCGGAGAGTCCTCCAAGTGGTTCTGGCGTAGCCCGCAGGTGATTTTGGTGTGTCCGGCAGGTTGTTCCGTTCTGTCCGATAGGTTGTTCCGGCATGTCCAGCACGTGCTTCTGGCACTTCTGAGAGGTGGTTCTGGCATGCCGGGCAGGTTATTCCGGAGTGTCCGGTAAGTGGTTCTGGTGTAGCCGGCAGTTCATTTTGGCGTGTCTGGCACATGGGTCCTGCGAGTCGAGCAGGTGGTTCCGGCGTGCTCGGCAGGTGGTCCAGGCATGTCCGGCAGGTGGTTCCAGTCTGTCCAGGACGTGGTTCCAGCGTGTCCGGCACGTGGTTCTCTTACGTCTGAGAGGTGGTTCCTGCATGCCTGGCAGGTTATTGCGGATTGTCTGCCAGGTGGTTCTCTCATAGCCAGCTGTTGATTTTGGCCTGTCAGGCAGGTGGTTCTGGTGAGTCCAGCAGGTGGCTCCGGCGTGCTCGGCAGGTGGTTCTGGCATGTCTGGCAGGTGGTTCCGGCGAGTTGAGCAGCTGGTTCCAGCCTGTCCGTCAGGTTAGGGTTAGGGATAGGGTTAGGGTTACGGTTAGGGTTAGGGTTTAGGGTTTGGGGTTAGGGGTTAGGGTTAGGGGTAGGGTTAGGGTTAGGGTTACGGTTGGGTTAGGGTTTAGGGTTAGGCTTAGGGTTAGGGGTTAGGGTTAGGGTTAGGGTTTGGGGATAGGGTTAGGGTTAGGGTTAGGGTTAGGGCCCGGCAGGTGGTTCCGGCGAGCCGAGCAGGTGGCTCCGGCGCGCCCGGCAGGTGCTTCCGCTGCGCCCGGCAGGTGGTTCCGGCAAGGCGAGCAGGTGGCTCCGGCGCGCCGGGCAGGTGGTTCCGGCGAGGCGAGCAGGTGGCTCCGGCGCGCTCGGCAGGTGCTTCCGCTGGGCCCGGCTGGTGTTTCCGGCGAGGCGAGCAGGTGGCTCCGGCGCGCTCGGCAGGTGCTTCCGCTGCGCCCGGCAGGTGGTTCCGGCGAGGCGAGCAGGTTTTTCCTGCGTGCTCGGCAGGTGGTTCAGTTGGGTCTGGCAGGTGGTTTCGGTCTGTTCGGGGTGCGGTTCCAGCATCTCAGGCACATGGTTCTGGCACGTCTGAGAGGTGGTTCCGGCTGGCCCAACAGGTGTTTCTGGAGTCTCCGCCAAGTGGTTCTGGCGTAGCTGGCAGGTGATGTTGGCGTGACTGGCAGGTGGTTCCAGCCAGCCCGGCAGGTGTTTCCGGAGTGTTCACCAACTGGCTGTGGCGTAGCCGGCAGGTGATTTTGGCGTGTCCGACAGGTGGTTCTGGCGAGTCGAGCAGGTGCTTCCGGCATGCTCGGCAGGTGCTTCCGGTGTCATTGGCATGTGGTTCTGGCATGTCTGAGAGGTGGTTCCGGCATGCCTGACAGGTGATTCCGGAGTGTTCGCCAAGCGGTTCTGGCATAGGCGGCAGGTGATTTTGCCATGTCCAGAATGTGGTTCCAGCGAGTCGAACATGTGGTTCCGGCGTGTCCGGCAGGTGTTTCCGGTCTGTCCAGCAGGTGGTTCTGGGGTGTCCGGCATGAGGTTCTGGCACGTCTGAGAGGTGGTTCCGGCCGGCCCGACATGCGTTTCCGGAGTGTCCGCCACGTGGTTCAGGCACGTCTGAGAGGTGGTTCCAGCATGCCCGGCAGGTTTTCCCGGAGAGTCCTCCAAGTGGTTCTGGCGTAGCCCGCAGGTGATTTTGGTGTGTCCGGCAGGTTGTTCCGTTCTGTCCGATAGGTTGTTCCGGCATGTCCAGCACGTGCTTCTGGCACTTCTGAGAGGTGGTTCTGGCATGCCGGGCAGGTTATTCCGGAGTGTCCGGTAAGTGGTTCTGGTGTAGCCGGCAGTTCATTTTGGCGTGTCTGGCACATGGGTCCTGCGAGTCGAGCAGGTGGTTCCGGCGTGCTCGGCAGGTGGTCCAGGCATGTCCGGCAGGTGGTTCCAGTCTGTCCAGGACGTGGTTCCAGCGTGTCCGGCACGTGGTTCTCTTACGTCTGAGAGGTGGTTCCTGCATGCCTGGCAGGTTATTGCGGATTGTCTGCCAGGTGGTTCTCTCATAGCCAGCTGTTGATTTTGGCCTGTCAGGCAGGTGGTTCTGGTGAGTCCAGCAGGTGGCTCCGGCGTGCTCGGCAGGTGGTTCTGGCATGTCTGGCAGGTGGTTCCGGCGAGTTGAGCAGCTGGTTCCAGCCTGTCCGTCAGGTTAGGGTTAGGGATAGGGTTAGGGTTACGGTTAGGGTTAGGGTTTAGGGTTTGGGGTTAGGGGTTAGGGTTAGGGGTAGGGTTAGGGTTAGGGTTACGGTTGGGTTAGGGTTTAGGGTTAGGCTTAGGGTTAGGGGTTAGGGTTAGGGTTAGGGTTTGGGGATAGGGTTAGGGTTAGGGTTAGGGTTAGGGCCCGGCAGGTGGTTCCGGCGAGCCGAGCAGGTGGCTCCGGCGCGCCTGGCAGGTGCTTCCGCTGGGCCCGGCAGGTGGTTCCGGCGAGGCGAGCAGGTGGCTCCGGCGCGCTCGGCAGGTGCTTCCGCTGCGCCCGGCAGGTGGTTCCGGCGAGGCGAGCAGGTTGTTCCCGCGTGCTCGGCAGGTGGTTCAGTTGGGTCTGGCAGGTGGTTTCGGTCTGTTCGGGGTGTGGTTCCAGCATCTCAGGCACATGGTTCTGGCACGTCTGAGAGGTGTTTCCGGCTGGCCCAACAGGTGTTTCTGGAGTCTCCGCCAAGTGGTTCTGGCGTAGCTGGCAGGTGATGTTGGCGTGACTGGCAGGTGGTTCCAGCCAGCCCGGCAGGTGTTTCCGGAGTGTTCACCAACTGGCTGTGGCGTAGCCGGCAGGTGATTTTGGCGTGTCCGACAGGTGGTTCTGGCGAGTCGAGCAGGTGCTTCCGGCATGCTCGGCAGGTGCTTCCGGTGTCATTGGCATGTGGTTCTGGCAGGTCTGAGAGGTGGTTCCGGCATGCCTGACAGGTGATTCCGGAGTGTTCGCCAAGCGGTTCTGGCATAGGCGGCAGGTGATTTTGCCATGTCCAGAATGTGGTTCCAGCGAGTCGAACATGTGGTTCCGGCGTGTCCGGCAGGTGTTTCCGGTCTGTCCAGCAGGTGGTTCTGGGGTGTCCGGCATGAGGTTCTGGCACGTCTGAGAGGTGGTTCCGGCCGGCCCGACATGCGTTTCCGGAGTGTCCGCCACGTGGTTCAGGCACGTCTGAGAGGTGGTTCCAGCATGCCCGGCAGGTTTTCCCGGAGAGTCCTCCAAGTGGTTCTGGCGTAGCCCGCAGGTGATTTTGGTGTGTCCGGCAGGTTGTTCCGTTCTGTCCGATAGGTTGTTCCGGCATGTCCAGCACGTGCTTCTGGCACTTCTGAGAGGTGGTTCTGGCATGCCGGGCAGGTTATTCCGGAGTGTCCGGTAAGTGGTTCTGGTGTAGCCGGCAGTTCATTTTGGCGTGTCTGGCACATGGGTCCTGCGAGTCGAGCAGGTGGTTCCGGCGTGCTCGGCAGGTGGTCCAGGCATGTCCGGCAGGTGGTTCCAGTCTGTCCAGGACGTGGTTCCAGCGTGTCCGGCACGTGGTTCTCTTACGTCTGAGAGGTGGTTCCTGCATGCCTGGCAGGTTATTGCGGATTGTCTGCCAGGTGGTTCTCTCATAGCCAGCTGTTGATTTTGGCCTGTCAGGCAGGTGGTTCTGGTGAGTCCAGCAGGTGGCTCCGGCGTGCTCGGCAGGTGGTTCTGGCATGTCTGGCAGGTGGTTCCGGCGAGTTGAGCAGCTGGTTCCAGCCTGTCCGTCAGGTTAGGGTTAGGGATAGGGTTAGGGTTACGGTTAGGGTTAGGGTTTAGGGTTTGGGGTTAGGGGTTAGGGTTAGGGGTAGGGTTAGGGTTAGGGTTACGGTTGGGTTAGGGTTTAGGGTTAGGCTTAGGGTTAGGGGTTAGGGTTAGGGTTAGGGTTTGGGGATAGGGTTAGGGTTAGGGTTAGGGTTAGGGCCCGGCAGGTGGTTCCGGCGAGCCGAGCAGGTGGCTCCGGCGCGCCCGGCAGGTGCTTCCGCTGCGCCCGGCAGGTGGTTCCGGCGAGGCGAGCAGGTGGCTCCGGCGCGCCGGGCAGGTGGTTCCGGCGAGGCGAGCAGGTGGCTCCGGCGCGCTCGGCAGGTGCTTCCGCTGGGCCCGGCTGGTGTTTCCGGCGAGGCGAGCAGGTGGCTCCGGCGCGCTCGGCAGGTGCTTCCGCTGCGCCCGGCAGGTGGTTCCGGCGAGGCGAGCAGGTTGTTCCTGCGTGCTCGGCAGGTGGTTCAGTTGGGTCTGGCAGGTGGTTTCGGTCTGTTCGGGGTGCGGTTCCAGCATCTCAGGCACATGGTTCTGGCACGTCTGAGAGGTGGTTCCGGCTGGCCCAACAGGTGTTTCTGGAGTCTCCGCCAAGTGGTTCTGGCGTAGCTGGCAGGTGATGTTGGCGTGACTGGCAGGTGGTTCCAGCCAGCCCGGCAGGTGTCTCCGGAGTGTTCACCAACTGGCTGTGGCGTAGCCGGCAGGTGATTTTGGCGTGTCCGACAGGTGGTTCTGGCGAGTCGAGCAGGTGCTTCCGGCATGCTCGGCAGGTGCTTCCGGTGTCATTGGCATGTGGTTCTGGCAGGTCTGAGAGGTGGTTCCGGCATGCCTGACAGGTGATTCCGGAGTGTTCGCCAAGCGGTTCTGGCATAGGCGGCAGGTGATTTTGCCATGTCCAGAATGTGGTTCCAGCGAGTCGAACATGTGGTTCCGGCGTGTCCGGCAGGTGTTTCCGGTCTGTCCAGCAGGTGGTTCTGGGGTGTCCGGCATGAGGTTCTGGCACGTCTGAGAGGTGGTTCCGGCCGGCCCGACATGCGTTTCCGGAGTGTCCGCCACGTGGTTCAGGCACGTCTGAGAGGTGGTTCCAGCATGCCCGGCAGGTTTTCCCGGAGAGTCCTCCAAGTGGTTCTGGCGTAGCCCGCAGGTGATTTTGGTGTGTCCGGCAGGTTGTTCCGTTCTGTCCGATAGGTTGTTCCGGCATGTCCAGCACGTGCTTCTGGCACTTCTGAGAGGTGGTTCTGGCATGCCGGGCAGGTTATTCCGGAGTGTCCGGTAAGTGGTTCTGGTGTAGCCGGCAGTTCATTTTGGCGTGTCTGGCACATGGGTCCTGCGAGTCGAGCAGGTGGTTCCGGCGTGCTCGGCAGGTGGTTCAGTTGGGTCTGGCAGGTGGTTTCGGTCTGTCCAGGACGTGGTTCCAGCGTGTCCGGCACGTGGTTCTCTTACGTCTGAGAGGTGGTTCCTGCATGCCTGGCAGGTTATTGCGGATTGTCTGCCAGGTGGTTCTCTCATAGCCAGCTGTTGATTTTGGCCTGTCAGGCAGGTGGTTCTGGTGAGTCCAGCAGGTGGCTCCGGCGTGCTCGGCAGGTGGTTCTGGCATGTCTGGCAGGTGGTTCCGGCGAGTTGAGCAGCTGGTTCCAGCCTGTCCGTCAGGTTAGGGTTAGGGATAGGGTTAGGGTTACGGTTAGGGTTAGGGTTTAGGGTTTGGGGTTAGGGGTTAGGGTTAGGGGTAGGGTTAGGGTTAGGGTTACGGTTGGGTTAGGGTTTAGGGTTAGGCTTAGGGTTAGGGGTTAGGGTTAGGGTTAGGGTTTGGGGATAGGGTTAGGGTTAGGGTTAGGGTTAGGGCCCGGCAGGTGGTTCCGGCGAGCCGAGCAGGTGGCTCCGGCGCGCCCGGCAGGTGCTTCCGCTGCGCCCGGCAGGTGGTTCCGGCGAGGCGAGCAGGTGGCTCCGGCGCGCCGGGCAGGTGGTTCCGGCGAGGCGAGCAGGTGGCTCCGGCGCGCTCGGCAGGTGCTTCCGCTGGGCCCGGCTGGTGTTTCCGGCGAGGCGAGCAGGTGGCTCCGGCGCGCTCGGCAGGTGCTTCCGCTGCGCCCGGCAGGTGGTTCCGGCGAGGCGAGCAGGTTGTTCCTGCGTGCTCGGCAGGTGGTTCAGTTGGGTCTGGCAGGTGGTTTCGGTCTGTTCGGGGTGCGGTTCCAGCATCTCAGGCACATGGTTCTGGCACGTCTGAGAGGTGGTTCCGGCTGGCCCAACAGGTGTTTCTGGAGTCTCCGCCAAGTGGTTCTGGCGTAGCTGGCAGGTGATGTTGGCGTGACTGGCAGGTGGTTCCAGCCAGCCCGGCAGGTGTCTCCGGAGTGTTCACCAACTGGCTGTGGCGTAGCCGGCAGGTGATTTTGGCGTGTCCGACAGGTGGTTCTGGCGAGTCGAGCAGGTGCTTCCGGCATGCTCGGCAGGTGCTTCCGGTGTCATTGGCATGTGGTTCTGGCAGGTCTGAGAGGTGGTTCCGGCATGCCTGACAGGTGATTCCGGAGTGTTCGCCAAGCGGTTCTGGCATAGGCGGCAGGTGATTTTGCCATGTCCAGAATGTGGTTCCAGCGAGTCGAACATGTGGTTCCGGCGTGTCCGGCAGGTGTTTCCGGTCTGTCCAGCAGGTGGTTCTGGGGTGTCCGGCATGAGGTTCTGGCACGTCTGAGAGGTGGTTCCGGCCGGCCCGACATGCGTTTCCGGAGTGTCCGCCACGTGGTTCAGGCACGTCTGAGAGGTGGTTCCAGCATGCCCGGCAGGTTTTCCCGGAGAGTCCTCCAAGTGGTTCTGGCGTAGCCCGCAGGTGATTTTGGTGTGTCCGGCAGGTTGTTCCGTTCTGTCCGATAGGTTGTTCCGGCATGTCCAGCACGTGCTTCTGGCACTTCTGAGAGGTGGTTCTGGCATGCCGGGCAGGTTACTCCGGAGTGTCCGGTAAGTGGTTCTGGTGTAGCCGGCAGTTCATTTTGGCGTGTCTGGCACATGGGTCCTGCGAGTCGAGCAGGTGGTTCCGGCGTGCTCGGCAGGTGGTCCAGGCATGTCCGGCAGGTGGTTCCAGTCTGTCCAGGACGTGGTTCCAGCGTGTCCGGCACGTGGTTCTCTTACGTCTGAGAGGTGGTTCCTGCATGCCTGGCAGGTTATTGCGGATTGTCTGCCAGGTGGTTCTCTCATAGCCAGCTGTTGATTTTGGCCTGTCAGGCAGGTGGTTCTGGTGAGTCCAGCAGGTGGCTCCGGCGTGCTCGGCAGGTGGTTCTGGCATGTCTGGCAGGTGGTTCCGGCGAGTTGAGCAGCTGGTTCCAGCCTGTCCGTCAGGTTAGGGTTAGGGATAGGGTTAGGGTTACGGTTAGGGTTAGGGTTTAGGGTTTGGGGTTAGGGGTTAGGGTTAGGGGTAGGGTTAGGGTTAGGGTTACGGTTGGGTTAGGGTTTAGGGTTAGGCTTAGGGTTAGGGGTTAGGGTTAGGGTTAGGGTTTGGGGATAGGGTTAGGGTTAGGGTTAGGGTTAGGGCCCGGCAGGTGGTTCCGGCGAGCCGAGCAGGTGGCTCCGGCGCGCCCGGCAGGTGCTTCCGCTGCGCCCGGCAGGTGGTTCCGGCGAGGCGAGCAGGTGGCTCCGGCGCGCCGGGCAGGTGGTTCCGGCGAGGCGAGCAGGTGGCTCCGGCGCGCTCGGCAGGTGCTTCCGCTGGGCCCGGCTGGTGTTTCCGGCGAGGCGAGCAGGTGGCTCCGGCGCGCTCGGCAGGTGCTTCCGCTGCGCCCGGCAGGTGGTTCCGGCGAGGCGAGCAGGTTGTTCCTGCGTGCTCGGCAGGTGGTTCAGTTGGGTCTGGCAGGTGGTTTCGGTCTGTTCGGGGTGCGGTTCCAGCATCTCAGGCACATGGTTCTGGCACGTCTGAGAGGTGGTTCCGGCTGGCCCAACAGGTGTTTCTGGAGTCTCCGCCAAGTGGTTCTGGCGTAGCTGGCAGGTGATGTTGGCGTGACTGGCAGGTGGTTCCAGCCAGCCCGGCAGGTGTTTCCGGAGTGTTCACCAACTGGCTGTGGCGTAGCCGGCAGGTGATTTTGGCGTGTCCGACAGGTGGTTCTGGCGAGTCGAGCAGGTGCTTCCGGCATGCTCGGCAGGTGCTTCCGGTGTCATTGGCATGTGGTTCTGGCAGGTCTGAGAGGTGGTTCCGGCATGCCTGACAGGTGATTCCGGAGTGTTCGCCAAGCGGTTCTGGCATAGGCGGCAGGTGATTTTGCCATGTCCAGAATGTGGTTCCAGCGAGTCGAACATGTGGTTCCGGCGTGTCCGGCAGGTGTTTCCGGTCTGTCCAGCAGGTGGTTCTGGGGTGTCCGGCATGAGGTTCTGGCACGTCTGAGAGGTGGTTCCGGCCGGCCCGACATGCGTTTCCGGAGTGTCCGCCACGTGGTTCAGGCACGTCTGAGAGGTGGTTCCAGCATGCCCGGCAGGTTTTCCCGGAGAGTCCTCCAAGTGGTTCTGGCGTAGCCCGCAGGTGATTTTGGTGTGTCCGGCAGGTTGTTCCGTTCTGTCCGATAGGTTGTTCCGGCATGTCCAGCACGTGCTTCTGGCACTTCTGAGAGGTGGTTCTGGCATGCCGGGCAGGTTACTCCGGAGTGTCCGGTAAGTGGTTCTGGTGTAGCCGGCAGTTCATTTTGGCGTGTCTGGCACATGGGTCCTGCGAGTCGAGCAGGTGGTTCCGGCGTGCTCGGCAGGTGGTCCAGGCATGTCCGGCAGGTGGTTCCAGTCTGTCCAGGACGTGGTTCCAGCGTGTCCGGCACGTGGTTCTCTTACGTCTGAGAGGTGGTTCCTGCATGCCTGGCAGGTTATTGCGGATTGTCTGCCAGGTGGTTCTCTCATAGCCAGCTGTTGATTTTGGCCTGTCAGGCAGGTGGTTCTGGTGAGTCCAGCAGGTGG
This sequence comes from Equus asinus, assembly GCF_041296235.1. Taxonomy (NCBI): domain Eukaryota; kingdom Metazoa; phylum Chordata; class Mammalia; order Perissodactyla; family Equidae; genus Equus; species Equus asinus. Next base: position 75,101 of record NC_091798.1, on the reverse strand, counting down.
CTCCGGCGTGCTCGGCAGGTGGTTCTGGCATGTCTGGCAGGTGGTTCCGGCGAGTTGAGCAGCTGGTTCCAGCCTGTCCGTCAGGTTAGGGTTAGGGATAGGGTTAGGGTTACGGTTAGGGTTAGGGTTTAGGGTTTGGGGTTAGGGGTTAGGGTTAGGGGTAGGGTTAGGGTTAGGGTTACGGTTGGGTTAGGGTTTAGGGTTAGGCTTAGGGTTAGGGGTTAGGGTTAGGGTTAGGGTTTGGGGATAGGGTTAGGGTTAGGGTTAGGGTTAGGGTCCGGCAGGTGGTTCCGGCGAGCCGAGCAGGTGGCTCCGGCGCGCCCGGCAGGTGCTTCCGCTGCGCCCGGCAGGTGGTTCCGGCGAGGCGAGCTGGTGGCTCCGGCGCGCCGGGCAGGTGGTTCCGGCGAGGCGAGCAGGTGGCTCCGGCGCGCTCGGCAGGTGCTTCCGCTGGGCCCGGCTGGTGTTTCCGGCGAGGCGAGCAGGTGGCTCCGGCGCGCTCGGCAGGTGCTTCCGCTGCGCCCGGCAGGTGGTTCCGGCGAGGCGAGCAGGTTGTTCCTGCGTGCTCGGCAGGTGGTTCAGTTGGGTCTGGCAGGTGGTTTCGGTCTGTTCGGGGTGCGGTTCCAGCATCTCAGGCACATGGTTCTGGCACGTCTGAGAGGTGGTTCCGGCTGGCCCAACAGGTGTTTCTGGAGTCTCCGCCAAGTGGTTCTGGCGTAGCTGGCAGGTGATGTTGGCGTGACTGGCAGGTGGTTCCAGCCAGCCCGGCAGGTGTTTCCGGAGTGTTCACCAACTGGCTGTGGCGTAGCCGGCAGGTGATTTTGGCGTGTCCGACAGGTGGTTCTGGCGAGTCGAGCAGGTGCTTCCGGCATGCTCGGCAGGTGCTTCCGGTGTCATTGGCATGTGGTTCTGGCATGTCTGAGAGGTGGTTCCGGCATGCCTGACAGGTGATTCCGGAGTGTTCGCCAAGCGGTTCTGGCATAGGCGGCAGGTGATTTTGCCATGTCCAGAATGTGGTTCCAGCGAGTCGAACATGTGGTTCCGGCGTGTCCGGCAGGTGTTTCCGGTCTGTCCAGCAGGTGGTTCTGGGGTGTCCGGCATGAGGTTCTGGCACGTCTGAGAGGTGGTTCCGGCCGGCCCGACATGCGTTTCCGGAGTGTCCGCCACGTGGTTCAGGCACGTCTGAGAGGTGATTCCAGCATGCCCGGCAGGTTTTCCCGGAGAGTCCTCCAAGTGGTTCTGGCGTAGCCCGCAGGTGATTTTGGTGTGTCCGGCAGGTTGTTCCGTTCTGTCCGATAGGTTGTTCCGGCATGTCCAGCACGTGCTTCTGGCACTTCTGAGAGGTGGTTCTGGCATGCCGGGCAGGTTATTCCGGAGTGTCCGGTAAGTGGTTCTGGTGTAGCCGGCAGTTCATTTTGGCGTGTCTGGCACATGGGTCCTGCGAGTCGAGCAGGTGGTTCCGGCGTGCTCGGCAGGTGGTCCAGGCATGTCCGGCAGGTGGTTCCAGTCTGTCCAGGACGTGGTTCCAGCGTGTCCGGCACGTGGTTCTCTTACGTCTGAGAGGTGGTTCCTGCATGCCTGGCAGGTTATTGCGGATTGTCTGCCAGGTGGTTCTCTCATAGCCAGCTGTTGATTTTGGCCTGTCAGGCAGGTGGTTCTGGTGAGTCCAGCAGGTGGCTCCGGCGTGCTCGGCAGGTGGTTCTGGCATGTCTGGCAGGTGGTTCCGGCGAGTTGAGCAGCTGGTTGCAGCCTGTCCGTCAGGTTAGGGTTAGGGATAGGGTTAGGGTTACGGTTAGGGTTAGGGTTTAGGGTTTGGGGTTAGGGGTTAGGGTTAGGGGTAGGGTTAGGGTTAGGGTTACGGTTGGGTTAGGGTTTAGGGTTAGGCTTAGGGTTAGGGGTTAGGGTTAGGGTTAGGGTTTGGGGATAGGGTTAGGGTTAGGGTTAGGGTTAGGGCCCGGCAGGTGGTTCCGGCGAGCCGAGCAGGTGGCTCCGGCGCGCCCGGCAGGTGCTTCCGCTGCGCCCGGCAGGTGGTTCCGGCGAGGCGAGCAGGTGGCTCCGGCGCGCCGGGCAGGTGGTTCCGGCGAGGCGAGCAGGTGGCTCCGGCGCGCTCGGCAGGTGCTTCCGCTGGGCCCGGCTGGTGTTTCCGGCGAGGCGAGCAGGTGGCTCCGGCGCGCTCGGCAGGTGCTTCCGCTGCGCCCGGCAGGTGGTTCCGGCGAGGCGAGCAGGTTGTTCCTGCGTGCTCGGCAGGTGGTTCAGTTGGGTCTGGCAGGTGGTTTCGGTCTGTTCGGGGTGCGGTTCCAGCATCTCAGGCACATGGTTCTGGCACGTCTGAGAGGTGGTTCCGGCTGGCCCAACAGGTGTTTCTGGAGTCTCCGCCAAGTGGTTCTGGCGTAGCTGGCAGGTGATGTTGGCGTGACTGGCAGGTGGTTCCAGCCAGCCCGGCAGGTGTTTCCGGAGTGTTCACCAACTGGCTGTGGCGTAGCCGGCAGGTGATTTTGGCGTGTCCGACAGGTGGTTCTGGCGAGTCGAGCAGGTGCTTCCGGCATGCTCGGCAGGTGCTTCCGGTGTCATTGGCATGTGGTTCTGGCATGTCTGAGAGGTGGTTCCGGCATGCCTGACAGGTGATTCCGGAGTGTTCGCCAAGCGGTTCTGGCATAGGCGGCAGGTGATTTTGCCATGTCCAGAATGTGGTTCCAGCGAGTCGAACATGTGGTTCCGGCGTGTCCGGCAGGTGTTTCCGGTCTGTCCAGCAGGTGGTTCTGGGGTGTCCGGCATGAGGTTCTGGCACGTCTGAGAGGTGGTTCCGGCCGGCCCGACATGCGTTTCCGGAGTGTCCGCCACGTGGTTCAGGCACGTCTGAGAGGTGGTTCCAGCATGCCCGGCAGGTTTTCCCGGAGAGTCCTCCAAGTGGTTCTGGCGTAGCCCGCAGGTGATTTTGGTGTGTCCGGCAGGTTGTTCCGTTCTGTCCGTTAGGTTGTTCCGGCATGTCCAGCACGTGCTTCTGGCACTTCTGAGAGGTGGTTCTGGCATGCCGGGCAGGTTATTCCGGAGTGTCCGGTAAGTGGTTCTGGTGTAGCCGGCAGTTCATTTTGGCGTGTCTGGCACATGGGTCCTGCGAGTCGAGCAGGTGGTTCCGGCGTGCTCGGCAGGTGGTCCAGGCATGTCCGGCAGGTGGTTCCAGTCTGTCCAGGACGTGGTTCCAGCGTGTCCGGCACGTGGTTCTCTTACGTCTGAGAGGTGGTTCCTGCATGCCTGGCAGGTTATTGCGGATTGTCTGCCAGGTGGTTCTCTCATAGCCAGCTGTTGATTTTGGCCTGTCAGGCAGGTGGTTCTGGTGAGTCCAGCAGGTGGCTCCGGCGTGCTCGGCAGGTGGTTCTGGCATGTCTGGCAGGTGGTTCCGGCGAGTTGAGCAGCTGGTTGCAGCCTGTCCGTCAGGTTAGGGTTAGGGATAGGGTTAGGGTTACGGTTAGGGTTAGGGTTTAGGGTTTGGGGTTAGGGGTTAGGGTTAGGGGTAGGGTTAGGGTTAGGGTTACGGTTGGGTTAGGGTTTAGGGTTAGGCTTAGGGTTAGGGGTTAGGGTTAGGGTTAGGGTTTGGGGATAGGGTTAGGGTTAGGGTTAGGGTTAGGGCCCGGCAGGTGGTTCCGGCGAGCCGAGCAGGTGGCTCTGGCGCGCCCGGCAGGTGCTTCCGCTGCGCCCGGCAGGTGGTTCCGGCGAGGCGAGCAGGTGGCTCCGGCGCGCTCGGCAAGTGCTTCCGCTGGGCCCGGCAGGTGGTTCCGGTGAGGCGAGCAGGTGGCTCCGGCGCTCCCGGGAGCTGCTTCCGCTGCGCCCGGCAGGTGGTTCCGGCGAGTCGAGCAGGTGGCTCCGGCGCGCTCGGCAGGTGCTTCCGCTGCGCCCGGCAGGTGGTTCCGGCAAGTCGAGCAGGTTGTTCCTGCGTGCTCGGCAGGTGGTTCAGTTGGGTCTGGCAGGTGGTTTCGGTCTGTTCGGGGTGTGGTTCCAGCATCTCAGGCACATGGTTCTGGCACGTCTGAGAGGTGGTTCCGGCTGGCCCAACAGGTGTTTCTGGAGTCTCCGCCAAGTGGTTCTGGCGTAGCTGGCAGGTGATGTTGGCGTGACTGGCAGGTGGTTCCAGCCAGCCCGGCAGGTGTTTCCGGAGTGTTCACCAACTGGCTGTGGCGTAGCCGGCAGGTGATTTTGGCGTGTCCGACAGGTGGTTCTGGCGAGTCGAGCAGGTGCTTCCGGCATGCTCGGCAGGTGCTTCCGGTGTCATTGGCATGTGGTTCTGGCATGTCTGAGAGGTGGTTCCGGCATGCCTGACAGGTGATTCCGGAGTGTTCGCCAAGCGGTTCTGGCATAGGCGGCAGGTGATTTTGCCATGTCCAGAATGTGGTTCCAGCGAGTCGAACATGTGGTTCCGGCGTGTCCGGCAGGTGTTTCCGGTCTGTCCAGCAGGTGGTTCTGGGGTGTCCGGCATGAGGTTCTGGCACGTCTGAGAGGTGGTTCCGGCCGGCCCGACATGCGTTTCCGGAGTGTCCGCCACGTGGTTCAGGCACGTCTGAGAGGTGGTTCCAGCATGCCCGGCAGGTTTTCCCGGAGAGTCCTCCAAGTGGTTCTGGCGTAGCCCGCAGGTGATTTTGGTGTGTCCGGCAGGTTGTTCCGTTCTGTCCGATAGGTTGTTCCGGCATGTCCAGCACGTGCTTCTGGCACTTCTGAGAGGTGGTTCTGGCATGCCGGGCAGGTTACTCCGGAGTGTCCGGTAAGTGGTTCTGGTGTAGCCGGCAGTTCATTTTGGCGTGTCTGGCACATGGGTCCTGCGAGTCGAGCAGGTGGTTCCGGCGTGCTCGGCAGGTGGTCCAGGCATGTCCGGCAGGTGGTTCCAGTCTGTCCAGGACGTGGTTCCAGCGTGTCCGGCACGTGGTTCTCTTACGTCTGAGAGGTGGTTCCTGCATGCCTGGCAGGTTATTGCGGATTGTCTGCCAGGTGGTTCTCTCATAGCCAGCTGTTGATTTTGGCCTGTCAGGCAGGTGGTTCTGGTGAGTCCAGCAGGTGGCTCCGGCGTGCTCGGCAGGTGGTTCTGGCATGTCTGGCAGGTGGTTCCGGCGAGTTGAGCAGCTGGTTCCAGCCTGTCCGTCAGGTTAGGGTTAGGGATAGGGTTAGGGTTACGGTTAGGGTTAGGGTTTAGGGTTTGGGGTTAGGGGTTAGGGTTAGGGGTAGGGTTAGGGTTAGGGTTACGGTTGGGTTAGGGTTTAGGGTTAGGCTTAGGGTTAGGGGTTAGGGTTAGGGTTAGGGTTTGGGGATAGGGTTAGGGTTAGGGTTAGGGTTAGGGTCCGGCAGGTGGTTCCGGCGAGCCGAGCAGGTGGCTCCGGCGCGCCCGGCAGGTGCTTCCGCTGCGCCCGGCAGGTGGTTCCGGCGAGGCGAGCAGGTGGCTCCGGCGCGCCGGGCAGGTGGTTCCGGCGAGGCGAGCAGGTGGCTCCGGCGCGCTCGGCAGGTGCTTCCGCTGGGCCCGGCTGGTGTTTCCGGCGAGGCGAGCAGGTGGCTCCGGCGCGCTCGGCAGGTGCTTCCGCTGCGCCCGGCAGGTGGTTCCGGCGAGGCGAGCAGGTTGTTCCTGCGTGCTCGGCAGGTGGTTCAGTTGGGTCTGGCAGGTGGTTTCGGTCTGTTCGGGGTGCGGTTCCAGCATCTCAGGCACATGGTTCTGGCACGTCTGAGAGGTGGTTCCGGCTGGCCCAACAGGTGTTTCTGGAGTCTCCGCCAAGTGGTTCTGGCGTAGCTGGCAGGTGATGTTGGCGTGACTGGCAGGTGGTTCCAGCCAGCCCGGCAGGTGTTTCCGGAGTGTTCACCAACTGGCTGTGGCGTAGCCGGCAGGTGATTTTGGCGTGTCCGACAGGTGGTTCTGGCGAGTCGAGCAGGTGCTTCCGGCATGCTCGGCAGGTGCTTCCGGTGTCATTGGCATGTGGTTCTGGCATGTCTGAGAGGTGGTTCCGGCATGCCTGACAGGTGATTCCGGAGTGTTCGCCAAGCGGTTCTGGCATAGGCGGCAGGTGATTTTGCCATGTCCAGAATGTGGTTCCAGCGAGTCGAACATGTGGTTCCGGCGTGTCCGGCAGGTGTTTCCGGTCTGTCCAGCAGGTGGTTCTGGGGTGTCCGGCATGAGGTTCTGGCACGTCTGAGAGGTGGTTCCGGCCGGCCCGACATGCGTTTCCGGAGTGTCCGCCACGTGGTTCAGGCACGTCTGAGAGGTGGTTCCAGCATGCCCGGCAGGTTTTCCCGGAGAGTCCTCCAAGTGGTTCTGGCGTAGCCCGCAGGTGATTTTGGTGTGTCCGGCAGGTTGTTCCGTTCTGTCCGATAGGTTGTTCCGGCATGTCCAGCACGTGCTTCTGGCACTTCTGAGAGGTGGTTCTGGCATGCCGGGCAGGTTATTCCGGAGTGTCCGGTAAGTGGTTCTGGTGTAGCCGGCAGTTCATTTTGGCGTGTCTGGCACATGGGTCCTGCGAGTCGAGCAGGTGGTTCCGGCGTGCTCGGCAGGTGGTCCAGGCATGTCCGGCAGGTGGTTCCAGTCTGTCCAGGACGTGGTTCCAGCGTGTCCGGCACGTGGTTCTCTTACGTCTGAGAGGTGGTTCCTGCATGCCTGGCAGGTTATTGCGGATTGTCTGCCAGGTGGTTCTCTCATAGCCAGCTGTTGATTTTGGCCTGTCAGGCAGGTGGTTCTGGTGAGTCCAGCAGGTGGCTCCGGCGTGCTCGGCAGGTGGTTCTGGCATGTCTGGCAGGTGGTTCCGGCGAGTTGAGCAGCTGGTTCCAGCCTGTCCGTCAGGTTAGGGTTAGGGATAGGGTTAGGGTTACGGTTAGGGTTAGGGTTTAGGGTTTGGGGTTAGGGGTTAGGGTTAGGGGTAGGGTTAGGGTTAGGGTTACGGTTGGGTTAGGGTTTAGGGTTAGGCTTAGGGTTAGGGGTTAGGGTTAGGGTTAGGGTTTGGGGATAGGGTTAGGGATAGGGTTAGGGTTAGGGCCCGGCAGGTGGTTCCGGCGAGGCAAGCAGGTGGCTCCGGCGCGCCGGCCAGGTGGTTCCGGCGAGGCGAGCAGGTGGCTCCGGCGCGCTCGGCAGGTGCTTCCGCTGGGCCCGGCTGGTGTTTCCGGCGAGGCGAGCAGGTGGCTCCGGCGCGCTCGGCAGGTGCTTCCGCTGTGCCCAGCAGGTGGTTCCGGCGAGGCGAGCAGGTTGTTCCCCCGTGCTCGGCAGGTGGTTCAGTTGGGTCTGGCAGGTGGTTTCGGTCTGTTCGGGGTGTGGTTCCAGCATCTCAGGCACATGGTTCTGGCACGTCTGAGAGGTGTTTCCGGCTGGCCCAACAGGTGTTTCTGGAGTCTCCGCCAAGTGGTTCTGGCGTAGCTGGCAGGTGATGTTGGCGTGACTGGCAGGTGGTTCCAGCCAGCCCGGCAGGTGTTTCCGGAGTGTTCACCAACTGGCTGTGGCGTAGCCGGCAGGTGATTTTGGCGTGTCCGACAGGTGGTTCTGGCGAGTCGAGCAGGTGCTTCCGGCATGCTCGGCAGGTGCTTCCGGTGTCATTGGCATGTGGTTCTGGCAGGTCTGAGAGGTGGTTCCGGCATGCCTGACAGGTGATTCCGGAGTGTTCGCCAAGCGGTTCTGGCATAGGCGGCAGGTGATTTTGCCATGTCCAGAATGTGGTTCCAGCGAGTCGAACATGTGGTTCCGGCGTGTCCGGCAGGTGTTTCCGGTCTGTCCAGCAGGTGGTTCTGGGGTGTCCGGCATGAGGTTCTGGCACGTCTGAGAGGTGGTTCCGGCCGGCCCGACATGCGTTTCCGGAGTGTCCGCCACGTGGTTCAGGCACGTCTGAGAGGTGGTTCCAGCATGCCCGGCAGGTTTTCCCGGAGAGTCCTCCAAGTGGTTCTGGCGTAGCCCGCAGGTGATTTTGGTGTGTCCGGCAGGTTGTTCCGTTCTGTCCGATAGGTTGTTCCGGCATGTCCAGCACGTGCTTCTGGCACTTCTGAGAGGTGGTTCTGGCATGCCGGGCAGGTTACTCCGGAGTGTCCGGTAAGTGGTTCTGGTGTAGCCGGCAGTTCATTTTGGCGTGTCTGGCACATGGGTCCTGCGAGTCGAGCAGGTGGTTCCGGCGTGCTCGGCAGGTGGTCCAGGCATGTCCGGCAGGTGGTTCCAGTCTGTCCAGGACGTGGTTCCAGCGTGTCCGGCACGTGGTTCTCTTACGTCTGAGAGGTGGTTCCTGCATGCCTGGCAGGTTATTGCGGATTGTCTGCCAGGTGGTTCTCTCATAGCCAGCTGTTGATTTTGGCCTGTCAGGCAGGTGGTTCTGGTGAGTCCAGCAGGTGGCTCCGGCGTGCTCGGCAGGTGGTTCTGGCATGTCTGGCAGGTGGTTCCGGCGAGTTGAGCAGCTGGTTCCAGCCTGTCCGTCAGGTTAGGGTTAGGGATAGGGTTAGGGTTACGGTTAGGGTTAGGGTTTAGGGTTTGGGGTTAGGGGTTAGGGTTAGGGGTAGGGTTAGGGTTAGGGTTACGGTTGGGTTAGGGTTTAGGGTTAGGCTTAGGGTTAGGGGTTAGGGTTAGGGTTAGGGTTTGGGGATAGGGTTAGGGTTAGGGTTAGGGTTAGGGCCCGGCAGGTGGTTCCGGCGAGCCGAGCAGGTGGCTCCGGCGCGCCCGGCAGGTGCTTCCGCTGCGCCCGGCAGGTGGTTCCGGCGAGGCGAGCAGGTGGCTCCGGCGCGCCGGGCAGGTGGTTCCGGCGAGGCGAGCAGGTGGCTCCGGCGCGCTCGGCAGGTGCTTCCGCTGGGCCCGGCTGGTGTTTCCGGCGAGGCGAGCAGGTGGCTCCGGCGCGCTCGGCAGGTGCTTCCGCTGCGCCCGGCAGGTGGTTCCGGCGAGGCGAGCAGGTTGTTCCTGCGTGCTCGGCAGGTGGTTCAGTTGGGTCTGGCAGGTGGTTTCGGTCTGTTCGGGGTGCGGTTCCAGCATCTCAGGCACATGGTTCTGGCACGTCTGAGAGGTGGTTCCGGCTGGCCCAACAGGTGTTTCTGGAGTCTCCGCCAAGTGGTTCTGGCGTAGCTGGCAGGTGATGTTGGCGTGACTGGCAGGTGGTTCCAGCCAGCCCGGCAGGTGTTTCCGGAGTGTTCACCAACTGGCTGTGGCGTAGCCGGCAGGTGATTTTGGCATGTCCGACAGGTGGTTCTGGCGAGTCGAGCAGGTGCTTCCGGCATGCTCGGCAGGTGCTTCCGGTGTCATTGGCATGTGGTTCTGGCAGGTCTGAGAGGTGGTTCCGGCATGCCTGACAGGTGATTCCGGAGTGTTCGCCAAGCGGTTCTGGCATAGGCGGCAGGTGATTTTGCCATGTCCAGAATGTGGTTCCAGCGAGTCGAACATGTGGTTCCGGCGTGTCCGGCAGGTGTTTCCGGTCTGTCCAGCAGGTGGTTCTGGGGTGTCCGGCATGAGGTTCTGGCACGTCTGAGAGGTGGTTCCGGCCGGCCCGACATGCGTTTCCGGAGTGTCCGCCACGTGGTTCAGGCACGTCTGAGAGGTGGTTCCAGCATGCCCGGCAGGTTTTCCCGGAGAGTCCTCCAAGTGGTTCTGGCGTAGCCCGCAGGTGATTTTGGTGTGTCCGGCAGGTTGTTCCGTTCTGTCTGATAGGTTGTTCCGGCATGTCCAGCACGTGCTTCTGGCACTTCTGAGAGGTGGTTCTGGCATGCCGGGCAGGTTACTCCGGAGTGTCCGGTAAGTGGTTCTGGTGTAGCCGGCAGTTCATTTTGGCGTGTCTGGCACATGGGTCCTGCGAGTCGAGCAGGTGGTTCCGGCGTGCTCGGCAGGTGGTCCAGGCATGTCCGGCAGGTGGTTCCAGTCTGTCCAGGACGTGGTTCCAGCGTGTCCGGCACGTGGTTCTCTTACGTCTGAGAGGTGGTTCCTGCATGCCTGGCAGGTTATTGCGGATTGTCTGCCAGGTGGTTCTCTCATAGCCAGCTGTTGATTTTGGCCTGTCAGGCAGGTGGTTCTGGTGAGTCCAGCAGGTGGCTCCGGCGTGCTCGGCAGGTGGTTCTGGCATGTCTGGCAGGTGGTTCCGGCGAGTTGAGCAGCTGGTTCCAGCCTGTCCGTCAGGTTAGGGTTAGGGATAGGGTTAGGGTTACGGTTAGGGTTAGGGTTTAGGGTTTGGGGTTAGGGGTTAGGGTTAGGGGTAGGGTTAGGGTTAGGGTTACGGTTGGGTTAGGGTTTAGGGTTAGGCTTAGGGTTAGGGGTTAGGGTTAGGGTTAGGGTTTGGGGATAGGGTTAGGGATAGGGTTAGGGTTAGGGCCCGGCAGGTGGTTCCGGCGAGGCAAGCAGGTGGCTCCGGCGCGCCGGCCAGGTGGTTCCGGCGAGGCGAGCAGGTGGCTCCGGCGCGCTCGGCAGGTGCTTCCGCTGGGCCCGGCTGGTGTTTCCGGCGAGGCGAGCAGGTGGCTCCGGCGCGCTCGGCAGGTGCTTCCGCTGTGCCCAGCAGGTGGTTCCGGCGAGGCGAGCAGGTTGTTCCCCCGTGCTCGGCAGGTGGTTCAGTTGGGTCTGGCAGGTGGTTTCGGTCTGTTCGGGGTGTGGTTCCAGCATCTCAGGCACATGGTTCTGGCACGTCTGAGAGGTGTTTCCGGCTGGCCCAACAGGTGTTTCTGGAGTCTCCGCCAAGTGGTTCTGGCGTAGCTGGCAGGTGATGTTGGCGTGACTGGCAGGTGGTTCCAGCCAGCCCGGCAGGTGTTTCCGGAGTGTTCACCAACTGGCTGTGGCGTAGCCGGCAGGTGATTTTGGCGTGTCCGACAGGTGGTTCTGGCGAGTCGAGCAGGTGCTTCCGGCATGCTCGGCAGGTGCTTCCGGTGTCATTGGCATGTGGTTCTGGCAGGTCTGAGAGGTGGTTCCGGCATGCCTGACAGGTGATTCCGGAGTGTTCGCCAAGCGGTTCTGGCATAGGCGGCAGGTGATTTTGCCATGTCCAGAATGTGGTTCCAGCGAGTCGAACATGTGGTTCCGGCGTGTCCGGCAGGTGTTTCCGGTCTGTCCAGCAGGTGGTTCTGGGGTGTCCGGCATGAGGTTCTGGCACGTCTGAGAGGTGGTTCCGGCCGGCCCGACATGCGTTTCCGGAGTGTCCGCCACGTGGTTCAGGCACGTCTGAGAGGTGGTTCCAGCATGCCCGGCAGGTTTTCCCGGAGAGTCCTCCAAGTGGTTCTGGCGTAGCCCGCAGGTGATTTTGGTGTGTCCGGCAGGTTGTTCCGTTCTGTCCGATAGGTTGTTCCGGCATGTCCAGCACGTGCTTCTGGCACTTCTGAGAGGTGGTTCTGGCATGCCGGGCAGGTTACTCCGGAGTGTCCGGTAAGTGGTTCTGGTGTAGCCGGCAGTTCATTTTGGCGTGTCTGGCACATGGGTCCTGCGAGTCGAGCAGGTGGTTCCGGCGTGCTCGGCAGGTGGTCCAGGCATGTCCGGCAGGTGGTTCCAGTCTGTCCAGGACGTGGTTCCAGCGTGTCCGGCACGTGGTTCTCTTACGTCTGAGAGGTGGTTCCTGCATGCCTGGCAGGTTATTGCGGATTGTCTGCCAGGTGGTTCTCTCATAGCCAGCTGTTGATTTTGGCCTGTCAGGCAGGTGGTTCTGGTGAGTCCAGCAGGTGGCTCCGGCGTGCTCGGCAGGTGGTTCTGGCATGTCTGGCAGGTGGTTCCGGCGAGTTGAGCAGCTGGTTCCAGCCTGTCCGTCAGGTTAGGGTTAGGGATAGGGTTAGGGTTACGGTTAGGGTTAGGGTTTAGGGTTTGGGGTTAGGGGTTAGGGTTAGGGGTAGGGTTAGGGTTAGGGTTACGGTTGGGTTAGGGTTTAGGGTTAGGCTTAGGGTTAGGGGTTAGGGTTAGGGTTAGGGTTTGGGGATAGGGTTAGGGTTAGGGTTAGGGTTAGGGCCCGGCAGGTGGTTCCGGCGAGCCGAGCAGGTGGCTCCGGCGCGCCCGGCAGGTGCTTCCGCTGCGCCCGGCAGGTGGTTCCGGCGAGGCGAGCAGGTGGCTCCGGCGCGCCGGGCAGGTGGTTCCGGCGAGGCGAGCAGGTGGCTCCGGCGCGCTCGGCAGGTGCTTCCGCTGGGCCCGGCTGGTGTTTCCGGCGAGGCGAGCAGGTGGCTCCGGCGCGCTCGGCAGGTGCTTCCGCTGCGCCCGGCAGGTGGTTCCGGCGAGGCGAGCAGGTTGTTCCTGCGTGCTCGGCAGGTGGTTCAGTTGGGTCTGGCAGGTGGTTTCGGTCTGTTCGGGGTGCGGTTCCAGCATCTCAGGCACATGGTTCTGGCACGTCTGAGAGGTGGTTCCGGCTGGCCCAACAGGTGTTTCTGGAGTCTCCGCCAAGTGGTTCTGGCGTAGCTGGCAGGTGATGTTGGCGTGACTGGCAGGTGGTTCCAGCCAGCCCGGCAGGTGTTTCCGGAGTGTTCACCAACTGGCTGTGGCGTAGCCGGCAGGTGATTTTGGCGTGTCCGACAGGTGGTTCTGGCGAGTCGAGCAGGTGCTTCCGGCATGCTCGGCAGGTGCTTCCGGTGTCATTGGCATGTGGTTCTGGCAGGTCTGAGAGGTGGTTCCGGCATGCCTGACAGGTGATTCCGGAGTGTTCGCCAAGCGGTTCTGGCATAGGCGGCAGGTGATTTTGCCATGTCCAGAATGTGGTTCCAGCGAGTCGAACATGTGGTTCCGGCGTGTCCGGCAGGTGTTTCCGGTCTGTCCAGCAGGTGGTTCTGGGGTGTCCGGCATGAGGTTCTGGCACGTCTGAGAGGTGGTTCCGGCCGGCCCGACATGCGTTTCCGGAGTGTCCGCCACGTGGTTCAGGCACGTCTGAGAGGTGGTTCCAGCATGCCCGGCAGGTTTTCCCGGAGAGTCCTCCAAGTGGTTCTGGCGTAGCCCGCAGGTGATTTTGGTGTGTCCGGCAGGTTGTTCCGTTCTGTCCGATAGGTTGTTCCGGCATGTCCAGCACGTGCTTCTGGCACTTCTGAGAGGTGGTTCTGGCATGCCGGGCAGGTTACTCCGGAGTGTCCGGTAAGTGGTTCTGGTGTAGCCGGCAGTTCATTTTGGCGTGTCTGGCACATGGGTCCTGCGAGTCGAGCAGGTGGTTCCGGCGTGCTCGGCAGGTGGTCCAGGCATGTCCGGCAGGTGGTTCCAGTCTGTCCAGGACGTGGTTCCAGCGTGTCCGGCACGTGGTTCTCTTACGTCTGAGAGGTGGTTCCTGCATGCCTGGCAGGTTATTGCGGATTGTCTGCCAGGTGGTTCTCTCATAGCCAGCTGTTGATTTTGGCCTGTCAGGCAGGTGGTTCTGGTGAGTCCAGCAGGTGGCTCCGGCGTGCTCGGCAGGTGGTTCTGGCATGTCTGGCAGGTGGTTCCGGCGAGTTGAGCAGCTGGTTCCAGCCTGTCCGTCAGGTTAGGGTTAGGGATAGGGTTAGGGTTACGGTTAGGGTTAGGGTTTAGGGTTTGGGGTTAGGGGTTAGGGTTAGGGGTAGGGTTAGGGTTAGGGTTACGGTTGGGTTAGGGTTTAGGGTTAGGCTTAGGGTTAGGGGTTAGGGTTAGGGTTAGGGTTTGGGGATAGGGTTAGGGATAGGGTTAGGGTTAGGGCCCGGCAGGTGGTTCCGGCGAGGCAAGCAGGTGGCTCCGGCGCGCCGGCCAGGTGGTTCCGGCGAGGCGAGCAGGTGGCTCCGGCGCGCTCGGCAGGTGCTTCCGCTGGGCCCGGCTGGTGTTTCCGGCGAGGCGAGCAGGTGGCTCCGGCGCGCTCGGCAGGTGCTTCCGCTGTGCCCAGCAGGTGGTTCCGGCGAGGCGAGCAGGTTGTTCCCCCGTGCTCGGCAGGTGGTTCAGTTGGGTCTGGCAGGTGGTTTCGGTCTGTTCGGGGTGTGGTTCCAGCATCTCAGGCACATGGTTCTGGCACGTCTGAGAGGTGTTTCCGGCTGGCCCAACAGGTGTTTCTGGAGTCTCCGCCAAGTGGTTCTGGCGTAGCTGGCAGGTGATGTTGGCGTGACTGGCAGGTGGTTCCAGCCAGCCCGGCAGGTGTTTCCGGAGTGTTCACCAACTGGCTGTGGCGTAGCCGGCAGGTGATTTTGGCGTGTCCGACAGGTGGTTCTGGCGAGTCGAGCAGGTGCTTCCGGCATGCTCGGCAGGTGCTTCCGGTGTCATTGGCATGTGGTTCTGGCAGGTCTGAGAGGTGGTTCCGGCATGCCTGACAGGTGATTCCGGAGTGTTCGCCAAGCGGTTCTGGCATAGGCGGCAGGTGATTTTGCCATGTCCAGAATGTGGTTCCAGCGAGTCGAACATGTGGTTCCGGCGTGTCCGGCAGGTGTTTCCGGTCTGTCCAGCAGGTGGTTCTGGGGTGTCCGGCATGAGGTTCTGGCACGTCTGAGAGGTGGTTCCGGCCGGCCCGACATGCGTTTCCGGAGTGTCCGCCACGTGGTTCAGGCACGTCTGAGAGGTGGTTCCAGCATGCCCGGCAGGTTTTCCCGGAGAGTCCTCCAAGTGGTTCTGGCGTAGCCCGCAGGTGATTTTGGTGTGTCCGGCAGGTTGTTCCGTTCTGTCCGATAGGTTGTTCCGGCATGTCCAGCACGTGCTTCTGGCACTTCTGAGAGGTGGTTCTGGCATGCCGGGCAGGTTACTCCGGAGTGTCCGGTAAGTGGTTCTGGTGTAGCCGGCAGTTCATTTTGGCGTGTCTGGCACATGGGTCCTGCGAGTCGAGCAGGTGGTTCCGGCGTGCTCGGCAGGTGGTCCAGGCATGTCCGGCAGGTGGTTCCAGTCTGTCCAGGACGTGGTTCCAGCGTGTCCGGCACGTGGTTCTCTTACGTCTGAGAGGTGGTTCCTGCATGCCTGGCAGGTTATTGCGGATTGTCTGCCAGGTGGTTCTCTCATAGCCAGCTGTTGATTTTGGCCTGTCAGGCAGGTGGTTCTGGTGAGTCCAGCAGGTGGCTCCGGCGTGCTCGGCAGGTGGTTCTGGCATGTCTGGCAGGTGGTTCCGGCGAGTTGAGCAGCTGGTTCCAGCCTGTCCGTCAGGTTAGGGTTAGGGATAGGGTTAGGGTTACGGTTAGGGTTAGGGTTTAGGGTTTGGGGTTAGGGGTTAGGGTTAGGGGTAGGGTTAGGGTTAGGGTTACGGTTGGGTTAGGGTTTAGGGTTAGGCTTAGGGTTAGGGGTTAGGGTTAGGGTTAGGGTTTGGGGATAGGGTTAGGGTTAGGGTTAGGGTTAGGGCCCGGCAGGTGGTTCCGGCGAGCCGAGCAGGTGGCTCCGGCGCGCCCGGCAGGTGCTTCCGCTGCGCCCGGCAGGTGGTTCCGGCGAGGCGAGCAGGTGGCTCCGGCGCGCCGGGCAGGTGGTTCCGGCGAGGCGAGCAGGTGGCTCCGGCGCGCTCGGCAGGTGCTTCCGCTGGGCCCGGCTGGTGTTTCCGGCGAGGCGAGCAGGTGGCTCCGGCGCGCTCGGCAGGTGCTTCCGCTGCGCCCGGCAGGTGGTTCCGGCGAGGCGAGCAGGTTGTTCCTGCGTGCTCGGCAGGTGGTTCAGTTGGGTCTGGCAGGTGGTTTCGGTCTGTTCGGGGTGCGGTTCCAGCATCTCAGGCACATGGTTCTGGCACGTCTGAGAGGTGGTTCCGGCTGGCCCAACAGGTGTTTCTGGAGTCTCCGCCAAGTGGTTCTGGCGTAGCTGGCAGGTGATGTTGGCGTGACTGGCAGGTGGTTCCAGCCAGCCCGGCAGGTGTTTCCGGAGTGTTCACCAACTGGCTGTGGCGTAGCCGGCAGGTGATTTTGGCGTGTCCGACAGGTGGTTCTGGCGAGTCGAGCAGGTGCTTCCGGCATGCTCGGCAGGTGCTTCCGGTGTCATTGGCATGTGGTTCTGGCAGGTCTGAGAGGTGGTTCCGGCATGCCTGACAGGTGATTCCGGAGTGTTCGCCAAGCGGTTCTGGCATAGGCGGCAGGTGATTTTGCCATGTCCAGAATGTGGTTCCAGCGAGTCGAACATGTGGTTCCGGCGTGTCCGGCAGGTGTTTCCGGTCTGTCCAGCAGGTGGTTCTGGGGTGTCCGGCATGAGGTTCTGGCACGTCTGAGAGGTGGTTCCGGCCGGCCCGACATGCGTTTCCGGAGTGTCCGCCACGTGGTTCAGGCACGTCTGAGAGGTGGTTCCAGCATGCCCGGCAGGTTTTCCCGGAGAGTCCTCCAAGTGGTTCTGGCGTAGCCCGCAGGTGATTTTGGTGTGTCCGGCAGGTTGTTCCGTTCTGTCCGATAGGTTGTTCCGGCATGTCCAGCACGTGCTTCTGGCACTTCTGAGAGGTGGTTCTGGCATGCCGGGCAGGTTACTCCGGAGTGTCCGGTAAGTGGTTCTGGTGTAGCCGGCAGTTCATTTTGGCGTGTCTGGCACATGGGTCCTGCGAGTCGAGCAGGTGGTTCCGGCGTGCTCGGCAGGTGGTCCAGGCATGTCCGGCAGGTGGTTCCAGTCTGTCCAGGACGTGGTTCCAGCGTGTCCGGCACGTGGTTCTCTTACGTCTGAGAGGTGGTTCCTGCATGCCTGGCAGGTTATTGCGGATTGTCTGCCAGGTGGTTCTCTCATAGCCAGCTGTTGATTTTGGCCTGTCAGGCAGGTGGTTCTGGTGAGTCCAGCAGGTGGCTCCGGCGTGCTCGGCAGGTGGTTCTGGCATGTCTGGCAGGTGGTTCCGGCGAGTTGAGCAGCTGGTTCCAGCCTGTCCGTCAGGTTAGGGTTAGGGATAGGGTTAGGGTTACGGTTAGGGTTAGGGTTTAGGGTTTGGGGTTAGGGGTTAGGGTTAGGGGTAGGGTTAGGGTTAGGGTTACGGTTGGGTTAGGGTTTAGGGTTAGGCTTAGGGTTAGGGGTTAGGGTTAGGGTTAGGGTTTGGGGATAGGGTTAGGGTTAGGGTTAGGGTTAGGGCCCGGCAGGTGGTTCCGGCGAGGCAAGCAGGTGGCTCCGGCGCGCCGGCCAGGTGGTTCCGGCGAGGCGAGCAGGTGGCTCCGGCGCGCTCGGCAGGTGCTTCCGCTGGGCCCGGCTGGTGTTTCCGGCGAGGCGAGCAGGTGGCTCCGGCGCGCTCGGCAGGTGCTTCCGCTGTGCCCAGCAGGTGGTTCCGGCGAGGCGAGCAGGTTGTTCCCCCGTGCTCGGCAGGTGGTTCAGTTGGGTCTGGCAGGTGGTTTCGGTCTGTTCGGGGTGTGGTTCCAGCATCTCAGGCACATGGTTCTGGCACGTCTGAGAGGTGTTTCCGGCTGGCCCAACAGGTGTTTCTGGAGTCTCCGCCAAGTGGTTCTGGCGTAGCTGGCAGGTGATGTTGGCGTGACTGGCAGGTGGTTCCAGCCAGCCCGGCAGGTGTTTCCGGAGTGTTCACCAACTGGCTGTGGCGTAGCCGGCAGGTGATTTTGGCGTGTCCGACAGGTGGTTCTGGCGAGTCGAGCAGGTGCTTCCGGCATGCTCGGCAGGTGCTTCCGGTGTCATTGGCATGTGGTTCTGGCAGGTCTGAGAGGTGGTTCCGGCATGCCTGACAGGTGATTCCGGAGTGTTCGCCAAGCGGTTCTGGCATAGGCGGCAGGTGATTTTGCCATGTCCAGAATGTGGTTCCAGCGAGTCGAACATGTGGTTCCGGCGTGTCCGGCAGGTGTTTCCGGTCTGTCCAGCAGGTGGTTCTGGGGTGTCCGGCATGAGGTTCTGGCACGTCTGAGAGGTGGTTCCGGCCGGCCCGACATGCGTTTCCGGAGTGTCCGCCACGTGGTTCAGGCACGTCTGAGAGGTGGTTCCAGCATGCCCGGCAGGTTTTCCCGGAGAGTCCTCCAAGTGGTTCTGGCGTAGCCCGCAGGTGATTTTGGTGTGTCCGGCAGGTTGTTCCGTTCTGTCCGATAGGTTGTTCCGGCATGTCCAGCACGTGCTTCTGGCACTTCTGAGAGGTGGTTCTGGCATGCCGGGCAGGTTACTCCGGAGTGTCCGGTAAGTGGTTCTGGTGTAGCCGGCAGTTCATTTTGGCGTGTCTGGCACATGGGTCCTGCGAGTCGAGCAGGTGGTTCCGGCGTGCTCGGCAGGTGGTCCAGGCATGTCCGGCAGGTGGTTCCAGTCTGTCCAGGACGTGGTTCCAGCGTGTCCGGCACGTGGTTCTCTTACGTCTGAGAGGTGGTTCCTGCATGCCTGGCAGGTTATTGCGGATTGTCTGCCAGGTGGTTCTCTCATAGCCAGCTGTTGATTTTGGCCTGTCAGGCAGGTGGTTCTGGTGAGTCCAGCAGGTGGCTCCGGCGTGCTCGGCAGGTGGTTCTGGCATGTCTGGCAGGTGGTTCCGGCGAGTTGAGCAGCTGGTTCCAGCCTGTCCGTCAGGTTAGGGTTAGGGATAGGGTTAGGGTTACGGTTAGGGTTAGGGTTTAGGGTTTGGGGTTAGGGGTTAGGGTTAGGGGTAGGGTTAGGGTTAGGGTTACGGTTGGGTTAGGGTTTAGGGTTAGGCTTAGGGTTAGGGGTTAGGGTTAGGGTTAGGGTTTGGGGATAGGGTTAGGGTTAGGGTTAGGGTTAGGGCCCGGCAGGTGGTTCCGGCGAGCCGAGCAGGTGGCTCCGGCGCGCCCGGCAGGTGCTTCCGCTGCGCCCGGCAGGTGGTTCCGGCGAGGCGAGCAGGTGGCTCCGGCGCGCCGGGCAGGTGGTTCCGGCGAGGCGAGCAGGTGGCTCCGGCGCGCTCGGCAGGTGCTTCCGCTGGGCCCGGCTGGTGTTTCCGGCGAGGCGAGCAGGTGGCTCCGGCGCGCTCGGCAGGTGCTTCCGCTGCGCCCGGCAGGTGGTTCCGGCGAGGCGAGCAGGTTGTTCCTGCGTGCTCGGCAGGTGGTTCAGTTGGGTCTGGCAGGTGGTTTCGGTCTGTTCGGGGTGCGGTTCCAGCATCTCAGGCACATGGTTCTGGCACGTCTGAGAGGTGGTTCCGGCTGGCCCAACAGGTGTTTCTGGAGTCTCCGCCAAGTGGTTCTGGCGTAGCTGGCAGGTGATGTTGGCGTGACTGGCAGGTGGTTCCAGCCAGCCCGGCAGGTGTTTCCGGAGTGTTCACCAACTGGCTGTGGCGTAGCCGGCAGGTGATTTTGGCATGTCCGACAGGTGGTTCTGGCGAGTCGAGCAGGTGCTTCCGGCATGCTCGGCAGGTGCTTCCGGTGTCATTGGCATGTGGTTCTGGCAGGTCTGAGAGGTGGTTCCGGCATGCCTGACAGGTGATTCCGGAGTGTTCGCCAAGCGGTTCTGGCATAGGCGGCAGGTGATTTTGCCATGTCCAGAATGTGGTTCCAGCGAGTCGAACATGTGGTTCCGGCGTGTCCGGCAGGTGTTTCCGGTCTGTCCAGCAGGTGGTTCTGGGGTGTCCGGCATGAGGTTCTGGCACGTCTGAGAGGTGGTTCCGGCCGGCCCAACATGCGTTTCCGGAGTGTCCGCCACGTGGTTCAGGCACGTCTGAGAGGTGGTTCCAGCATGCCCGGCAGGTTTTCCCGGAGAGTCCTCCAAGTGGTTCTGGCGTAGCCCGCAGGTGATTTTGGTGTGTCCGGCAGGTTGTTCCGTTCTGTCCGATAGGTTGTTCCGGCATGTCCAGCACGTGCTTCTGGCACTTCTGAGAGGTGGTTCTGGCATGCCGGGCAGGTTACTCCGGAGTGTCCGGTAAGTGGTTCTGGTGTAGCCGGCAGTTCATTTTGGCGTGTCTGGCACATGGGTCCTGCGAGTCGAGCAGGTGGTTCCGGCGTGCTCGGCAGGTGGTCCAGGCATGTCCGGCAGGTGGTTCCAGTCTGTCCAGGACGTGGTTCCAGCGTGTCCGGCACGTGGTTCTCTTACGTCTGAGAGGTGGTTCCTGCATGCCTGGCAGGTTATTGCGGATTGTCTGCCAGGTGGTTCTCTCATAGCCAGCTGTTGATTTTGGCCTGTCAGGCAGGTGGTTCTGGTGAGTCCAGCAGGTGGCTCCGGCGTGCTCGGCAGGTGGTTCTGGCATGTCTGGCAGGTGGTTCCGGCGAGTTGAGCAGCTGGTTCCAGCCTGTCCGTCAGGTTAGGGTTAGGGATAGGGTTAGGGTTACGGTTAGGGTTAGGGTTTAGGGTTTGGGGTTAGGGGTTAGGGTTAGGGGTAGGGTTAGGGTTAGGGTTACGGTTGGGTTAGGGTTTAGGGTTAGGCTTAGGGTTAGGGGTTAGGGTTAGGGTTAGGGTTTGGGGATAGGGTTAGGGTTAGGGTTAGGGTTAGGGCCCGGCAGGTGGTTCCGGCGAGCCGAGCAGGTGGCTCCGGCGCGCCCGGCAGGTGCTTCCGCTGCGCCCGGCAGGTGGTTCCGGCGAGGCGAGCAGGTGGCTCCGGCGCGCCGGGCAGGTGGTTCCGGCGAGGCGAGCAGGTGGCTCCGGCGCGCTCGGCAGGTGCTTCCGCTGGGCCCGGCTGGTGTTTCCGGCGAGGCGAGCAGGTGGCTCCGGCGCGCTCGGCAGGTGCTTCCGCTGCGCCCGGCAGGTGGTTCCGGCGAGGCGAGCAGGTTGTTCCTGCGTGCTCGGCAGGTGGTTCAGTTGGGTCTGGCAGGTGGTTTCGGTCTGTTCGGGGTGCGGTTCCAGCATCTCAGGCACATGGTTCTGGCACGTCTGAGAGGTGGTTCCGGCTGGCCCAACAGGTGTTTCTGGAGTCTCCGCCAAGTGGTTCTGGCGTAGCTGGCAGGTGATGTTGGCGTGACTGGCAGGTGGTTCCAGCCAGCCCGGCAGGTGTTTCCGGAGTGTTCACCAACTGGCTGTGGCGTAGCCGGCAGGTGATTTTGGCGTGTCCGACAGGTGGTTCTGGCGAGTCGAGCAGGTGCTTCCGGCATGCTCGGCAGGTGCTTCCGGTGTCATTGGCATGTGGTTCTGGCATGTCTGAGAGGTGGTTCCGGCATGCCTGACAGGTGATTCCGGAGTGTTCGCCAAGCGGTTCTGGCATAGGCGGCAGGTGATTTTGCCATGTCCAGAATGTGGTTCCAGCGAGTCGAACATGTGGTTCCGGCGTGTCCGGCAGGTGTTTCCGGTCTGTCCAGCAGGTGGTTCTGGGGTGTCCGGCATGAGGTTCTGGCACGTCTGAGAGGTGGTTCCGGCCGGCCCGACATGCGTTTCCGGAGTGTCCGCCACGTGGTTCAGGCACGTCTGAGAGGTGGTTCCAGCATGCCCGGCAGGTTTTCCCGGAGAGTCCTCCAAGTGGTTCTGGCGTAGCCCGCAGGTGATTTTGGTGTGTCCGGCAGGTTGTTCCGTTCTGTCCGATAGGTTGTTCCGGCATGTCCAGCACGTGCTTCTGGCACTTCTGAGAGGTGGTTCTGGCATGCCGGGCAGGTTACTCCGGAGTGTCCGGTAAGTGGTTCTGGTGTAGCCGGCAGTTCATTTTGGCGTGTCTGGCACATGGGTCCTGCGAGTCGAGCAGGTGGTTCCGGCGTGCTCGGCAGGTGGTCCAGGCATGTCCGGCAGGTGGTTCCAGTCTGTCCAGGACGTGGTTCCAGCGTGTCCGGCACATGGTTCTCTTAGGTCTGAGAGGTGGTTCCTGCATGCCTGGCAGGTTATTGCGGATTGTCTGCCAGGTGGTTCTCTCATAGCCAGCTGTTGATTTTGGCCTGTCAGGCAGGTGGTTCTGGTGAGTCCAGCAGGTGGCTCCGGCGTGCTCGGCAGGTGGTTCTGGCATGTCTGGCAGGTGGTTCCGGCGAGTTGAGCAGCTGGTTCCAGCCTGTCCGTCAGGTTAGGGTTAGGGATAGGGTTAGGGTTACGGTTAGGGTTAGGGTTTAGGGTTTGGGGTTAGGGGTTAGGGTTAGGGGTAGGGTTAGGGTTAGGGTTACGGTTGGGTTAGGGTTTAGGGTTAGGCTTAGGGTTAGGGGTTAGGGTTAGGGTTAGGGTTTGGGGATAGGGTTAGGGTTAGGGTTAGGGTTAGGGCCCGGCAGGTGGTTCCGGCGAGCCGAGCAGGTGGCTCCGGCGCGCCCGGCAGGTGCTTCCGCTGCGCCCGGCAGGTGGTTCCGGCGAGGCGAGCAGGTGGCTCCGGCGCGCCGGGCAGGTGGTTCCGGCGAGGCGAGCAGGTGGCTCCGGCGCGCTCGGCAGGTGCTTCCGCTGGGCCCGGCTGGTGTTTCCGGCGAGGCGAGCAGGTGGCTCCGGCGCGCTCGGCAGGTGCTTCCGCTGCGCCCGGCAGGTGGTTCCGGCGAGGCGAGCAGGTTGTTCCTGCGTGCTCGGCAGGTGGTTCAGTTGGGTCTGGCAGGTGGTTTCGGTCTGTTCGGGGTGCGGTTCCAGCATCTCAGGCACATGGTTCTGGCACGTCTGAGAGGTGGTTCCGGCTGGCCCAACAGGTGTTTCTGGAGTCTCCGCCAAGTGGTTCTGGCGTAGCTGGCAGGTGATGTTGGCGTGACTGGCAGGTGGTTCCAGCCAGCCCGGCAGGTGTTTCCGGAGTGTTCACCAACTGGCTGTGGCGTAGCCGGCAGGTGATTTTGGCGTGTCCGACAGGTGGTTCTGGCGAGTCGAGCAGGTGCTTCCGGCATGCTCGGCAGGTGCTTCCGGTGTCATTGGCATGTGGTTCTGGCATGTCTGAGAGGTGGTTCCGGCATGCCTGACAGGTGATTCCGGAGTGTTCGCCAAGCGGTTCTGGCATAGGCGGCAGGTGATTTTGCCATGTCCAGAATGTGGTTCCAGCGAGTCGAACATGTGGTTCCGGCGTGTCCGGCAGGTGTTTCCGGTCTGTCCAGCAGGTGGTTCTGGGGTGTCCGGCATGAGGTTCTGGCACGTCTGAGAGGTGGTTCCGGCCGGCCCGACATGCGTTTCCGGAGTGTCCGCCACGTGGTTCAGGCACGTCTGAGAGGTGGTTCCAGCATGCCCGGCAGGTTTTCCCGGAGAGTCCTCCAAGTGGTTCTGGCGTAGCCCGCAGGTGATTTTGGTGTGTCCGGCAGGTTGTTCCGTTCTGTCCGTTAGGTTGTTCCGGCATGTCCAGCACGTGCTTCTGGCACTTCTGAGAGGTGGTTCTGGCATGCCGGGCAGGTTATTCCGGAGTGTCCGGTAAGTGGTTCTGGTGTAGCCGGCAGTTCATTTTGGCGTGTCTGGCACATGGGTCCTGCGAGTCGAGCAGGTGGTTCCGGCGTGCTCGGCAGGTGGTCCAGGCATGTCCGGCAGGTGGTTCCAGTCTGTCCAGGACGTGGTTCCAGCGTGTCCGGCACGTGGTTCTCTTACGTCTGAGAGGTGGTTCCTGCATGCCTGGCAGGTTATTGCGGATTGTCTGCCAGGTGGTTCTCTCATAGCCAGCTGTTGATTTTGGCCTGTCAGGCAGGTGGTTCTGGTGAGTCCAGCAGGTGGCTCCGGCGTGCTCGGCAGGTGGTTCTGGCATGTCTGGCAGGTGGTTCCGGCGAGTTGAGCAGCTGGTTCCAGCCTGTCCGTCAGGTTAGGGTTAGGGATAGGGTTAGGGTTACGGTTAGGGTTAGGGTTTAGGGTTTGGGGTTAGGGGTTAGGGTTAGGGGTAGGGTTAGGGTTAGGGTTACGGTTGGGTTAGGGTTTAGGGTTAGGCTTAGGGTTAGGGGTTAGGGTTAGGGTTAGGGTTTGGGGATAGGGTTAGGGTTAGGGTTAGGGTTAGGGCCCGGCAGGTGGTTCCGGCGAGCCGAGCAGGTGGCTCCGGCGCGCCCGGCAGGTGCTTCCGCTGCGCCCGGCAGGTGGTTCCGGCGAGGCGAGCAGGTGGCTCCGGCGCGCCGGGCAGGTGGTTCCGGCGAGGCGAGCAGGTGGCTCCGGCGCGCTCGGCAGGTGCTTCCGCTGGGCCCGGCTGGTGTTTCCGGCGAGGCGAGCAGGTGGCTCCGGCGCGCTCGGCAGGTGCTTCCGCTGCGCCCGGCAGGTGGTTCCGGCGAGGCGAGCAGGTTGTTCCTGCGTGCTCGGCAGGTGGTTCAGTTGGGTCTGGCAGGTGGTTTCGGTCTGTTCGGGGTGCGGTTCCAGCATCTCAGGCACATGGTTCTGGCACGTCTGAGAGGTGGTTCCGGCTGGCCCAACAGGTGTTTCTGGAGTCTCCGCCAAGTGGTTCTGGCGTAGCTGGCAGGTGATGTTGGCGTGACTGGCAGGTGGTTCCAGCCAGCCCGGCAGGTGTTTCCGGAGTGTTCACCAACTGGCTGTGGCGTAGCCGGCAGGTGATTTTGGCGTGTCCGACAGGTGGTTCTGGCGAGTCGAGCAGGTGCTTCCGGCATGCTCGGCAGGTGCTTCCGGTGTCATTGGCATGTGGTTCTGGCATGTCTGAGAGGTGGTTCCGGCATGCCTGACAGGTGATTCCGGAGTGTTCGCCAAGCGGTTCTGGCATAGGCGGCAGGTGATTTTGCCATGTCCAGAATGTGGTTCCAGCGAGTCGAACATGTGGTTCCGGCGTGTCCGGCAGGTGTTTCCGGTCTGTCCAGCAGGTGGTTCTGGGGTGTCCGGCATGAGGTTCTGGCACGTCTGAGAGGTGGTTCCGGCCGGCCCGACATGCGTTTCCGGAGTGTCCGCCACGTGGTTCAGGCACGTCTGAGAGGTGGTTCCAGCATGCCCGGCAGGTTTTCCCGGAGAGTCCTCCAAGTGGTTCTGGCGTAGCCCGCAGGTGATTTTGGTGTGTCCGGCAGGTTGTTCCGTTCTGTCCGTTAGGTTGTTCCGGCATGTCCAGCACGTGCTTCTGGCACTTCTGAGAGGTGGTTCTGGCATGCCGGGCAGGTTATTCCGGAGTGTCCGGTAAGTGGTTCTGGTGTAGCCGGCAGTTCATTTTGGCGTGTCTGGCACATGGGTCCTGCGAGTCGAGCAGGTGGTTCCGGCGTGCTCGGCAGGTGGTCCAGGCATGTCCGGCAGGTGGTTCCAGTCTGTCCAGGACGTGGTTCCAGCGTGTCCGGCACGTGGTTCTCTTACGTCTGAGAGGTGGTTCCTGCATGCCTGGCAGGTTATTGCGGATTGTCTGCCAGGTGGTTCTCTCATAGCCAGCTGTTGATTTTGGCCTGTCAGGCAGGTGGTTCTGGTGAGTCCAGCAGGTGGCTCCGGCGTGCTCGGCAGGTGGTTCTGGCATGTCTGGCAGGTGGTTCCGGCGAGTTGAGCAGCTGGTTCCAGCCTGTCCGTCAGGTTAGGGTTAGGGATAGGGTTAGGGTTACGGTTAGGGTTAGGGTTTAGGGTTTGGGGTTAGGGGTTAGGGTTAGGGGTAGGGTTAGGGTTAGGGTTACGGTTGGGTTAGGGTTTAGGGTTAGGCTTAGGGTTAGGGGTTAGGGTTAGGGTTAGGGTTTGGGGATAGGGTTAGGGTTAGGGTTAGGGTTAGGGCCCGGCAGGTGGTTCCGGCGAGCCGAGCAGGTGGCTCTGGCGCGCCCGGCAGGTGCTTCCGCTGCGCCCGGCAGGTGGTTCCGGCGAGGCGAGCAGGTGGCTCCGGCGCGCTCGGCAAGTGCTTCCGCTGGGCCCGGCATGTGGTTCCGGTGAGGCGAGCAGGTGGCTCCGGCGCTCCCGGGAGCTGCTTCCGCTGCGCCCGGCAGGTGGTTCCGGCGAGTCGAGCAGGTGGCTCCGGCGCGCTCGGCAGGTGCTTCCGCTGCGCCCGGCAGGTGGTTCCGGCAAGTCGAGCAGGTTGTTCCTGCGTGCTCGGCAGGTGGTTCAGTTGGGTCTGGCAGGTGGTTTCGGTCTGTTCGGGGTGTGGTTCCAGCATCTCAGGCACATGGTTCTGGCACGTCTGAGAGGTGGTTCCGGCTGGCCCAACAGGTGTTTCTGGAGTCTCCGCCAAGTGGTTCTGGCGTAGCTGGCAGGTGATGTTGGCGTGACTGGCAGGTGGTTCCAGCCAGCCCGGCAGGTGTTTCCGGAGTGTTCACCAACTGGCTGTGGCGTAGCCGGCAGGTGATTTTGGCGTGTCCGACAGGTGGTTCTGGCGAGTCGAGCAGGTGCTTCCGGCATGCTCGGCAGGTGCTTCCGGTGTCATTGGCATGTGGTTCTGGCATGTCTGAGAGGTGGTTCCGGCATGCCTGACAGGTGATTCCGGAGTGTTCGCCAAGCGGTTCTGGCATAGGCGGCAGGCGATTTTGCCATGTCCAGAATGTGGTTCCAGCGAGTCGAACATGTGGTTCCGGCGTGTCCGGCAGGTGTTTCCGGTCTGTCCAGCAGGTGGTTCTGGGGTGTCCGGCATGAGGTTCTGGCACGTCTGAGAGGTGTTTCCGGCCGGCCCGACATGCGTTTCCGGAGTGTCCGCCACGTAGTTCAGGCACGTCTGAGAGGTGGTTCCAGCATGCCCGGCAGGTTTTCCCGGAGAGTCCTCCAAGTGGTTCTGGCGTAGCCCGCAGGTGATTTTGGTGTGTCCGGCAGGTTGTTCCGTTCTGTCCGATAGGTTGTTCCGGCATGTCCAGCACGTGCTTCTGGCACTTCTGAGAGGTGGTTCTGGCATGCCGGGCAGGTTATTCCGGAGTGTCCGGTAAGTGGTTCTGGTGTAGCCGGCAGTTCATTTTGGCGTGTCTGGCACATGGGTCCTGCGAGTCGAGCAGGTGGTTCCGGCGTGCTCGGCAGGTGGTCCAGGCATGTCCGGCAGGTGGTTCCAGTCTGTCCAGGACGTGGTTCCAGCGTGTCCGGCACGTGGTTCTCTTACGTCTGAGAGGTGGTTCCTGCATGCCTGGCAGGTTATTGCGGATTGTCTGCCAGGTGGTTCTCTCATAGCCAGCTGTTGATTTTGGCCTGTCAGGCAGGTGGTTCTGGTGAGTCCAGCAGGTGGCTCCGGCGTGCTCGGCAGGTGGTTCTGGCATGTCTGGCAGGTGGTTCCGGCGAGTTGAGCAGCTGGTTCCAGCCTGTCCGTCAGGTTAGGGTTAGGGATAGGGTTAGGGTTACGGTTAGGGTTAGGGTTTAGGGTTTGGGGTTAGGGGTTAGGGTTAGGGGTAGGGTTAGGGTTAGGGTTACGGTTGGGTTAGGGTTTAGGGTTAGGCTTAGGGTTAGGGGTTAGGGTTAGGGTTAGGGTTTGGGGATAGGGTTAGGGTTAGGGTTAGGGTTAGGGCCCGGCAGGTGGTTCCGGCGAGCCGAGCAGGTGGCTCCGGCGCGCCCGGCAGGTGCTTCCGCTGCGCCCGGCAGGTGGTTCCGGCGAGGCGAGCAGGTGGCTCCGGCGCGCCGGGCAGGTGGTTCCGGCGAGGCGAGCAGGTGGCTCCGGCGCGCTCGGCAGGTGCTTCCGCTGGGCCCGGCTGGTGTTTCCGGCGAGGCGAGCAGGTGGCTCCGGCGCGCTCGGCAGGTGCTTCCGCTGCGCCCGGCAGGTGGTTCCGGCGAGGCGAGCAGGTTGTTCCTGCGTGCTCGGCAGGTGGTTCAGTTGGGTCTGGCAGGTGGTTTCGGTCTGTTCGGGGTGCGGTTCCAGCATCTCAGGCACATGGTTCTGGCACGTCTGAGAGGTGGTTCCGGCTGGCCCAACAGGTGTTTCTGGAGTCTCCGCCAAGTGGTTCTGGCGTAGCTGGCAGGTGATGTTGGCGTGACTGGCAGGTGGTTCCAGCCAGCCCGGCAGGTGTTTCCGGAGTGTTCACCAACTGGCTGTGGCGTAGCCGGCAGGTGATTTTGGCGTGTCCGACAGGTGGTTCTGGCGAGTCGAGCAGGTGCTTCCGGCATGCTCGGCAGGTGCTTCCGGTGTCATTGGCATGTGGTTCTGGCATGTCTGAGAGGTGGTTCCGGCATGCCTGACAGGTGATTCCGGAGTGTTCGCCAAGCGGTTCTGGCATAGGCGGCAGGTGATTTTGCCATGTCCAGAATGTGGTTCCAGCGAGTCGAACATGTGGTTCCGGCGTGTCCGGCAGGTGTTTCCGGTCTGTCCAGCAGGTGGTTCTGGGGTGTCCGGCATGAGGTTCTGGCACGTCTGAGAGGTGGTTCCGGCCGGCCCGACATGCGTTTCCGGAGTGTCCGCCACGTGGTTCAGGCACGTCTGAGAGGTGGTTCCAGCATGCCCGGCAGGTTTTCCCGGAGAGTCCTCCAAGTGGTTCTGGCGTAGCCCGCAGGTGATTTTGGTGTGTCCGGCAGGTTGTTCCGTTCTGTCCGTTAGGTTGTTCCGGCATGTCCAGCACGTGCTTCTGGCACTTCTGAGAGGTGGTTCTGGCATGCCGGGCAGGTTATTCCGGAGTGTCCGGTAAGTGGTTCTGGTGTAGCCGGCAGTTCATTTTGGCGTGTCTGGCACATGGGTCCTGCGAGTCGAGCAGGTGGTTCCGGCGTGCTCGGCAGGTGGTCCAGGCATGTCCGGCAGGTGGTTCCAGTCTGTCCAGGACGTGGTTCCAGCGTGTCCGGCACGTGGTTCTCTTACGTCTGAGAGGTGGTTCCTGCATGCCTGGCAGGTTATTGCGGATTGTCTGCCAGGTGGTTCTCTCATAGCCAGCTGTTGATTTTGGCCTGTCAGGCAGGTGGTTCTGGTGAGTCCAGCAGGTGGCTCCGGCGTGCTCGGCAGGTGGTTCTGGCATGTCTGGCAGGTGGTTCCGGCGAGTTGAGCAGCTGGTTCCAGCCTGTCCGTCAGGTTAGGGTTAGGGATAGGGTTAGGGTTACGGTTAGGGTTAGGGTTTAGGGTTTGGGGTTAGGGGTTAGGGTTAGGGGTAGGGTTAGGGTTAGGGTTACGGTTGGGTTAGGGTTTAGGGTTAGGCTTAGGGTTAGGGGTTAGGGTTAGGGTTAGGGTTTGGGGATAGGGTTAGGGTTAGGGTTAGGGTTAGGGCCCGGCAGGTGGTTCCGGCGAGCCGAGCAGGTGGCTCTGGCGCGCCCGGCAGGTGCTTCCGCTGCGCCCGGCAGGTGGTTCCGGCGAGGCGAGCAGGTGGCTCCGGCGCGCTCGGCAAGTGCTTCCGCTGGGCCCGGCAGGTGGTTCCGGTGAGGCGAGCAGGTGGCTCCGGCGCTCCCGGGAGCTGCTTCCGCTGCGCCCGGCAGGTGGTTCCGGCGAGTCGAGCAGGTGGCTCCGGCGCGCTCGGCAGGTGCTTCCGCTGCGCCCGGCAGGTGGTTCCGGCAAGTCGAGCAGGTTGTTCCTGCGTGCTCGGCAGGTGGTTCAGTTGGGTCTGGCAGGTGGTTTCGGTCTGTTCGGGGTGTGGTTCCAGCATCTCAGGCACATGGTTCTGGCACGTCTGAGAGGTGGTTCCGGCTGGCCCAACAGGTGTTTCTGGAGTCTCCGCCAAGTGGTTCTGGCGTAGCTGGCAGGTGATGTTGGCGTGACTGGCAGGTGGTTCCAGCCAGCCCGGCAGGTGTTTCCGGAGTGTTCACCAACTGGCTGTGGCGTAGCCGGCAGGTGATTTTGGCGTGTCCGACAGGTGGTTCTGGCGAGTCGAGCAGGTGCTTCCGGCATGCTCGGCAGGTGCTTCCGGTGTCATTGGCATGTGGTTCTGGCAGGTCTGAGAGGTGGTTCCGGCATGCCTGACAGGTGATTCCGGAGTGTTCGCCAAGCGGTTCTGGCATAGGCGGCAGGTGATTTTGCCATGTCCAGAATGTGGTTCCAGCGAGTCGAACATGTGGTTCCGGCGTGTCCGGCAGGTGTTTCCGGTCTGTCCAGCAGGTGGTTCTGGGGTGTCCGGCATGAGGTTCTGGCACGTCTGAGAGGTGGTTCCGGCCGGCCCGACATGCGTTTCCGGAGTGTCCGCCACGTGGTTCAGGCACGTCTGAGAGGTGGTTCCAGCATGCCCGGCAGGTTTTCCCGGAGAGTCCTCCAAGTGGTTCTGGCGTAGCCCGCAGGTGATTTTGGTGTGTCCGGCAGGTTGTTCCGTTCTGTCCGATAGGTTGTTCCGGCATGTCCAGCACGTGCTTCTGGCACTTCTGAGAGGTGGTTCTGGCATGCCGGGCAGGTTACTCCGGAGTGTCCGGTAAGTGGTTCTGGTGTAGCCGGCAGTTCATTTTGGCGTGTCTGGCACATGGGTCCTGCGAGTCGAGCAGGTGGTTCCGGCGTGCTCGGCAGGTGGTCCAGGCATGTCCGGCAGGTGGTTCCAGTCTGTCCAGGACGTGGTTCCAGCGTGTCCGGCACGTGGTTCTCTTACGTCTGAGAGGTGGTTCCTGCATGCCTGGCAGGTTATTGCGGATTGTCTGCCAGGTGGTTCTCTCATAGCCAGCTGTTGATTTTGGCCTGTCAGGCAGGTGGTTCTGGTGAGTCCAGCAGGTGGCTCCGGCGTGCTCGGCAGGTGGTTCTGGCATGTCTGGCAGGTGGTTCCGGCGAGTTGAGCAGCTGGTTCCAGCCTGTCCGTCAGGTTAGGGTTAGGGATAGGGTTAGGGTTACGGTTAGGGTTAGGGTTTAGGGTTTGGGGTTAGGGGTTAGGGTTAGGGGTAGGGTTAGGGTTAGGGTTACGGTTGGGTTAGGGTTTAGGGTTAGGCTTAGGGTTAGGGGTTAGGGTTAGGGTTAGGGTTTGGGGATAGGGTTAGGGTTAGGGTTAGGGTTAGGGTCCGGCAGGTGGTTCCGGCGAGCCGAGCAGGTGGCTCCGGCGCGCCCGGCAGGTGCTTCCGCTGCGCCCGGCAGGTGGTTCCGGCGAGGCGAGCAGGTGGCTCCGGCGCGCCGGGCAGGTGGTTCCGGCGAGGCGAGCAGGTGGCTCCGGCGCGCTCGGCAGGTGCTTCCGCTGGGCCCGGCTGGTGTTTCCGGCGAGGCGAGCAGGTGGCTCCGGCGCGCTCGGCAGGTGCTTCCGCTGCGCCCGGCAGGTGGTTCCGGCGAGGCGAGCAGGTTGTTCCTGCGTGCTCGGCAGGTGGTTCAGTTGGGTCTGGCAGGTGGTTTCGGTCTGTTCGGGGTGCGGTTCCAGCATCTCAGGCACATGGTTCTGGCACGTCTGAGAGGTGGTTCCGGCTGGCCCAACAGGTGTTTCTGGAGTCTCCGCCAAGTGGTTCTGGCGTAGCTGGCAGGTGATGTTGGCGTGACTGGCAGGTGGTTCCAGCCAGCCCGGCAGGTGTTTCCGGAGTGTTCACCAACTGGCTGTGGCGTAGCCGGCAGGTGATTTTGGCGTGTCCGACAGGTGGTTCTGGCGAGTCGAGCAGGTGCTTCCGGCATGCTCGGCAGGTGCTTCCGGTGTCATTGGCATGTGGTTCTGGCATGTCTGAGAGGTGGTTCCGGCATGCCTGACAGGTGATTCCGGAGTGTTCGCCAAGCGGTTCTGGCATAGGCGGCAGGTGATTTTGCCATGTCCAGAATGTGGTTCCAGCGAGTCGAACATGTGGTTCCGGCGTGTCCGGCAGGTGTTTCCGGTCTGTCCAGCAGGTGGTTCTGGGGTGTCCGGCATGAGGTTCTGGCACATCTGAGAGGTGGTTCCGGCCGGCCCGACATGCGTTTCCGGAGTGTCCGCCACGTGGTTCAGGCACGTCTGAGAGGTGATTCCAGCATGCCCGGCAGGTTTTCCCGGAGAGTCCTCCAAGTGGTTCTGGCGTAGCCCGCAGGTGATTTTGGTGTGTCCGGCAGGTTGTTCCGTTCTGTCCGATAGGTTGTTCCGGCATGTCCAGCACGTGCTTCTGGCACTTCTGAGAGGTGGTTCTGGCATGCCGGGCAGGTTATTCCGGAGTGTCCGGTAAGTGGTTCTGGTGTAGCCGGCAGTTCATTTTGGCGTGTCTGGCACATGGGTCCTGCGAGTCGAGCAGGTGGTTCCGGCGTGCTCGGCAGGTGGTCCAGGCATGTCCGGCAGGTGGTTCCAGTCTGTCCAGGACGTGGTTCCAGCGTGT
This sequence comes from Equus asinus, assembly GCF_041296235.1. NCBI lineage: Eukaryota > Metazoa > Chordata > Mammalia > Perissodactyla > Equidae > Equus > Equus asinus. The sequence continues at coordinate 43,636 of NC_091798.1, read as the reverse complement.
CCGGCACGTGGTTCTCTTACGTCTGAGAGGTGGTTCCTGCATGCCTGGCAGGTTATTGCGGATTGTCTGCCAGGTGGTTCTCTCATAGCCAGCTGTTGATTTTGGCCTGTCAGGCAGGTGGTTCTGGTGAGTCCAGCAGGTGGCTCCGGCGTGCTCGGCAGGTGGTTCTGGCATGTCTGGCAGGTGGTTCCGGCGAGTTGAGCAGCTGGTTCCAGCCTGTCCGTCAGGTTAGGGTTAGGGATAGGGTTAGGGTTACGGTTAGGGTTAGGGTTTAGGGTTTGGGGTTAGGGGTTAGGGTTAGGGGTAGGGTTAGGGTTAGGGTTACGGTTGGGTTAGGGTTTAGGGTTAGGCTTAGGGTTAGGGGTTAGGGTTAGGGTTAGGGTTTGGGGATAGGGTTAGGGTTAGGGTTAGGGTTAGGGCCCGGCAGGTGGTTCCGGCGAGCCGAGCAGGTGGCTCCGGCGCGCCCGGCAGGTGCTTCCGCTGCGCCCGGCAGGTGGTTCCGGCGAGGCGAGCAGGTGGCTCCGGCGCGCCGGGCAGGTGGTTCCGGCGAGGCGAGCAGGTGGCTCCGGCGCGCTCGGCAGGTGCTTCCGCTGGGCCCGGCTGGTGTTTCCGGCGAGGCGAGCAGGTGGCTCCGGCGCGCTCGGCAGGTGCTTCCGCTGCGCCCGGCAGGTGGTTCCGGCGAGGCGAGCAGGTTGTTCCTGCGTGCTCGGCAGGTGGTTCAGTTGGGTCTGGCAGGTGGTTTCGGTCTGTTCGGGGTGCGGTTCCAGCATCTCAGGCACATGGTTCTGGCACGTCTGAGAGGTGGTTCCGGCTGGCCCAACAGGTGTTTCTGGAGTCTCCGCCAAGTGGTTCTGGCGTAGCTGGCAGGTGATGTTGGCGTGACTGGCAGGTGGTTCCAGCCAGCCCGGCAGGTGTTTCCGGAGTGTTCACCAACTGGCTGTGGCGTAGCCGGCAGGTGATTTTGGCGTGTCCGACAGGTGGTTCTGGCGAGTCGAGCAGGTGCTTCCGGCATGCTCGGCAGGTGCTTCCGGTGTCATTGGCATGTGGTTCTGGCATGTCTGAGAGGTGGTTCCGGCATGCCTGACAGGTGATTCCGGAGTGTTCGCCAAGCGGTTCTGGCATAGGCGGCAGGTGATTTTGCCATGTCCAGAATGTGGTTCCAGCGAGTCGAACATGTGGTTCCGGCGTGTCCGGCAGGTGTTTCCGGTCTGTCCAGCAGGTGGTTCTGGGGTGTCCGGCATGAGGTTCTGGCACGTCTGAGAGGTGGTTCCGGCCGGCCCGACATGCGTTTCCGGAGTGTCCGCCACGTGGTTCAGGCACGTCTGAGAGGTGGTTCCAGCATGCCCGGCAGGTTTTCCCGGAGAGTCCTCCAAGTGGTTCTGGCGTAGCCCGCAGGTGATTTTGGTGTGTCCGGCAGGTTGTTCCGTTCTGTCCGTTAGGTTGTTCCGGCATGTCCAGCACGTGCTTCTGGCACTTCTGAGAGGTGGTTCTGGCATGCCGGGCAGGTTATTCCGGAGTGTCCGGTAAGTGGTTCTGGTGTAGCCGGCAGTTCATTTTGGCGTGTCTGGCACATGGGTCCTGCGAGTCGAGCAGGTGGTTCCGGCGTGCTCGGCAGGTGGTCCAGGCATGTCCGGCAGGTGGTTCCAGTCTGTCCAGGACGTGGTTCCAGCGTGTCCGGCACGTGGTTCTCTTACGTCTGAGAGGTGGTTCCTGCATGCCTGGCAGGTTATTGCGGATTGTCTGCCAGGTGGTTCTCTCATAGCCAGCTGTTGATTTTGGCCTGTCAGGCAGGTGGTTCTGGTGAGTCCAGCAGGTGGCTCCGGCGTGCTCGGCAGGTGGTTCTGGCATGTCTGGCAGGTGGTTCCGGCGAGTTGAGCAGCTGGTTCCAGCCTGTCCGTCAGGTTAGGGTTAGGGATAGGGTTAGGGTTACGGTTAGGGTTAGGGTTTAGGGTTTGGGGTTAGGGGTTAGGGTTAGGGGTAGGGTTAGGGTTAGGGTTACGGTTGGGTTAGGGTTTAGGGTTAGGCTTAGGGTTAGGGGTTAGGGTTAGGGTTAGGGTTTGGGGATAGGGTTAGGGTTAGGGTTAGGGTTAGGGCCCGGCAGGTGGTTCCGGCGAGCCGAGCAGGTGGCTCTGGCGCGCCCGGCAGGTGCTTCCGCTGCGCCCGGCAGGTGGTTCCGGCGAGGCGAGCAGGTGGCTCCGGCGCGCTCGGCAAGTGCTTCCGCTGGGCCCGGCAGGTGGTTCCGGTGAGGCGAGCAGGTGGCTCCGGCGCTCCCGGGAGCTGCTTCCGCTGCGCCCGGCAGGTGGTTCCGGCGAGTCGAGCAGGTGGCTCCGGCGCGCTCGGCAGGTGCTTCTGCTGGGCCCGGCAGGTGGTTCCAGCGAGGCGAGCGGGTGGCTCCGGCGCGCTCGGCAGGTGCTTCCGCTGCGCCCGGCAGGTGGTTCCGGCAAGTCGAGCAGGTTGTTCCTGCGTGCTCGGCAGGTGGTTCAGTTGGGTCTGGCAGGTGGTTTCGGTCTGTTCGGGGTGCGGTTCCAGCATCTCAGGCACATGGTTCTGGCACGTCTGAGAGGTGGTTCCGGCTGGCCCAACAGGTGTTTCTGGAGTCTCCGCCAAGTGGTTCTGGCGTAGCTGGCAGGTGATGTTGGCGTGACTGGCAGGTGGTTCCAGCCAGCCCGGCAGGTGTTTCCGGAGTGTTCACCAACTGGCTGTGGCGTAGCCGGCAGGTGATTTTGGCGTGTCCGACAGGTGGTTCTGGCGAGTCGAGCAGGTGCTTCCGGCATGCTCGGCAGGTGCTTCCGGTGTCATTGGCATGTGGTTCTGGCATGTCTGAGAGGTGGTTCCGGCATGCCTGACAGGTGATTCCGGAGTGTTCGCCAAGCGGTTCTGGCATAGGCGGCAGGTGATTTTGCCATGTCCAGAATGTGGTTCCAGCGAGTCGAACATGTGGTTCCGGCGTGTCCGGCAGGTGTTTCCGGTCTGTCCAGCAGGTGGTTCTGGGGTGTCCGGCATGAGGTTCTGGCACGTCTGAGAGGTGGTTCCGGCCGGCCCGACATGCGTTTCCGGAGTGTCCGCCACGTGGTTCAGGCACGTCTGAGAGGTGGTTCCAGCATGCCCGGCAGGTTTTCCCGGAGAGTCCTCCAAGTGGTTCTGGCGTAGCCCGCAGGTGATTTTGGTGTGTCCGGCAGGTTGTTCCGTTCTGTCCGATAGGTTGTTCCGGCATGTCCAGCACGTGCTTCTGGCACTTCTGAGAGGTGGTTCTGGCATGCCGGGCAGGTTATTCCGGAGTGTCCGGTAAGTGGTTCTGGTGTAGCCGGCAGTTCATTTTGGCGTGTCTGGCACATGGGTCCTGCGAGTCGAGCAGGTGGTTCCGGCGTGCTCGGCAGGTGGTCCAGGCATGTCCGGCAGGTGGTTCCAGTCTGTCCAGGACGTGGTTCCAGCGTGTCCGGCACGTGGTTCTCTTACGTCTGAGAGGTGGTTCCTGCATGCCTGGCAGGTTATTGCGGATTGTCTGCCAGGTGGTTCTCTCATAGCCAGCTGTTGATTTTGGCCTGTCAGGCAGGTGGTTCTGGTGAGTCCAGCAGGTGGCTCCGGCGTGCTCGGCAGGTGGTTCTGGCATGTCTGGCAGGTGGTTCCGGCGAGTTGAGCAGCTGGTTCCAGCCTGTCCGTCAGGTTAGGGTTAGGGATAGGGTTAGGGTTACGGTTAGGGTTAGGGTTTAGGGTTTGGGGTTAGGGGTTAGGGTTAGGGGTAGGGTTAGGGTTAGGGTTACGGTTGGGTTAGGGTTTAGGGTTAGGCTTAGGGTTAGGGGTTAGGGTTAGGGTTAGGGTTTGGGGATAGGGTTAGGGTTAGGGTTAGGGTTAGGGCCCGGCAGGTGGTTCCGGCGAGCCGAGCAGGTGGCTCCGGCGCGCCCGGCAGGTGCTTCCGCTGCGCCCGGCAGCTGGTTCCGGCGAGGCGAGCAGGTGGCTCCGGCGCGCTCGGCAAGTGCTTCCGCTGGGCCCGGCAGGTGGTTCCGGTGAGGCGAGCAGGTGGCTCCGGCGCTCCCGGCAGCTGCTTCCGCTGCGCCCGGCAGGTGGTTCCGGCGAGTCGAGCAGGTTGTTCCTGCGTGCTCGGCAGGTGGTTCAGTTGGGTCTGGCAGGTGGTTTCGGTCTGTTCGGGGTGTGGTTCCAGCATCTCAGGCACATGGTTCTGGCACGTCTGAGAGGTGGTTCCGGCTGGCCCAACAGGTGTTTCTGGAGTCTCCGCCAAGTGGTTCTGGCGTAGCTGGCAGGTGATGTTGGCGTGACTGGCAGGTGGTTCCAGCCAGCCCGGCAGGTGTTTCCGGAGTGTTCACCAACTGGCTGTGGCGTAGCCGGCAGGTGATTTTGGCGTGTCCGACAGGTGGTTCTGGCGAGTCGAGCAGGTGCTTCCGGCATGCTCGGCAGGTGCTTCCGGTGTCATTGGCATGTGGTTCTGGCATGTCTGAGAGGTGGTTCCGGCATGCCTGACAGGTGATTCCGGAGTGTTCGCCAAGCGGTTCTGGCATAGGCGGCAGGTGATTTTGCCATGTCCAGAATGTGGTTCCAGCGAGTCGAACATGTGGTTCCGGCGTGTCCGGCAGGTGTTTCCGGTCTGTCCAGCAGGTGGTTCTGGGGTGTCCGGCATGAGGTTCTGGCACGTCTGAGAGGTGGTTCCGGCCGGCCCGACATGCGTTTCCGGAGTGTCCGCCACGTGGTTCAGGCACGTCTGAGAGGTGGTTCCAGCATGCCCGGCAGGTTTTCCCGGAGAGTCCTCCAAGTGGTTCTGGCGTAGCCCGCAGGTGATTTTGGTGTGTCCGGCAGGTTGTTCCGTTCTGTCCGTTAGGTTGTTCCGGCATGTCCAGCACGTGCTTCTGGCACTTCTGAGAGGTGGTTCTGGCATGCCGGGCAGGTTATTCCGGAGTGTCCGGTAAGTGGTTCTGGTGTAGCTGGCAGTTCATTTTGGCGTGTCTGGCACATGGGTCCTGCGAGTCGAGCAGGTGGTTCCGGCGTGCTCGGCAGGTGGTCCAGGCATGTCCGGCAGGTGGTTCCAGTCTGTCCAGGACGTGGTTCCAGCGTGTCCGGCACGTGGTTCTCTTACGTCTGAGAGGTGGTTCCTGCATGCCTGGCAGGTTATTGCGGATTGTCTGCCAGGTGGTTCTCTCATAGCCAGCTGTTGATTTTGGCCTGTCAGGCAGGTGGTTCTGGTGAGTCCAGCAGGTGGCTCCGGCGTGCTCGGCAGGTGGTTCTGGCATGTCTGGCAGGTGGTTCCGGCGAGTTGAGCAGCTGGTTCCAGCCTGTCCGTCAGGTTAGGGTTAGGGATAGGGTTAGGGTTACGGTTAGGGTTAGGGTTTAGGGTTTGGGGTTAGGGGTTAGGGTTAGGGGTAGGGTTAGGGTTAGGGTTACGGTTGGGTTAGGGTTTAGGGTTAGGCTTAGGGTTAGGGGTTAGGGTTAGGGTTAGGGTTTGGGGATAGGGTTAGGGTTAGGGTTAGGGTTAGGGCCCGGCAGGTGGTTCCGGCGAGCCGAGCAGGTGGCTCCGGCGCGCCCGGCAGGTGCTTCCGCTGGGCCCGGCAGGTGGTTCCGGCGAGGCGAGCAGGTGGCTCCGGCGCTCCCGGCAGCTGCTTCCGCTGCGCCCGGCAGGTGGTTCCGGCGAGTCGAGCAGGTTGTTCCTGCGTGCTCGGCAGGTGGTTCAGTTGGGTCTGGCAGGTGGTTTCGGTCTGTTCGGGGTGTGGTTCCAGCATCTCAGGCACATGGTTCTGGCACGTCTGAGAGGTGGTTCCGGCTGGCCCAACAGGTGTTTCTGGAGTCTCCGCCAAGTGGTTCTGGCGTAGCTGGCAGGTGATGTTGGCGTGACTGGCAGGTGGTTCCAGCCAGCCCGGCAGGTGTTTCCGGAGTGTTCACCAACTGGCTGTGGCGTAGCCGGCAGGTGATTTTGGCGTGTCCGACAGGTGGTTCTGGCGAGTCGAGCAGGTGCTTCCGGCATGCTCGGCAGGTGCTTCCGGTGTCATTGGCATGTGGTTCTGGCATGTCTGAGAGGTGGTTCCGGCATGCCTGACAGGTGATTCCGGAGTGTTCGCCAAGCGGTTCTGGCATAGGCGGCAGGTGATTTTGCCATGTCCAGAATGTGGTTCCAGCGAGTCGAACATGTGGTTCCGGCGTGTCCGGCAGGTGTTTCCGGTCTGTCCAGCAGGTGGTTCTGGGGTGTCCGGCATGAGGTTCTGGCACGTCTGAGAGGTGGTTCCGGCCGGCCCGACATGCGTTTCCGGAGTGTCCGCCACGTGGTTCAGGCACGTCTGAGAGGTGGTTCCAGCATGCCCGGCAGGTTTTCCCGGAGAGTCCTCCAAGTGGTTCTGGCGTAGCCCGCAGGTGATTTTGGTGTGTCCGGCAGGTTGTTCCGTTCTGTCCGTTAGGTTGTCCGGCATGTCCAGCACGTGCTTCTGGCATTTCTGAGAGGTGGTTCTGGCATGCCGGGCAGGTTATTCCGGAGTGTCCGGTAAGTGGTTCTGGTGTAGCCGGCAGTTCATTTTGGCGTGTCTGGCACATGGGTCCTGCGAGTCGAGCAGGTGGTTCCGGCGTGCTCGGCAGGTGGTCCAGGCATGTCCGGCAGGTGGTTCCAGTCTGTCCAGGACGTGGTTCCAGCGTGTCCGGCACGTGGTTCTCTTACGTCTGAGAGGTGGTTCCTGCATGCCTGGCAGGTTATTGCGGATTGTCTGCCAGGTGGTTCTCTCATAGCCAGCTGTTGATTTTGGCCTGTCAGGCAGGTGGTTCTGGTGAGTCCAGCAGGTGGCTCCGGCGTGCTCGGCAGGTGGTTCTGGCATGTCTGGCAGGTGGTTCCGGCGAGTTGAGCAGCTGGTTCCAGCCTGTCCGTCAGGTTAGGGTTAGGGATAGGGTTAGGGTTACGGTTAGGGTTAGGGTTTAGGGTTTGGGGTTAGGGGTTAGGGTTAGGGGTAGGGTTAGGGTTAGGGTTACGGTTGGGTTAGGGTTTAGGGTTAGGCTTAGGGTTAGGGGTTAGGGTTAGGGTTAGGGTTTGGGGATAGGGTTAGGGTTAGGGTTAGGGTTAGGGCCCGGCAGGTGGTTCCGGCGAGCCGAGCAGGTGGCTCCGGCGCGCCCGGCAGGTGCTTCCGCTGGGCCCGGCAGGTGGTTCCGGCGAGGCGAGCAGGTGGCTCCGGCGCGCTCGGCAAGTGCTTCCGCTGGGCCCGGCAGGTGGTTCCGGTGAGGCGAGCAGGTGGCTCCGGCGCTCCCGGCAGCTGCTTCCGCTGCGCCCGGCAGGTGGTTCCGGCGAGTCGAGCAGGTTGTTCCTGCGTGCTCGGCAGGTGGTTCAGTTGGGTCTGGCAGGTGGTTTCGGTCTGTTCGGGGTGTGGTTCCAGCATCTCAGGCACATGGTTCTGGCACGTCTGAGAGGTGGTTCCGGCTGGCCCAACAGGTGTTTCTGGAGTCTCCGCCAAGTGGTTCTGGCGTAGCTGGCAGGTGATGTTGGCGTGACTGGCAGGTGGTTCCAGCCAGCCCGGCAGGTGTTTCCGGAGTGTTCACCAACTGGCTGTGGCATAGCCGGCAGGTGATTTTGGCGTGTCCGACAGGTGGTTCTGGCGAGTCGAGCAGGTGCTTCCGGCATGCTCGGCAGGTGCTTCCGGTGTCATTGGCATGTGGTTCTGGCATGTCTGAGAGGTGGTTCCGGCATGCCTGACAGGTGATTCCGGAGTGTTCGCCAAGCGGTTCTGGCATAGGCGGCAGGTGATTTTGCCATGTCCAGAATGTGGTTCCAGCGAGTCGAACATGTGGTTCCGGCGTGTCCGGCAGGTGTTTCCGGTCTGTCCAGCAGGTGGTTCTGGGGTGTCCGGCATGAGGTTCTGGCACGTCTGAGAGGTGGTTCCGGCCGGCCCGACATGCGTTTCCGGAGTGTCCGCCACGTGGTTCAGGCACGTCTGAGAGGTGGTTCCAGCATGCCCGGCAGGTTTTCCCGGAGAGTCCTCCAAGTGGTTCTGGCGTAGCCCGCAGGTGATTTTGGTGTGTCCGGCAGGTTGTTCCGTTCTGTCCGTTAGGTTGTTCCGGCATGTCCAGCACGTGCTTCTGGCACTTCTGAGAGGTGGTTCTGGCATGCCGGGCAGGTTATTCCGGAGTGTCCGGTAAGTGGTTCTGGTGTAGCCGGCAGTTCATTTTGGCGTGTCTGGCACATGGGTCCTGCGAGTCGAGCAGGTGGTTCCGGCGTGCTCGGCAGGTGGTCCAGGCATGTCCGGCAGGTGGTTCCAGTCTGTCCAGGACGTGGTTCCAGCGTGTCCGGCACGTGGTTCTCTTACGTCTGAGAGGTGGTTCCTGCATGCCTGGCAGGTTATTGCGGATTGTCTGCCAGGTGGTTCTCTCATAGCCAGCTGTTGATTTTGGCCTGTCAGGCAGGTGGTTCTGGTGAGTCCAGCAGGTGGCTACGGCGTGCTCGGCAGGTGGTTCTGGCATGTCTGGCAGGTGGTTCCGGCGAGTTGAGCAGCTGGTTCCAGCCTGTCCGTCAGGTTAGGGTTAGGGATAGGGTTAGGGTTACGGTTAGGGTTAGGGTTTAGGGTTTGGGGTTAGGGGTTAGGGTTAGGGGTAGGGTTAGGGTTAGGGTTACGGTTGGGTTAGGGTTTAGGGTTAGGCTTAGGGTTAGGGGTTAGGGTTAGGGTTAGGGTTTGGGGATAGGGTTAGGGTTAGGGTTAGGGTTAGGGCCCGGCAGGTGGTTCCGGCGAGCCGAGCAGGTGGCTCCGGCGCGCCCGGCAGGTGCTTCCGCTGCGCCCGGCAGCTGGTTCCGGCGAGGCGAGCAGGTGGCTCCGGCGCGCTCGGCAAGTGCTTCCGCTGGGCCCGGCAGGTGGTTCCGGTGAGGCGAGCAGGTGGCTCCGGCGCTCCCGGCAGCTGCTTCCGCTGCGCCCGGCAGGTGGTTCCGGCGAGTCGAGCAGGTTGTTCCTGCGTGCTCGGCAGGTGGTTCAGTTGGGTCTGGCAGGTGGTTTCGGTCTGTTCGGGGTGTGGTTCCAGCATCTCAGGCACATGGTTCTGGCACGTCTGAGAGGTGGTTCCGGCTGGCCCAACAGGTGTTTCTGGAGTCTCCGCCAAGTGGTTCTGGCGTAGCTGGCAGGTGATGTTGGCGGGACTGGCAGGTGGTTCCAGCCAGCCCGGCAGGTGTTTCCGGAGTGTTCACCAACTGGCTGTGGCGTAGCCGGCAGGTGATTTTGGCGTGTCCGACAGGTGGTTCTGGCGAGTCGAGCAGGTGCTTCCGGCATGCTCGGCAGGTGCTTCCGGTGTCATTGGCATGTGGTTCTGGCATGTCTGAGAGGTGGTTCCGGCATGCCTGACAGGTGATTCCGGAGTGTTCGCCAAGCGGTTCTGGCATAGGCGGCAGGTGATTTTGCCATGTCCAGAATGTGGTTCCAGCGAGTCGAACATGTGGTTCCGGCGTGTCCGGCAGGTGTTTCCGGTCTGTCCAGCAGGTGGTTCTGGGGTGTCCGGCATGAGGTTCTGGCACGTCTGAGAGGTGGTTCCGGCCGGCCCGACATGCGTTTCCGGAGTGTCCGCCACGTGGTTCAGGCACGTCTGAGAGGTGGTTCCAGCATGCCCGGCAGGTTTTCCCGGAGAGTCCTCCAAGTGGTTCTGGCGTAGCCCGCAGGTGATTTTGGTGTGTCCGGCAGGTTGTTCCGTTCTGTCCGTTAGGTTGTCCGGCATGTCCAGCACGTGCTTCTGGCACTTCTGAGAGGTGGTTCTGGCATGCCGGGCAGGTTATTCCGGAGTGTCCGGTAAGTGGTTCTGGTGTAGCCGGCAGTTCATTTTGGCGTGTCTGGCACATGGGTCCTGCGAGTCGAGCAGGTGGTTCCGGCGTGCTCGGCAGGTGGTCCAGGCATGTCCGGCAGGTGGTTCCAGTCTGTCCAGGACGTGGTTCCAGCGTGTCCGGCACGTGGTTCTCTTACGTCTGAGAGGTGGTTCCTGCATGCCTGGCAGGTTATTGCGGATTGTCTGCCAGGTGGTTCTCTCATAGCCAGCTGTTGATTTTGGCCTGTAAGGCAGGTGGTTCTGGTGAGTCCAGCAGGTGGCTCCGGCGTGCTCGGCAGGTGGTTCTGGCATGTCTGGCAGGTGGTTCCGGCGAGTTGAGCAGCTGGTTCCAGCCTGTCCGTCAGGTTAGGGTTAGGGATAGGGTTAGGGTTACGGTTAGGGTTAGGGTTTAGGGTTTGGGGTTAGGGGTTAGGGTTAGGGGTAGGGTTAGGGTTAGGGTTACGGTTGGGTTAGGGTTTAGGGTTAGGCTTAGGGTTAGGGGTTAGGGTTAGGGTTAGGGTTTGGGGATAGGGTTAGGGTTAGGGTTAGGGTTAGGGCCCGGCAGGTGGTTCCGGCGAGCCGAGCAGGTGGCTCCGGCGCGCCCGGCAGGTGCTTCCGCTGGGCCCGGCAGGTGGTTCCGGCGAGGCGAGCAGGTGGCTCCGGCGCGCTCGGCAAGTGCTTCCGCTGGGCCCGGCAGGTGGTTCCGGTGAGGCGAGCAGGTGGCTCCGGCGCTCCCGGCAGCTGCTTCCGCTGCGCCCGGCAGGTGGTTCCGGCGAGTCGAGCAGGTTGTTCCTGCGTGCTCGGCAGGTGGTTCAGTTGGGTCTGGCAGGTGGTTTCGGTCTGTTCGGGGTGTGGTTCCAGCATCTCAGGCACATGGTTCTGGCACGTCTGAGAGGTGGTTCCGGCTGGCCCAACAGGTGTTTCTGGAGTCTCCGCCAAGTGGTTCTGGCGTAGCTGGCAGGTGATGTTGGCGTGACTGGCAGGTGGTTCCAGCCAGCCCGGCAGGTGTTTCCGGAGTGTTCACCAACTGGCTGTGGCATAGCCGGCAGGTGATTTTGGCGTGTCCGACAGGTGGTTCTGGCGAGTCGAGCAGGTGCTTCCGGCATGCTCGGCAGGTGCTTCCGGTGTCATTGGCATGTGGTTCTGGCATGTCTGAGAGGTGGTTCCGGCATGCCTGACAGGTGATTCCGGAGTGTTCCCCAAGCGGTTCTGGCATAGGCGGCAGGTGATTTTGCCATGTCCAGAATGTGGTTCCAGCGAGTCGAACATGTGGTTCCGGCGTGTCCGGCAGGTGTTTCCGGTCTGTCCAGCAGGTGGTTCTGGGGTGTCCGGCATGAGGTTCTGGCACGTCTGAGAGGTGGTTCCGGCCGGCCCGACATGCGTTTCCGGAGTGTCCGCCACGTGGTTCAGGCACGTCTGAGAGGTGGTTCCAGCATGCCCGGCAGGTTTTCCCGGAGAGTCCTCCAAGTGGTTCTGGCGTAGCCCGCAGGTGATTTTGGTGTGTCCGGCAGGTTGTTCCGTTCTGTCCGTTAGGTTGTTCCGGCATGTCCAGCACGTGCTTCTGGCACTTCTGAGAGGTGGTTCTGGCATGCCGGGCAGGTTATTCCGGAGTGTCCGGTAAGTGGTTCTGGTGTAGCCGGCAGTTCATTTTGGCGTGTCTGGCACATGGGTCCTGCGAGTCGAGCAGGTGGTTCCGGCGTGCTCGGCAGGTGGTCCAGGCATGTCCGGCAGGTGGTTCCAGTCTGTCCAGGACGTGGTTCCAGCGTGTCCGGCACGTGGTTCTCTTACGTCTGAGAGGTGGTTCCTGCATGCCTGGCAGGTTATTGCGGATTGTCTGCCAGGTGGTTCTCTCATAGCCAGCTGTTGATTTTGGCCTGTCAGGCAGGTGGTTCTGGTGAGTCCAGCAGGTGGCTCCGGCGTGCTCGGCAGGTGGTTCTGGCATGTCTGGCAGGTGGTTCCGGCGAGTTGAGCAGCTGGTTCCAGCCTGTCCGTCAGGTTAGGGTTAGGGATAGGGTTAGGGTTACGGTTAGGGTTAGGGTTTAGGGTTTGGGGTTAGGGGTTAGGGTTAGGGGTAGGGTTAGGGTTAGGGTTACGGTTGGGTTAGGGTTTAGGGTTAGGCTTAGGGTTAGGGGTTAGGGTTAGGGTTAGGGTTTGGGGATAGGGTTAGGGTTAGGGTTAGGGTTAGGGCCCGGCAGGTGGTTCCGGCGAGCCGAGCAGGTGGCTCCGGCGCGCCCGGCAGGTGCTTCCGCTGCGCCCGGCAGGTGGTTCCGGCGAGTCGAGCAGGTGGCTCCGGCGCGCTCGGCAAGTGCTTCCGCTGGGCCCGGCAGGTGGTTCCGGTGAGGCGAGCAGGTGGCTCCGGCGCTCCCGGCAGCTGCTTCCGCTGCGCCCGGCAGGTGGTTCCGGCGAGTCGAGCAGGTTGTTCCTGCGTGCTCGGCAGGTGGTTCAGTTGGGTCTGGCAGGTGGTTTCGGTCTGTTCGGGGTGTGGTTCCAGCATCTCAGGCACATGGTTCTGGCACGTCTGAGAGGTGGTTCCGGCTGGCCCAACAGGTGTTTCTGGAGTCTCCGCCAAGTGGTTCTGGCGTAGCTGGCAGGTGATGTTGGCGTGACTGGCAGGTGGTTCCAGCCAGCCCGGCAGGTGTTTCCGGAGTGTTCACCAACTGGCTGTGGCGTAGCCGGCAGGTGATTTTGGCGTGTCCGACAGGTGGTTCTGGCGAGTCGAGCAGGTGCTTCCGGCATGCTCGGCAGGTGCTTCCGGTGTCATTGGCATGTGGTTCTGGCATGTCTGAGAGGTGGTTCCGGCATGCCTGACAGGTGATTCCGGAGTGTTCGCCAAGCGGTTCTGGCATAGGCGGCAGGTGATTTTGCCATGTCCAGAATGTGGTTCCAGCGAGTCGAACATGTGGTTCCGGCGTGTCCGGCAGGTGTTTCCGGTCTGTCCAGCAGGTGGTTCTGGGGTGTCCGGCATGAGGTTCTGGCACGTCTGAGAGGTGGTTCCGGCCGGCCCGACATGCGTTTCCGGAGTGTCCGCCACGTGGTTCAGGCACGTCTGAGAGGTGGTTCCAGCATGCCCGGCAGGTTTTCCCGGAGAGTCCTCCAAGTGGTTCTGGCGTAGCCCGCAGGTGATTTTGGTGTGTCCGGCAGGTTGTTCCGTTCTGTCCGTTAGGTTGTTCCGGCATGTCCAGCACGTGCTTCTGGCACTTCTGAGAGGTGGTTCTGGCATGCCGGGCAGGTTATTCCGGAGTGTCCGGTAAGTGGTTCTGGTGTAGCCGGCAGTTCATTTTGGCGTGTCTGGCACATGGGTCCTGCGAGTCGAGCAGGTGGTTCCGGCGTGCTCGGCAGGTGGTCCAGGCATGTCCGGCAGGTGGTTCCAGTCTGTCCAGGACGTGGTTCCAGCGTGTCCGGCACGTGGTTCTCTTACGTCTGAGAGGTGGTTCCTGCATGCCTGGCAGGTTATTGCGGATTGTCTGCCAGGTGGTTCTCTCATAGCCAGCTGTTGATTTTGGCCTGTCAGGCAGGTGGTTCTGGTGAGTCCAGCAGGTGGCTCCGGCGTGCTCGGCAGGTGGTTCTGGCATGTCTGGCAGGTGGTTCCGGCGAGTTGAGCAGCTGGTTCCAGCCTGTCCGTCAGGTTAGGGTTAGGGATAGGGTTAGGGTTACGGTTAGGGTTAGGGTTTAGGGTTTGGGGTTAGGGGTTAGGGTTAGGGGTAGGGTTAGGGTTAGGGTTACGGTTGGGTTAGGGTTTAGGGTTAGGCTTAGGGTTAGGGGTTAGGGTTAGGGTTAGGGTTTGGGGATAGGGTTAGGGTTAGGGTTAGGGTTAGGGCCCGGCAGGTGGTTCCGGCGAGCCGAGCAGGTGGCTCCGGCGCGCCCGGCAGGTGCTTCCGCTGCGCCCGGCAGGTGGTTCCGGCGAGGCGAGCAGGTGGCTCCGGCGCGCTCGGCAGGTGCTTCCGCTGGGCCCGGCAGGTGGTTCCGGTGAGGCGAGCAGGTGTCTCCGGCGCTCCCGGCAGCTGCTTCCGCTGCGCCCGCAGGTGGTTCCGGCGAGTCGAGCAGGTGGCTCCGGCGCGCTCGGCAGGTGCTTCTGCTGGGCCCGGCAGGTGGTTCCAGCGAGGCGAGCGGGTGGCTCCGGCGCGCTCGGCAGGTGCTTCCGCTGCGCCCGGCAGGTGGTTCCGGCGAGTCGAGCAGGTTGTTCCTGCGTGCTCGGCAGGTGGTTCAGTTGGGTCTGGCAGGTGGTTTCGGTCTGTTCGGGGTGTGGTTCCAGCATCTCAGGCACATGGTTCTGGCACGTCTGAGAGGTGGTTCCGGCTGGCCCAACAGGTGTTTCTGGAGTCTCCGCCAAGTGGTTCTGGCGTAGCTGGCAGGTGATGTTGGCGTGACTGGCAGGTGGTTCCAGCCAGCCCGGCAGGTGTTTCCGGAGTGTTCACCAACTGGCTGTGGCGTAGCCGGCAGGTGATTTTGGCGTGTCCGACAGGTGGTTCTGGCGAGTCGAGCAGGTGCTTCCGGCATGCTCGGCAGGTGCTTCCGGTGTCATTGGCATGTGGTTCTGGCATGTCTGAGAGGTGGTTCCGGCATGCCTGACAGGTGATTCCGGAGTGTTCGCCAAGCGGTTCATTCATAGGCGGCAGGTGATTTTGCCATGTCCAGAATGTGGTTCCAGCGAGTCGAACATGTGGTTCCGGCGTGTCCGGCAGGTGTTTCCGGTCTGTCCAGCAGGTGGTTCTGGGGTGTCCGGCATGAGGTTCTGGCACGTCTGAGAGGTGGTTCCGGCCGGCCCGACATGCGTTTCCGGAGTGTCCGCCACGTGGTTCAGGCACGTCTGAGAGGTGGTTCCAGCATGCCCGGCAGGTTTTCCCGGAGAGTCCTCCAAGTGGTTCTGGCGTAGCCCGCAGGTGATTTTGGTGTGTCCGGCAGGTTGTTCCGTTCTGTCCGATAGGTTGTTCTGGCATGTCCAGCACGTGCTTCTGGCACTTCTGAGAGGTGGTTCTGGCATGCCGGGCAGGTTATTCCGGAGTGTCCGGTAAGTGGTTCTGGTGTAGCCGGCAGTTCATTTTGGCGTGTCTGGCACATGGGTCCTGCGAGTCGAGCAGGTGGTTCCGGCGTGCTCGGCAGGTGGTCCAGGCATGTCCGGCAGGTGGTTCCAGTCTGTCCAGGACGTGGTTCCAGCGTGTCCGGCACGTGGTTCCTTTACGTCTGAGAGGTGTTGCCTGCATGCCTGGCAGGTTATTGCGGATTGTCTGCCAGGTGGTTCTCTCATAGCCAGCTGTTGATTTTGGCCTGTCAGGCAGGTGGTTCTGGTGAGTCCAGCAGGTGGCTCCGGCGTGCTCGGCAGGTGGTTCTGGCATGTCTGGCAGGTGGTTCCGGCAAGTTGAGCAGCTGGTTCCAGCCTGTCCGTCAGGTTAGGGTTAGGGATAGGGTTAGGGTTACGGTTAGGGTTAGGGTTTAGGGTTTGGGGTTAGGGGTTAGGGTTAGGGGTAGGGTTCGGGTTAGGGTTACGGTTGGGTTAGGGTTTAGGGTTAGGCTTAGGGTTAGGGGTTAGGGTTATGGTTAGGGTTTGGGGATAGGGTTAGGGTTAGGGTTAGGGTTAGGGCCCGGCAGGTGGTTCCGGCGAGCCGAGCAGGTGGCTCCGGCGCGCCCGGCAGGTGCTTCCGCTGCGCCCGGCAGGTGGTTCCGGCGAGGCGAGCAGGTGGCTCCGGCGCGCTCGGCAGTTGCTTCCGCTGGGCCCGGCAGGTGGTTCCGGTGAGGGGAGCAGGTGTCTCCGGCGCTCCCGGCAGCTGCTTCCGCTGCGCCCGGCAGGTGGTTCCGGCGAGTCGAGCAGGTGGCTCCGGCGCGCTCGGCAGGTGCTTCTGCTGGGCCCGGCAGGTGGTTCCAGCGAGGCGAGCGGGTGGCTCCGGCGCGCTCGGCAGGTGCTTCCGCTGCGCCCGGCAGGTGGTTCCGGCGAGGCGAGCAGGTTGTTCCTGCGTGCTCGGCAGGTGGTTCAGTTGGGTCTGGCAGGTGGTTTCGGTCTGTTCGGGGTGTGGTTCCAGCATCTCAGGCACATGGTTCTGGCACGTCTGAGAGGTGGTTCCGGCTGGCCCAACAGGTGTTTCTGGAGTCTCCGCCAAGTGGTTCTGGCGTAGCTGGCAGGTGATGTTGGCGTGACTGGCAGGTGGTTCCAGCCAGCCCGGCAGGTGTTTCCGGAGTGTTCACCAACTGGCTGTGGCGTAGCCGGCAGGTGATTTTGGCGTGTCCGACAGGTGGTTCTGGCGAGTCGAGCAGGTGCTTCCGGCATGCTCGGCAGGTGCTTCCGGTGTCATTGGCATGTGGTTCTGGCATGTCTGAGAGGTGGTTCCGGCATGCCTGACAGGTGATTCCGGAGTGTTCGCCAAGCGGTTCTGGCATAGGCGGCAGGTGATTTTGCCATGTCCAGAATGTGGTTCCAGCGAGTCGAACATGTGGTTCCGGCGTGTCCGGCAGGTGTTTCCGGTCTGTCCAGCAGGTGGTTCTGGGGTGTCCGGCATGAGGTTCTGGCACGTCTGAGAGGTGGTTCCGGCCGGCCCGACATGCGTTTCCGGAGTGTCCGCCACGTGGTTCAGGCACGTCTGAGAGGTGGTTCCAGCATGCCCGGCAGGTTTTCCCGGAGAGTCCTCCAAGTGGTTCTGGCGTAGCCCGCAGGTGATTTTGGTGTGTCCGGCAGGTTGTTCCGTTCTGTCCGTTAGGTTGTTCCGGCATGTCCAGCACGTGCTTCTGGCACTTCTGAGAGGTGGTTCTGGCATGCCGGGCAGGTTATTCCGGAGTGTCCGGTAAGTGGTTCTGGTGTAGCCGGCAGTTCATTTTGGCGTGTCTGGCACATGGGTCCTGCGAGTCGAGCAGGTGGTTCCGGCGTGCTCGGCAGGTGGTCCAGGCATGTCCGGCAGGTGGTTCCAGTCTGTCCAGGACGTGGTTCCAGCGTGTCCGGCACGTGGTTCTCTTACGTCTGAGAGGTGGTTCCTGCATGCCTGGCAGGTTATTGCGGATTGTCTGCCAGGTGGTTCTCTCATAGCCAGCTGTTGATTTTGGCCTGTCAGGCAGGTGGTTCTGGTGAGTCCAGCAGGTGGCTCCGGCGTGCTCGGCAGGTGGTTCTGGCATGTCTGGCAGGTGGTTCCGGCGAGTTGAGCAGCTGGTTCCAGCCTGTCCGTCAGGTTAGGGTTAGGGATAGGGTTAGGGTTACGGTTAGGGTTAGGGTTTAGGGTTTGGGGTTAGGGGTTAGGGTTAGGGGTAGGGTTAGGGTTAGGGTTACGGTTGGGTTAGGGTTTAGGGTTAGGCTTAGGGTTAGGGGTTAGGGTTAGGGTTAGGGTTTAGGAATAGGGTTAGGGTTAGGGTTAGGGTTAGGGCCCGGCAGGTGGTTCCGGCGAGCCGAGCAGGTGGCTCCGGCGCGCTCGGCAGGTGCTTCCGCTGGGCCCGGCAGGTGGTTCCGGTGAGGCGAGCAGGTGTCTCCGGCGCTCCCGGCAGCTGCTTCCGCTGCGCCCGGCAGGTGGTTCCGGCGAGTCGAGCAGGTGGCTCCGGCGCGCTCGGCAGGTGCTTCTGCTGGGCCCGGCAGGTGGTTCCAGCGAGGCGAGCGGGTGGCTCCGGCGCGCTCGGCAGGTGCTTCCGCTGCGCCCGGCAGGTGGTTCCGGCAAGGCGAGCAGGTTGTTCCTGCGTGCTCGGCAGGTGGTTCAGTTGGGTCTGGCAGGTGGTTTCGGTCTGTTCGGGGTGTGGTTCCAGCATCTCAGGCACATGGTTCTGGCACGTCTGAGAGGTGGTTCCGGCTGGCCCAACAGGTGTTTCTGGAGTCTCCGCCAAGTGGTTCTGGCGTAGCTGGCAGGTGATGTTGGCGTGACTGGCAGGTGGTTCCAGCCAGCCCGGCAGGTGTTTCCGGAGTGTTCACCAACTGGCTGTGGCGTAGCCGGCAGGTGATTTTGGCGTGTCCGACAGGTGGTTCTGGCGAGTCGAGCAGGTGCTTCCGGCATGCTCGGCAGGTGCTTCCGGTGTCATTGGCATGTGGTTCTGGCATGTCTGAGAGGTGGTTCCGGCATGCCTGACAGGTGATTCCGGAGTGTTCGCCAAGCGGTTCTGGCATAGGCGGCAGGTGATTTTGCCATGTCCAGAATGTGGTTCCAGCGAGTCGAACATGTGGTTCCGGCGTGTCCGGCAGGTGTTTCCGGTCTGTCCAGCAGGTGGTTCTGGGGTGTCTGGCATGAGGTTCTGGCACGTCTGAGAGGTGGTTCCGGCCGGCCCGACATACGTTTCCGGAGTGTCCGCCACGTGGTTCAGGCACGTCTGAGAGGTGGTTCCAGCATGCCCGGCAGGTTTTCCCGGAGAGTCCTCCAAGTGGTTCTGGCGTAGCCCGCAGGTGATTTTGGTGTGTCCGGCAGGTTGTTCCGTTCTGTCCGATAGGTTGTTCCGGCATGTCCAGCACGTGCTTCTGGCACTTCTGAGAGGTGGTTCTGGCATGCCGGGCAGGTTATTCCGGAGTGTCCGGTAAGTGGTTCTGGTGTAGCCGGCAGTTCATTTTGGCGTGTCTGGCACATGGGTCCTGCGAGTCGAGCAGGTGGTTCCGGCGTGCTCGGCAGGTGGTCCAGGCATGTCCGGCAGGTGGTTCCAGTCTGTCCAGGACGTGGTTCCAGCGTGTCCGGCACGTGGTTCTCTTACGTCTGAGAGGTGGTTCCTGCATGCCTGGCAGGTTATTGCGGATTGTCTGCCAGGTGGTTCTCTCATAGCCAGCTGTTGATTTTGGCCTGTCAGGCAGGTGGTTCTGGTGAGTCCAGCAGGTGGCTCCGGCGTGCTCAGCAGGTGGTTCTGGCATGTCTGGCAGGTGGTTCCGGCGAGTTGAGCAGCTGGTTCCAGCCTGTCCGTCAGGTTAGGGTTAGGGATAGGGTTAGGGTTACGGTTAGGGTTAGGGTTTAGGGTTTGGGGTTAGGGGTTAGGGTTAGGAGTAGTGTTAGGGTTAGGGTTACGGTTGGTTTAGGGTTTAGGGTTAGGCTTAGGGTTAGGGGTTAGGGTTAGGGTTAGGGTTTGGGGATAGGGTTAGGGTTAGGGTTAGGGTTAGGGCCCGACAGGTGGTTCCGGCGAGGCGAGCAGGTGGCTCCGGCGCGCTCGGCAAGTGCTTCCGCTGGGCCCGGCAGGTGGTTCCGGCGAGGCGAGCAGGTGGCTCCAGCGCGCCCGACAGGTGCTTCCGCTGGGCCTGGCAGGTGGTTCCGGCGAGGCGAGCAGGTTGTTCCTGCGTGCTCGGCAGGTGGTTCAGTTGGGTCTGGCAGTTCGTTTCGGTCTGTTCGGGGTGTGGTTCCAGCATCTCAGGCACATGGTTCTGGCACGTCTGAGAGGTGGTTCCGGCTGGCCCAACAGGTGTTTCTGGAGTCTCCGCCAAGTGGTTCTGGTGTAGCTGGCAGGTGATGTTGGCGTGACTGGCAGGTGGTTCCAGCCAGCCCGGCAGGTGTTTCCGGAGTGTTCACCAACTGGCTGTGGCGTAGCCGGCAGGTGATTTTGGCGTGTCCGACAGGTGGTTCTGGCGAGTCGAGCAGGTGCTTCCGGCATGCTCGGCAGGTGCTTCCGGTGTCATTGGCATGTGGTTCTGGCATGTCTGAGAGGTGGTTCCGGCATGCCTGACAGGTGATTCCGGAGTGTTCCCCAAGCGGTTCTGGCATAGGCGGCAGGTGATTTTGCCATGTCCAGAATGTGGTTCCAGCGAGTCGAACATGTGGTTCCGGCGTGTCCGGCAGGTGTTTCCGGTCTGTCCAGCAGGTGGTTCTGGGGTGTCCGGCATGAGGTTCTGGCACGTCTGAGAGGTGGTTCCGGCCGGCCCGACATGCGTTTCCGGAGTGTCCGCCACGTGGTTCAGGCACGTCTGAGAGGTGGTTCCAGCATGCCCGGCAGGTTTTCCCGGAGAGTCCTCCAAGTGGTTCTGGCGTAGCCCGCAGGTGATTTTGGTGTGTCCGGCAGGTTGTTCCGTTCTGTCCGATAGGTTGTTCCGGCATGTCCAGCACGTGCTTCTGGCACTTCTGAGAGGTGGTTCTGGCATGCCGGGCAGGTTATTCCGGAGTGTCCGGTAAGTGGTTCTGGTGTAGCCGGCAGTTCATTTTGGCGTGTCTGGCACATGGGTCCTGCGAGTCGAGCAGGTGGTTCCGGCGTGCTCGGCAGGTGGTCCAGGCATGTCCGGCAGGTGGTTCCAGTCTGTCCAGGACGTGGTTCCAGCGTGTCCGGCACGTGGTTCTCTTACGTCTGAGAGGTGGTTCCTGCATGCCTGGCAGGTTATTGCGGATTGTCTGCCAGGTGGTTCTCTCATAGCCAGCTGTTGATTTTGGCCTGTCAGGCAGGTGGTTCTGGTGAGTCCAGCAGGTGGCTCCGGCGTGCTCAGCAGGTGGTTCTGGCATGTCTGGCAGGTGGTTCCGGCGAGTTGAGCAGCTGGTTCCAGCCTGTCCGTCAGGTTAGGGTTAGGGATAGGGTTAGGGTTACGGTTAGGGTTAGGGTTTAGGGTTTGGAGTTAGGGGTTAGGGTTAGGGGTAGGGTTAGGGTTAGGGTTACGGTTGGGTTAGGGTTTAGGGTTAGGCTTAGGGTTAGGGGTTAGGGTTAGGGTTAGGGTTTGGGGATAGGGTTAGGGTTAGGGTTAGGGTTAGGGCCCGGCAGGTGATTCCGGCGAGCCGAGCAGGTGGCTCCGGCGTGCCCGGCAGCTGCTTCCGCTGCGCCCGGGAGGTGGTTCCGGCGAGGCGAGCAGGTGGCTCCGGCGCGCTCGGCAAGTGCTTCCGCTGGACCCGGCAGGTGGTTCCGGCGAGGCGAGCAGGTGGCTCCGGCGCGCTCGGAAGGTGCTTCCGCTGGGCCCGGCAGGTGGTTCCGGCGAGGCGAGCAGGTGGCTCCGGCGCGCTCGGCAGGTGCTTCCGCTGAGCCCGGCAGGTGGTTCCGGCGTGGCGAGCAGGTGGCTCCGGCGTGCCAGGCAGGTGGTTCCGGCGAGGCGAGCAGGTTGTTCCTGCGTGCTCGGCAGGTGGTTCAGTTGGGTCTGGCAGTTCGTTTCGGTCTGTTCGGGGTGTGGTTCCAGCATCTCAGGCACATGGTTCTGGCACGTCTGAGAGGTGGTTCCGGCTGGCCCAACAGGTGTTTCTGGAGTCTCCGCCAAGTGGTTCTGGTGTAGCTGGCAGGTGATGTTGGCGTGACTGGCAGGTGGTTCCAGCCAGCCCGGCAGGTGTTTCCGGAGTGTTCACCAACTGGCTGTGGCGTAGCCGGCAGGTGATTTTGGCGTGTCCGACAGGTGGTTCTGGCGAGTCGAGCAGGTGCTTCCGGCATGCTCGGCAGGTGCTTCCGGTGTCATTGGCATGTGGTTCTGGCATGTCTGAGAGGTGGTTCCGGCATGCCTGACAGGTGATTCCGGAGTGTTCCCCAAGCGGTTCTGGCATAGGCGGCAGGTGATTTTGCCATGTCCAGAATGTGGTTCCAGCGAGTCGAACATGTGGTTCCGGCATGTCCGGGAGGTGTTTCCGGTCTGTCCAGCAGGTGGTTCTGGGGTGTCCGGCATGAGGTTCTGGCACGTCTGAGAGGTGGTTCCGGCCGGCCCGACATGCGTTTCCGGAGTGTCCGCCACGTGGTTCAGGCACGTCTGAGAGGTGGTTCCAGCATGCCCGGCAGGTTTTCCCGGAGAGTCCTCCAAGTGGTTCTGGCGTAGCCCGCAGGTGATTTTGGTGTGTCCGGCAGGTTGTTCCGTTCTGTCCGATAGGTTGTTCCGGCATGTCCAGCACGTGCTTCTGGCACTTCTGAGAGGTGGTTCTGGCATGCCGGGCAGGTTATTCCGGAGTGTCCGGTAAGTGGTTCTGGTGTAGCCGGCAGTTCATTTTGGCGTGTCTGGAACATGGGTCCTGCGAGTCGAGCAGGTGGTTCCGGCGTGCTCGGCAGGTGGTCCAGGCATGTCCGGCAGGTGGTTCCAGTCTGTCCAGGACGTGGTTCCAGCGTGTCCGGCACGTGGTTCTCTTACGTCTGAGAGGTGGTTCCTGCATGCCTGGCAGGTTATTGCGGATTGTCTGCCAGGTGGTTCTCTCATAGCCAGCTGTTGATTTTGGCCTGTCAGGCAGGTGGTTCTGGTGAGTCCAGCAGGTGGCTCCGGCGTGCTCGGCAGGTGGTTCTGGCATGTCTGGCAGGTGGTTCCGGCGAGTTGAGCAGCTGGTTCCAGCCTGTCCGTCAGGTTAGGGTTAGGGATAGGGTTAGGGTTACGGTTAGGGTTAGGGTTTAGGGTTTGGAGTTAGGGGTTAGGGTTAGGGGTAGGGTTAGGGTTAGGGTTACGGTTGGGTTAGGGTTTAGGGTTAGGCTTAGGGTTAGGGGATAGGGTTAGGGTTAGGGTTTGGGGATAGGGTTAGGGTTAGGGTTAGGGTTAGGGCCCGGCAGGTGATTCCGGCGAGCCGAGCAGGTGGCTCCGGCGTGCCCGGCAGCTGCTTCCGCTGCGCCCGGGAGGTGGTTCCGGCGAGGCGAGCAGGTGGCTCCGGCGCGCTCGGCAAGTGCTTCCGCTGGACCCGGCAGGTGGTTCCGGCGAGGCGAGCAGGTGGCTCCGGCGCGCTCGGAAGGTGCTTCCGCTGGGCCCGGCAGGTGGTTCCGGCGAGGCGAGCAGGTGGCTCCGGCGCGCTCGGCAGGTGCTACCGCTGAGCCCGGCAGGTGGTTCCGGCGTGGCGAGCAGGTGGTTCCGGCGTGCCAGGCAGGTGGTTCCGGCGAGGCCAGCAGGTTGTTCCTGCGTGCTCGGCAGGTGGTTCAGTTGGGTCTGGCAGTTCGTTTCGGTCTGTTCGGGGTGTGGTTCCAGCATCTCAGGCACATGGTTCTGGCACGTCTGAGAGGTGGTTCCGGCTGGCCCAACAGGTGTTTCTGGAGTCTCCGCCAAGTGGTTCTGGTGTAGCTGGCAGGTGATGTTGGCGTGACTGGCAGGTGGTTCCAGCCAGCCCGGCAGGTGTTTCCGGAGTGTTCACCAACTGGCTGTGGCGTAGCCGGCAGGTGATTTTGGCGTGTCCGACAGGTGGTTCTGGCGAGTCGAGCAGGTGCTTCCGGCATGCTCGGCAGGTGCTTCCGGTGTCATTGGCATGTGGTTCTGGCATGTCTGAGAGGTGGTTCCGGCATGCCTGACAGGTGATTCCGGAGTGTTCCCCAAGCGGTTCTGGCATAGGCGGCAGGTGATTTTGCCATGTCCAGAATGTGGTTCCAGCGAGTCGAACATGTGGTTCCGGCGTGTCCGGCAGGTGTTTCCGGTCTGTCCAGCAGGTGGTTCTGGGGTGTCCGGCATGAGGTTCTGGCACGTCTGAGAGGTGGTTCCGGCCGGCCCGACATGCGTTTCCGGAGTGTCCGCCACGTGGTTCAGGCACGTCTGAGAGGTGGTTCCAGCATGCCCGGCAGGTTTTCCCGGAGAGTCCTCCAAGTGGTTCTGGCGTAGCCCGCAGGTGATTTTGGTGTGTCCGGCAGGTTGTTCCGTTCTGTCCGATAGGTTGTTCCGGCATGTCCAGCACGTGCTTCTGGCACTTCTGAGAGGTGGTTCTGGCATGCCGGGCAGGTTATTCCGGAGTGTCCGGTAAGTGGTTCTGGTGTAGCCGGCAGTTCATTTTGGCGTGTCTGGAACATGGGTCCTGCGAGTCGAGCAGGTGGTTCCGGCGTGCTCGGCAGGTGGTCCAGGCATGTCCGGCAGGTGGTTCCAGTCTGTCCAGGACGTGGTTCCAGCGTGTCCGGCACGTGGTTCTCTTACGTCTGAGAGGTGGTTCCTGCATGCCTGGCAGGTTATTGCGGATTGTCTGCCAGGTGGTTCTCTCATAGCCAGCTGTTGATTTTGGCCTGTCAGGCAGGTGGTTCTGGTGAGTCCAGCAGGTGGCTCCGGCGTGCTCAGCAGGTGGTTCTGGCATGTCTGGCAGGTGGTTCCGGCGAGTTGAGCAGCTGGTTCCAGCCTGTCCGTCAGGTTAGGGTTAGGGATAGGGTTAGGGTTACGGTTAGGGTTAGGGTTTAGGGTTTGGGGTTAGGGGTTAGGGTTAGGAGTAGTGTTAGGGTTAGGGTTACGGTTGGTTTAGGGTTTAGGGTTAGGCTTAGGGTTAGGGGTTAGGGTTAGGGTTAGGGTTTGGGGATAGGGTTAGGGTTAGGGTTAGGGTTAGGGCCCGACAGGTGGTTCTGGCGAGGCGAGCAGGTGGCTCCGGCGCGCTCGGCAAGTGCTTCCGCTGGGCCCGGCAGCTGGTTCCGGCGAGGCGAGCAGGTGGCTCCAGCGCGCCCGACAGGTGCTTCCGCTGGGCCTGGCAGGTGGTTCCGGCGAGGCGAGCAGGTTGTTCCTGCGTGCTCGGCAGGTGGTTCAGTTGGGTCTGGCAGTTCGTTTCGGTCTGTTCGGGGTGTGGTTCCAGCATCTCAGGCACATGGTTCTGGCACGTCTGAGAGGTGGTTCCGGCTGGCCCAACAGGTGTTTCTGGAGTCTCCGCCAAGTGGTTCTGGCGTAGCTGGCAGGTGATGTTGGCGTGACTGGCAGGTGGTTCCAGCCAGCCCGGCAGGTGTTTCCGGAGTGTTCACCAACTGGCTGTGGCGTAGCCGGCAGGTGATTTTGGCGTGTCCGACAGGTGGTTCTGGCGAGTCGAGCAGGTGCTTCCGGCATGCTCGGCAGGTGCTTCCGGTGTCATTGGCATGTGGTTCTGGCATGTCTGAGAGGTGGTTCCGGCATGCCTGACAGGTGATTCCGGAGTGTTCCCCAAGCGGTTCTGGCATAGGCGGCAGGTGATTTTGCCATGTCCAGAATGTGGTTCCAGCGAGTCGAACATGTGGTTCCGGCGTGTCCGGCAGGTGTTTCCGGTCTGTCCAGCAGGTGGTTCTGGGGTGTCCGGCATGAGGTTCTGGCACGTCTGAGAGGTGGTTCCGGCCGGCCCGACATGCGTTTCCGGAGTGTCCGCCACGTGGTTCAGGCACGTCTGAGAGGTGGTTCCAGCATGCCCGGCAGGTTTTCCCGGAGAGTCCTCCAAGTGGTTCTGGCGTAGCCCGCAGGTGATTTTGGTGTGTCCGGCAGGTTGTTCCGTTCTGTCCGATAGGTTGTTCCGGCATGTCCAGCACGTGCTTCTGGCACTTCTGAGAGGTGGTTCTGGCATGCCGGGCAGGTTATTCCGGAGTGTCCGGTAAGTGGTTCTGGTGTAGCCGGCAGTTCATTTTGGCGTGTCTGGAACATGGGTCCTGCGAGTCGAGCAGGTGGTTCCGGCGTGCTCGGCAGGTGGTCCAGGCATGTCCGGCAGGTGGTTCCAGTCTGTCCAGGACGTGGTTCCAGCGTGTCCGGCACGTGGTTCTCTTACGTCTGAGAGGTGGTTCCTGCATGCCTGGCAGGTTATTGCGGATTGTCTGCCAGGTGGTTCTCTCATAGCCAGCTGTTGATTTTGGCCTGTCAGGCAGGTGGTTCTGGTGAGTCCAGCAGGTGGCTCCGGCGTGCTCGGCAGGTGGTTCTGGCATGTCTGGCAGGTGGTTCCGGCGAGTTGAGCAGCTGGTTCCAGCCTGTCCGTCAGGTTAGGGTTAGGGATAGGGTTAGGGTTACGGTTAGGGTTAGGGTTTAGGGTTTGGAGTTAGGGGTTAGGGTTAGGGGTAGGGTTAGGGTTAGGGTTACGGTTGGGTTAGGGTTTAGGGTTAGGCTTAGGGTTAGGGGTTAGGGTTAGGGTTAGGGTTTGGGGATAGGGTTAGGGTTAGGGTTAGGGTTAGGGCCCGGCAGGTGATTCCGGCGAGCCGAGCAGGTGGCTCCGGCGTGCCCGGCAGCTGCTTCCGCTGCGCCCGGCAGGTGGTTCCGGCGAGGCGAGCAGGTGGCTCCGGCGCGCTCGGCAAGTGCTTCCGCTGGACCCGGCAGGTGGTTCCGGCGAGGCGAGCAGGTGGCTCCGGCGCGCTCGGAAGGTGCTTCCGCTGGGCCCGGCAGGTGGTTCCGGCGAGGCGAGCAGGTGGCTCCGGCGCGCTCGGCAGGTGCTTCCGCTGAGCCCGGCAGGTGGTTCCGGCGTGGCGAGCAGGTGGCTCCGGCGTGCCAGGCAGGTGGTTCCGGCGAGGCGAGCAGGTTGTTCCTGCGTGCTCGGCAGGTGGTTCAGTTGGGTCTGGCAGTTCGTTTCGGTCTGTTCGGGGTGTGGTTCCAGCATCTCAGGCACATGGTTCTGGCACGTCTGAGAGGTGGTTCCGGCTGGCCCAACAGGTGTTTCTGGAGTCTCTGCCAAGTGGTTCTGGTGTAGCTGGCAGGTGATGTTGGCGTGACTGGCAGGTGGTTCCAGCCAGCCCGGCAGGTGTTTCCGGAGTGTTCACCAACTGGCTGTGGCGTAGCCGGCAGGTGATTTTGGCGTGTCCGACAGGTGGTTCTGGCGAGTCGAGCAGGTGCTTCCGGCATGCTCGGCAGGTGCTTCCGGTGTCATTGGCATGTGGTTCTGGCATGTCTGAGAGGTGGTTCCGGCATGCCTGACAGGTGATTCCGGAGTGTTCCCCAAGCGGTTCTGGCATAGGCGGCAGGTGATTTTGCCATGTCCAGAATGTGGTTCCAGCGAGTCGAACATGTGGTTCCGGCGTGTCCGGCAGGTGTTTCCGGTCTGTCCAGCAGGTGGTTCTGGGGTGTCCGGCATGAGGTTCTGGCACGTCTGAGAGGTGGTTCCGGCCGGCCCGACATGCGTTTCCGGAGTGTCCGCCACGTGGTTCAGGCACGTCTGAGAGGTGGTTCCAGCATGCCCGGCAGGTTTTCCCGGAGAGTCCTCCAAGTGGTTCTGGCGTAGCCCGCAGGTGATTTTGGTGTGTCCGGCAGGTTGTTCCGTTCTGTCCGATAGGTTGTTCCGGCATGTCCAGCACGTGCTTCTGGCACTTCTGAGAGGTGGTTCTGGCATGCCGGGCAGGTTATTCCGGAGTGTCCGGTAAGTGGTTCTGGTGTAGCCGGCAGTTCATTTTGGCGTGTCTGGAACATGGGTCCTGCGAGTCGAGCAGGTGGTTCCGGCGTGCTCGGCAGGTGGTCCAGGCATGTCCGGCAGGTGGTTCCAGTCTGTCCAGGACGTGGTTCCAGCGTGTCCGGCACGTGGTTCTCTTACGTCTGAGAGGTGGTTCCTGCATGCCTGGCAGGTTATTGCGGATTGTCTGCCAGGTGGTTCTCTCATAGCCAGCTGTTGATTTTGGCCTGTCAGGCAGGTGGTTCTGGTGAGTCCAGCAGGTGGCTC
Organism: Equus asinus; assembly: GCF_041296235.1. Lineage (NCBI taxonomy): Eukaryota > Metazoa > Chordata > Mammalia > Perissodactyla > Equidae > Equus > Equus asinus. Next base: position 16,775 of record NC_091798.1, on the reverse strand, counting down.
CGGCGTGCTCAGCAGGTGGTTCTGGCATGTCTGGCAGGTGGTTCCGGCGAGTTGAGCAGCTGGTTCCAGCCTGTCCGTCAGGTTAGGGTTAGGGATAGGGTTAGGGTTACGGTTAGGGTTAGGGTTTAGGGTTTGGGGTTAGGGGTTAGGGTTAGGAGTAGTGTTAGGGTTAGGGTTACGGTTGGTTTAGGGTTTAGGGTTAGGCTTAGGGTTAGGGGTTAGGGTTAGGGTTAGGGTTTGGGGATAGGGTTAGGGTTAGGGTTAGGGTTAGGGACCGACAGGTGGTTCCGGCGAGGCGAGCAGGTGGCTCCGGCGCGCTCGGCAAGTGCTTCCGCTGGGCCCGGCAGGTGGTTCCGGCGAGGCGAGCAGGTGGCTCCAGCGCGCCCGACAGGTGCTTCCGCTGGGCCTGGCAGGTGGTTCCGGCGAGGCGAGCAGGTTGTTCCTGCGTGCTCGGCAGGTGGTTCAGTTGGGTCTGGCAGTTCGTTTCGGTCTGTTCGGGGTGTGGTTCCAGCATCTCAGGCACATGGTTCTGGCACGTCTGAGAGGTGGTTCCGGCTGGCCCAACAGGTGTTTCTGGAGTCTCCGCCAAGTGGTTCTGGCGTAGCTGGCAGGTGATGTTGGCGTGACTGGCAGGTGGTTCCAGCCAGCCCGGCAGGTGTTTCCGGAGTGTTCACCAACTGGCTGTGGCGTAGCCGGCAGGTGATTTTGGCGTGTCCGACAGGTGGTTCTGGCGAGTCGAGCAGGTGCTTCCGGCATGCTCGGCAGGTGCTTCCGGTGTCATTGGCATGTGGTTCTGGCATGTCTGAGAGGTGGTTCCGGCATGCCTGACAGGTGATTCCGGAGTGTTCCCCAAGCGGTTCTGGCATAGGCGGCAGGTGATTTTGCCATGTCCAGAATGTGGTTCCAGCGAGTCGAACATGTGGTTCCGGCGTGTCCGGCAGGTGTTTCCGGTCTGTCCAGCAGGTGGTTCTGGGGTGTCCGGCATGAGGTTCTGGCACGTCTGAGAGGTGGTTCCGGCCGGCCCGACATGCGTTTCCGGAGTGTCCGCCACGTGGTTCAGGCACGTCTGAGAGGTGGTTCCAGCATGCCCGGCAGGTTTTCCCGGAGAGTCCTCCAAGTGGTTCTGGCGTAGCCCGCAGGTGATTTTGGTGTGTCCGGCAGGTTGTTCCGTTCTGTCCGATAGGTTGTTCCGGCATGTCCAGCACGTGCTTCTGGCACTTCTGAGAGGTGGTTCTGGCATGCCGGGCAGGTTATTCCGGAGTGTCCGGTAAGTGGTTCTGGTGTAGCCGGCAGTTCATTTTGGCGTGTCTGGAACATGGGTCCTGCGAGTCGAGCAGGTGGTTCCGGCGTGCTCGGCAGGTGGTCCAGGCATGTCCGGCAGGTGGTTCCAGTCTGTCCAGGACGTGGTTCCAGCGTGTCCGGCACGTGGTTCTCTTACGTCTGAGAGGTGGTTCCTGCATGCCTGGAAGGTTATTGCGGATTGTCTGCCAGGTGGTTCTCTCATAGCCAGCTGTTGATTTTGGCCTGTCAGGCAGGTGGTCTGGTGAGTCCAGCAGGTGGCTCCGGCGTGCTCGGCAGGTGGTTCTGGCATGTCTGGCAGGTGGTTCCGGCGAGTTGAGCAGCTGGTTCCAGCCTGTCCGTCAGGTTAGGGTTAGGGATAGGGTTAGGGTTACGGTTAGGGTTAGGGTTTAGGGTTTGGAGTTAGGGGTTAGGGTTAGGGGTAGGGTTAGGGTTAGGGTTACGGTTGGGTTAGGGTTTAGGGTTAGGCTTAGGGTTAGGGGTTAGGGTTAGGGTTAGGGTTTGGGGATAGGGTTAGGGTTAGGGTTAGGGTTAGGGCCCGGCAGGTGATTCCGGCGAGCCGAGCAGGTGGCTCCGGCGCGCCCGGCAGCTGCTTCCGCTGCGCCCGGCAGGTGGTTCCGGCGAGGCGAGCAGGTGGCTCCGGCGCGCTCGGCAGGTGCTTCCGCTGGGCCCGGCAGGTGGTTCCGGCGAGGCGAGCAGGTGGCTCCGGCGTGCCAGGCAGGTGGTTCCGGCGAGGCGAGCAGGTGGCTCCGGCTGCGCTCGGCAAGTGCTTCCACTGGGCCCGGCAGGTGGTTCCGGCGAGGCGAGCAGGTGGCTCCAGCGCGCCCGACAGGTGCTTCCGCTGGGCCTGGCAGGTGGTTCCGGCGAGGCGAGCAGGTTGTTCCTGCGTGCTCGGCAGGTGGTTCAGTTGGGTCTGGCAGTTCGTTTCGGTCTGTTCGGGGTGTGGTTCCAGCATCTCAGGCACATGGTTCTGGCACGTCTGAGAGGTGGTTCCGGCTGGCCCAACAGGTGTTTCTGGAGTCTCCGCCAAGTGGTTCTGGCGTAGCTGGCAGGTGATGTTGGCGTGACTGGCAGGTGGTTCCAGCCAGCCCGGCAGGTGTTTCCGGAGTGTTCACCAACTGGCTGTGGCGTAGCCGGCAGGTGATTTTGGCGTGTCCGACAGGTGGTTCTGGCGAGTCGAGCAGGTGCTTCCGGCATGCTCGGCAGGTGCTTCCGGTGTCATTGGCATGTGGTTCTGGCATGTCTGAGAGGTGGTTCCGGCATGCCTGACAGGTGATTCCGGAGTGTTCCCCAAGCGGTTCTGGCATAGGCGGCAGGTGATTTTGCCATGTCCAGAATGTGGTTCCAGCGAGTCGAACATGTGGTTCCGGCGTGTCCGGCAGGTGTTTCCGGTCTGTCCAGCAGGTGGTTCTGGGGTGTCCGGCATGAGGTTCTGGCACGTCTGAGAGGTGGTTCCGGCCGGCCCGACATGCGTTTCCGGAGTGTCCGCCACGTGGTTCAGGCACGTCTGAGAGGTGGTTCCAGCATGCCCGGCAGGTTTTCCCGGAGAGTCCTCCAAGTGGTTCTGGCGTAGCCCGCAGGTGATTTTGGTGTGTCCGGCAGGTTGTTCCGTTCTGTCCGATAGGTTGTTCCGGCATGTCCAGCACGTGCTTCTGGCACTTCTGAGAGGTGGTTCTGGCATGCCGGGCAGGTTATTCCGGAGTGTCCGGTAAGTGGTTCTGGTGTAGCCGGCAGTTCATTTTGGCGTGTCTGGAACATGGGTCCTGCGAGTCGAGCAGGTGGTTCCGGCGTGCTCGGCAGGTGGTCCAGGCATGTCCGGCAGGTGGTTCCAGTCTGTCCAGGACGTGGTTCCAGCGTGTCCGGCACGTGGTTCTCTTACGTCTGAGAGGTGGTTCCTGCATGCCTGGAAGGTTATTGCGGATTGTCTGCCAGGTGGTTCTCTCATAGCCAGCTGTTGATTTTGGCCTGTCAGGCAGGTGGTCTGGTGAGTCCAGCAGGTGGCTCCGGCGTGCTCGGCAGGTGGTTCTGGCATGTCTGGCAGGTGGTTCCGGCGAGTTGAGCAGCTGGTTCCAGCCTGTCCGTCAGGTTAGGGTTAGGGATAGGGTTAGGGTTACGGTTAGGGTTAGGGTTTAGGGTTTGGAGTTAGGGGTTAGGGTTAGGGGTAGGGTTAGGGTTAGGGTTACGGTTGGGTTAGGGTTTAGGGTTAGGCTTAGGGTTAGGGGTTAGGGTTAGGGTTAGGGTTTGGGGATAGGGTTAGGGTTAGGGTTAGGGTTAGGGCCCGGCAGGTGATTCCGGCGAGCCGAGCAGGTGGCTCCGGCGCGCCCGGCAGCTGCTTCCGCTGCGCCCGGCAGGTGGTTCCGGCGAGGCGAGCAGGTGGCTCCGGCGCGCTCGGCAGGTGCTTCCGCTGGGCCCGGCAGGTGGTTCCGGCGAGGCGAGCAGGTGGCTCCGGCGTGCCAGGCAGGTGGTTCCGGCGAGGCGAGCAGGTGGCTCCGGCGCGCTCGGCAAGTGCTTCCGCTGGGCCCGGCAGGTGGTTCCGGCGAGGCGAGCAGGTGGCTCCAGCGCGCCCGACAGGTGCTTCCGCTGGGCCTGGCAGGTGGTTCCGGCGAGGCGAGCAGGTTGTTCCTGCGTGCTCGGCAGGTGGTTCAGTTGGGTCTGGCAGTTCGTTTCGGTCTGTTCGGGGTGTGGTTCCAGCATCTCAGGCACATGGTTCTGGCACGTCTGAGAGGTGGTTCCGGCTGGCCCAACAGGTGTTTCTGGAGTCTCCGCCAAGTGGTTCTGGCGTAGCTGGCAGGTGATGTTGGCGTGACTGGCAGGTGGTTCCAGCCAGCCCGGCAGGTGTTTCCGGAGTGTTCACCAACTGGCTGTGGCGTAGCCGGCAGGTGATTTTGGCGTGTCCGACAGGTGGTTCTGGCGAGTCGAGCAGGTGCTTCCGGCATGCTCGGCAGGTGCTTCCGGTGTCATTGGCATGTGGTTCTGGCATGTCTGAGAGGTGGTTCCGGCATGCCTGACAGGTGATTCCGGAGTGTTCCCCAAGCGGTTCTGGCATAGGCGGCAGGTGATTTTGCCATGTCCAGAATGTGGTTCCAGCGAGTCGAACATGTGGTTCCGGCGTGTCCGGCAGGTGTTTCCGGTCTGTCCAGCAGGTGGTTCTGGGGTGTCCGGCATGAGGTTCTGGCACGTCTGAGAGGTGGTTCCGGCCGGCCCGACATGCGTTTCCGGAGTGTCCGCCACGTGGTTCAGGCACGTCTGAGAGGTGGTTCCAGCATGCCCGGCAGGTTTTCCCGGAGAGTCCTCCAAGTGGTTCTGGCGTAGCCCGCAGGTGATTTTGGTGTGTCCGGCAGGTTGTTCCGTTCTGTCCGATAGGTTGTTCCGGCATGTCCAGCACGTGCTTCTGGCACTTCTGAGAGGTGGTTCTGGCATGCCGGGCAGGTTATTCCGGAGTGTCCGGTAAGTGGTTCTGGTGTAGCCGGCAGTTCATTTTGGCGTGTCTGGAACATGGGTCCTGCGAGTCGAGCAGGTGGTTCCGGCGTGCTCGGCAGGTGGTCCAGGCATGTCCGGCAGGTGGTTCCAGTCTGTCCAGGACGTGGTTCCAGCGTGTCCGGCACGTGGTTCTCTTACGTCTGAGAGGTGGTTCCTGCATGCCTGGAAGGTTATTGCGGATTGTCTGCCAGGTGGTTCTCTCATAGCCAGCTGTTGATTTTGGCCTGTCAGGCAGGTGGTCTGGTGAGTCCAGCAGGTGGCTCCGGCGTGCTCGGCAGGTGGTTCTGGCATGTCTGGCAGGTGGTTCCGGCGAGTTGAGCAGCTGGTTCCAGCCTGTCCGTCAGGTTAGGGTTAGGGATAGGGTTAGGGTTACGGTTAGGGTTAGGGTTTAGGGTTTGGAGTTAGGGGTTAGGGTTAGGGGTAGGGTTAGGGTTAGGGTTACGGTTGGGTTGGGGTTTAGGGTTAGGCTTAGGGTTAGGGGTTAGGGTTAGGGTTAGGGTTTGGGGATAGGGTTAGGGTTAGGGTTAGGGTTAGGGGTTAGGGTTAGGGTTAGGGTTAGGGTTAGGGTTAGGGTTAGGGTTAGGGTTAGGGTTAGGGTTAGGGTTAGGGTTAGGGTTAGGGTTAGGTTAGGGTTAGGGTTAGGGTTAGGGTTAGGGTTAGGGTTAGGGTTAGGGTTAGGGTTAGGGTTAGGGTTAGGGTTAGGGTTAGGGTTAGGGTTAGGGTTAGGGTTAGGGTTAGGGTTAGGGTTAGGGTTAGGGTTAGGGTTAGGGTTAGGTTAGGGTTAGGGTTAGGGTTAGGGTTAGGGTTAGGGTTAGGGTTAGGGTTAGGGTTAGGGTTAGGGTTTGGGTTAGGGTTAGGGTTAGGGTTAGGGTTAGGGTTAGGGTTAGGGTTAGGGTTAGGGGTTAGGGTTAGGGTTAGGGTTAGGGTTAGGGTTAGGGTTAGGGTTAGGGTTAGGGTTAGGGTTAGGGTTAGGGTTAGGGTTAGGGTTAGGGTTAGGGTTAGGGTTAGGGTTAGGGTTAGGGTTAGGGTTAGGGTTAGGGTTAGGGTTAGGGTTAGGGTTAGGGTTAGGGTTAGGGTTAGGGTTAGGGTTAGGGTTAGGGTTAGGGTTAGGGTTAGGGTTAGGGTTAGGGTTAGGGTTAGGGTTAGGGTTAGGGTTAGGGTTAGGGTTAGGGTTAGGGTTAGGTTAGGGTTAGGGTTAGGGTTAGGGTTAGGGTTAGGGTTAGGGTTAGGGTTAGGGTTAGGGTTAGGGTTAGGGTTAGGGTTAGGGTTAGGGTTAGGGTTAGGGTTAGGGTTAGGGTTAGGGTTAGGGTTAGGGTTAGGGTTAGGGTTAGGGTTAGGGTTAGGGTTAGGGTTAGGGTTAGGTTAGGGTTAGGGTTAGGGTTAGGGTTAGGGTTAGGGTTAGGGTTAGGGTTAGGGTTAGGGTTAGGGTTAGGGTTAGGGTTAGGGTTAGGGTTAGGGTTAGGGTTAGGGTTAGGGTTAGGGTTAGGGTTAGGGTTAGGGTTAGGGTTAGGGTTAGGGTTAGGGTTAGGGTTAGGGTTAGGGTTAGGGTTAGGGTTAGGGTTAGGGTTAGGGTTAGGGTTAGGGTTAGGGTTAGGGTTAGGGTTAGGGTTAGGGTTAGGGTTAGGGTTAGGGTTAGGGTTAGGGTTAGGGTTAGGGTTAGGGTTAGGGTTAGGGTTAGGGTTAGGGTTAGGGTTAGGGTTAGGGTTAGGGTTAGGGTTAGGGTTAGGGTTAGGGTTAGGGTTAGGGTTAGGGTTAGGGTTAGGGTTAGGGTTAGGGTTAGGGTTAGGGTTAGGGTTAGGGTTAGGGTTAGGGTTAGGGTTAGGGTTAGGGTTAGGGTTAGGGTTAGGGTTAGGGTTAGGGTTAGGGTTAGGGTTAGGGTTAGGGTTAGGGGTTAGGGTTAGGGTTAGGGTTAGGGTTAGGGTTAGGGTTAGGGTTAGGGTTAGGGTTAGGGTTAGGGTTAGGGTTAGGGTTAGGGTTAGGGTTAGGGTTAGGGTTAGGGTTAGGGTTAGGGTTAGGGTTAGGGTTAGGGTTAGGGTTAGGGTTAGGGTTAGGGTTAGGGTTAGGGTTAGGGTTAGGGTTAGGGTTAGGGTTAGGGTTAGGGTTAGGGTTAGGGTTAGGGTTAGGGTTAGGGTTAGGGTTAGGGTTAGGGTTAGGGTTAGGGTTAGGGTTAGGGTTAGGGTTAGGGTTAGGGTTAGGGTTAGGGTTAGGGTTAGGGTTAGGGTTAGGGTTAGGGTTAGGGTTAGGGTTAGGGTTAGGGTTAGGGTTAGGGTTAGGGTTAGGGTTAGGGTTAGGGTTAGGGTTAGGGTTAGGGTTAGGGTTAGGGTTAGGGTTAGGGTTAGGGTTAGGGTTAGGGTTAGGGTTAGGGTTAGGGTTAGGGTTAGGGTTAGGGTTAGGGTTAGGTTAGGGTTAGGGTTAGGGTTAGGGTTAGGGTTAGGGTTAGGGTTAGGGTTAGGGTTAGGGTTAGGGTTAGGGTTAGGGTTAGGGTTAGGGTTAGGGTTAGGGTTAGGGTTAGGGTTAGGGTTAGGGTTAGGGTTAGGGTTAGGGTTAGGGTTAGGGTTAGGGTTAGGGTTAGGGTTAGGGTTAGGGTTAGGGTTAGGGTTAGGGTTAGGGTTAGGGTTAGGGTTAGGGTTAGGGTTAGGGTTAGGGTTAGGGTTAGGGTTAGGGTTAGGGTTAGGGTTAGGGTTAGGGTTAGGGTTAGGGTTAGGGTTAGGGTTAGGGTTAGGGTTAGGGTTAGGGTTAGGGTTAGGGTTAGGGTTAGGGTTAGGGTTAGGGTTAGGGTTAGGGTTAGGGTTAGGGTTAGGGTTAGGGTTAGGGTTAGGGTTAGGGTTAGGGTTAGGGTTAGGGTTAGGGTTAGGGTTAGGGTTAGGGTTAGGGTTAGGGTTAGGGTTAGGGTTAGGGTTAGGGTTAGGGTTAGGGTTAGGGTTAGGGTTAGGGTTAGGGTTAGGGTTAGGGTTAGGTTAGGGTTAGGGTTAGGGTTAGGGTTAGGGTTAGGGTTAGGGTTAGGGTTAGGTTAGGGTTAGGGTTAGGGTTAGGGTTAGGGTTAGGGTTAGGGTTAGGGTTAGGGTTAGGGTTAGGGTTAGGGTTAGGGTTAGGGTTAGGGTTAGGGTTAGGGTTAGGGTTAGGGTTAGGGTTAGGGTTAGGGTTAGGGTTAGGGTTAGGGTTAGGGTTAGGGTTAGGGTTAGGGTTAGGGTTAGGGTTAGGGTTAGGGTTAGGGTTAGGGTTAGGTTAGGGTTAGGGTTAGGGTTAGGGTTAGGGTTAGGGTTAGGGTTAGGGTTAGGGTTAGGGTTAGGGTTAGGGTTAGGGTTAGGGTTAGGGTTAGGGTTAGGGTTAGGGTTAGGGTTAGGGTTAGGGTTAGGGTTAGGGTTAGGGTTAGGGTTAGGGTTAGGGTTAGGGTTAGGGTTAGGGTTAGGGTTAGGGTTAGGGTTAGGGTTAGGGTTAGGGTTAGGGTTAGGGTTAGGGTTAGGGTTAGGGTTAGGGTTAGGGTTAGGGTTAGGGTTAGGGTTAGGGTTAGGGTTAGGGTTAGGGTTAGGGTTAGGGTTAGGGTTAGGGTTAGGGTTAGGGTTAGGGTTAGGGTTAGGGTTAGGGTTAGGGTTAGGGTTAGGGTTAGGGTTAGGGTTAGGGTTAGGGTTAGGGTTAGGGTTAGGGTTAGGGTTAGGGTTAGGGTTAGGGTTAGGGTTAGGGTTAGGGTTAGGGTTAGGGTTAGGGTTAGGGTTAGGGTTAGGGTTAGGGTTAGGGTTAGGGTTAGGGTTAGGGTTAGGGTTAGGGTTAGGGTTAGGGTTAGGGTTAGGGTTAGGGTTAGGGTTAGGGTTAGGGGTTAGGGTTAGGGTTAGGGTTAGGGTTAGGGTTAGGGTTAGGGTTAGGGTTAGGGTTAGGGTTAGGGTTAGGGTTAGGGTTAGGGTTAGGGTTAGGGTTAGGGTTAGGGTTAGGGTTAGGTTAGGGTTAGGGTTAGGGTTAGGGTTAGGGTTAGGGTTAGGGTTAGGGTTAGGGTTAGGGTTAGGGTTAGGGTTAGGGTTAGGGTTAGGGTTAGGGTTAGGGTTAGGGTTAGGGTTAGGGTTAGGGTTAGGGTTAGGGTTAGGGTTAGGGTTAGGGTTAGGGTTAGGGTTAGGGTTAGGGTTAGGGTTAGGGTTAGGGTTAGGGTTAGGGTTAGGGTTAGGGTTAGGGTTAGGGTTAGGGTTAGGGTTAGGGTTAGGGTTAGGGTTAGGGTTAGGGTTAGGGTTAGGGTTAGGGTTAGGGTTAGGGTTAGGGTTAGGGTTAGGGTTAGGGTTAGGGTTAGGGTTAGGGTTAGGGTTAGGGTTAGGGTTAGGGTTAGGGTTAGGGTTAGGGTTAGGGTTAGGGTTAGGGTTAGGGTTAGGGTTAGGGTTAGGGTTAGGGTTAGGGTTAGGGTTAGGGTTAGGGTTAGGGTTAGGGTTAGGGTTAGGGTTAGGGTTAGGGTTAGGGTTAGGGTTAGGGTTAGGGTTAGGGTTAGGGTTAGGGTTAGGGTTAGGGTTAGGTTAGGG